>NC_087093.1:18015264-18325264 GCF_963855985.1 Ostrinia nubilalis
CAATTTACTAATTTTAGGGATGTTATTTTATAATTTACTGGGTAGGTATGCTGTTAAATTAATTTAAATTTTCCTCTTAAATTATTGTTTTGCCAAAGGAAGTTAAATAACAAAATTTTCATCATGGTTCAATCTTCTACAATCGGCAGCACACCATAATATTTTCTTTTGCTGCAAAATAACATTTATGCCACATTGTTTAGGTTGATGTGCTGTCGCCTGTACAACACTTCACGAAGATAGGTACTTGTTTCGTGTACCGAAAGTCCCAAGGTGAAGTGTGTTGATTTTGTGACTTGTTTGAAGAAAATATACACGTGTAATATAACATACATATCCCAAACATGTTTTTGTTCAGAATTCAAATTAAGTTCTTTTAGGCAAATAAAAGTTTATGGTCGTGGGCACAATAACCTGTTTCTGCGACTCGTGGTTGTTGGCGGCTTTGAATCTGCTGGTTATTAAAAATTTTAATAACTTTTTGGGAAGACTAAGCTTGTGTTGCATTAACTTACTTTAAATATAACAGACTTCAAAACTCGTCAGACTTAACAGTTTGAACAGTTTTCTTAAAGTTAAGAAAACTGTTCAAACAAAAACAAAAAAGTATGTAGGTACTAGGTATGTATTAAATTTATATTTGCTTAAGCAAGAGGGGCTCCCTAAGCTGCAATCCTACTATGTTTACAATAATGACAGTGATAAAGCATTCATAAAGTTCAGTTATCTCGTTTGCTATACTGACGCATGCGTGTTCATGCCAATATCATTATCGCGTGACGCGCGCGCGAGATTATTCGCTACTTCATAAAATGCAATGGGGGTCAAAACTGAATAGATTACGATAATATTTTTGCAAAACAAGCAGTATGTTCAGAATCCAGACTTTTTTAGCTTCAGTTAAATTACGATTGAATGTTGAAACGATATGTAATGACAATTTTATACGTAAATTGAAGGAGAACTAGGCTAGAAATATAAAGTCGCTCAGAATATGATTTTATCATCACTTCTTTTGTCACAGAAACTCATGAAGTCTTTATATTCATTAGTTGGCTGCCGTGGGTTGACGTTGAGGTCTATTTCTAGCCGCGAGGACATCGCCGTTACGATCGATAATATCTTTTTAATTCAATGCTCCATCAAGTGCGGTCTATTAAAATAAGTACTAATGCTAATATGCTAGTCACCTGACCATAATATCGGATATAGATTGTATGTAAACTAGCCGCGACGGCCGGCGCTAGAAAACCGGTCGCCAAACATGTATGTGTAACACATAACAAGGTATTCATACATACGGTTAGGTTATTTAAATGCCTGTTGGGTTTGCAAATCAGTAATGCGCTGTTGATAGTGGAATAATGTTAGTACTTGTTTACATTGGGTACTTTCTACTTTACGCGATTCTTGCTTTCTAGATTAGTGTTTGCAAATTTTAAACATTGAGGTTATCATGTACACAGAAAAAGTGGCATTAAAATAGACGTATCGAACGATGTGCGCCATTCGGCGCTAATAAGGTCTCTACTCAAGCATGGATTTAATAAGAAAAGTTCATACTTAAGCAGCAATTGAGTAGGCTTAAGATAAAAATTTCAATTCAGAAATCGGGGGTCTCACGCTTTCTAAATAATGCTTAGTGAAAGATTTCAACACTGACACGTGTTGTAAATGAATAACATAGATAAATATTGATTGTAACGCCTTTGTCTAGTTTATGATAAAACATTATGTTTAATTAATAATTGTTTGTTCCTTTCTACTATTAAGGTTTGAATGAAATAACCTCATAAACATAAGGCTAACATAAACATGTTTAAATCCCACGACAAACTTAACTGATAGTAGCAATGAACCCGCGAACGTATGTGTACAGTGAGCGTCAAAAATAGTTGAGCATCAAATTCGCGAAACATTCACATTCATCTATCTTGATTATGAAACAATCATGGGATGTGAAAGAGAAAAATATAGCAGATAAAATACGAAAATAGCTTTTAAAATATAAAACCTCCTCCTTTTTTGAAGTAGGTTAAAAAAGTGACTCTCCTGTTCCATATGCTTTAAGTTTATTATATTGTCCACCAGAGGACTGTGCCGTACCTATCACCATCATCATCATCATTTCAGCCATAGGACGTCGACTGCTGAACATAGGCCTCCCCCAATGCTTTCCACTATGGCCAGTTGGTGGCGGCTTACATCCAGCGCCTACTTGCTACCTTTATGAGGTCGTCAGTCCACCTTGTGGGCTACAATGATGCGCAATAATTCTTAGCTCTGACTGTACCCACGAAGTGACATGTGCGCGATCGTTATCTCAATATTGAGACACGTTTAATTCAGCGTACGTTCATAGACGTAAACATGCGCGAGATAAGAAACTTCACAACAATGAACTTTGGTATTCCCGTACGTAAAATTTTCAGGCGCCATACTTACCATTCAGACGTATGTCTAAAGCAAGAAGAATAGATTATTTCGATGATTATTTACAAGTTGTTGGTCGGACAAAGAAGTTTGGGAAAGTGTGACGTAACATTTGGAATAACATAATAGTTCATGAATATTTTTTTACAGCCAGTCTTTTTACATGTTTTCTATTAGCATATTATTACGTATTGTCGTAGGAAACATAGACAAGCGCAACACTCAACTCAAGCGTTCCGCCGTAATTCGGTTAGTATGCCGCAAAGCAAGTAGGGCCAGTATTCCTATGACACTTTCTTTTATCTATGTATTTTGTGTAGATATAGACACGTAGAAAAAGAGAGAGAATTTATCCTGGATCCTCTGCTTGTCTGCTGCCTGCGTATCCGATCGTAAGGAGAAAGCACTAAGTTTGAATTAAATAGTTGATAGTCGCTTTCTCGTCGCCAATAGTACAAATGCAAACAAACTCACACGTATTTTTTCACCACATTGTCTCAATGACTGCCGCGTAAAACTTATTTAGAAAATGTATCTATTTATTTAAGAATGTATGTGCATGAGCATGACGATGGACCGACGACATCATAAAGGTAGCAGGAAGGAGCTGGACGCAGGCCGCTACCAACCGGGCAACATGGAAAGCATTGGGGGCGGCCTATGTTCAGCAGTGGACGTCCTATGGCTGATATGATGATGATGATGATGATGTGATGATGATGGTATGTGCATGGGAATGTTGTGGGGTTCGTTATGCGTTTGTTTCGTACCTGTGCAGCCACTCGCGCAGCACGTGCTTGCGGAAGTGCCTGGCGCGGCGACACCGCAACGCCAACAGCAGCAGACCGGCGCCGACGCACAGTGCGGCACCACCTGCGCACGCCCAGACTAGCGCTGTGCGCGCGCCCGCGCCGTCGCCGTTGGAAACCGTGGCCGCTGACAGGTTAACCACCGCTGCGGGCGAGATGGTTATGTGTGAGCATAGTAGCGCGACTGTGGCGACGTTACAAGGGCTGATTCATACAAAGATAGATCGCTCCAGAAATTATTACTTATCAATCAGCACTGATTTATATTTTTGCTCCGAACCAGTGCGCTAGATCTGGGACAAGGCCTGATCACCACTTTTCATCAAGCGAGATGCAGGCCAAGAGCTTCTCCGTTGTGGGTATATAAAGATCATGGATATGTTCATTTTACAAACACTATAGAAATGTAAATCTTTAGAGGCCTGTAACCAGCAGTGGAAGTCATTTGGCTGAAAGGAACGAGTTAACTGCGCACCTGGCAGCCGTGACGTCACATCCACGCACTGGTACGGACGGAGCGAACGCGGAGAGGTCTACGGGCAAGTGGGAGAGTCGCATTCCAGCGAGGTGCGCAGTTAGATCGTGTTGTATAGTCTGGTCTCTGAGCACGTAGAATTTTGTCCATTGACCCCAAGCTACCCATCCTTATCGCTCGCGCGTAATTATATTGCTGTCGCGACTGTGCGACGGGCGGCCGGCCGCAGTGAGTGTGCAAGCGCGCGCAAGCGATAAGGATGGGTAGCTTGGGGTCATTCATTGACGTTCATAAGTGCCACTTGTGGTCTAAACTGAATAAATATTTTTGATTCTACGTACTCAGAGACCAGGCTTCAGTAACAGTCAGCGCACTCACATATGTTCCTGGTGTGGTACCACTTGTGCACGAAGCTGCCGCGCGCCCACGCGGTGTCGAACTCCAGGCCGACGGTGTAGTTTCCCGCGCGCAGCCGCAGCCGGCACTCCACCTCGTACAGCGAGTGCGGCGTGCCGCACTTGTCTGTCACCACGCGGCACTGCCTCTCCTGAGGGGAGACAGTGACGTGACGGTGAGGCCTTAAGGTGGCAGTTCGCATCGCGACAGAGACAGGAGACCGAGACGCGAGACCGCGAACGTAACTTGACTTTAAAGCCTGGTCCATGAGCACGTAGAATCCCGTCCAATGACCCCAAGCTGCCCATCCTTGTCGCTCGTACGTAATTATGTTGCTGTCACGCTCGCACAATCACTGCGGGCGCGCGTCGCACAGTCGCGACAGCAATATAATTACGCGCGAACGATAAGGATGGGTAGCTTGGGGTCATTGGACGGGATTCTACGTGCTAACGGACCAGGCTTTAGACAATGTATAAGCGACAGTTCGCAAGCGAGACAGAGACAGACAGGTCTCTGCCTTAGTCAAGTAGCGGTCGCGGTCTCCCGTCTCGGTCTCCTGTCCGTCGCGGTGCGAACCGCCACCTTTAGGGCGCTTTCAGTCTGCGGGCACGAAACTGGCGACGGCCGAGCGAGGCGATATGGATTAGTATTGCGATCGCCCCGCTCCGTTTCGTGCGCGTCACCATAATATACTGTCCATGTTGTATGCATCGCCGCCGCGCCACCGTCGCGTCGCCCCGCCATCGCTCGGCCGTCGCCAGTTTCGTGCCCGCAGACTAAAGGTTCAGCTACAGTGGTTCTTAACTGGTGGTCCCTGGAGGCATTCCAAGTGGTCCGCGAAGACATCGTAATAAACAAGTGACGTGACGTGATGAGTCAAAGCAACACAACGCAAACGGCGCACAGTGGGCGAGAAATCGACCTCCCTATTCATAGGATTTTGAAAAAAAAAGTGGTCCCCGACAAGACAGAAATTTGGTAAAACGGTCCCTCCTGACTTAAAGGCTAAGAACCACTGAGCTAAACCAACGCAATCACACGCGATCAGCCGGCGTGCAGCGACAGCGATCAATGCATTTAAGTCTGACGCTGCACACCGGCTGATCGCGTGTGATCGCGTTGGTTTGGCTGAACCTTTAGGCTCACCATACATGGACAGCTCGAGCAGTTAGCTAGTGATAAAATAAATGGCTTTTGCAGTCATAATCAATTGAAATTTCACCGGGCTGCCAACCGCCCGAAGCAATCACAACTGCTCAAGCGCACTTCTCGGTGTTTATAATATGATCAATAAATTGGCTCATTGCAAAGAGATTTATGAGATTTTTGAAGCAGCAAAACCTATAAATAATGATAGCTCAAGAATACAGGTGCATAAATGAGTCTCTTTGATACCAGTTTGCGTCTAGACGGCTTTCATTTGACGCTGGCCTGTCGCCGGTTTTAAAAACTGGTCGAGGAAGCTCAAAGTAGTGTGCTTCTTAGTTTTATTTAAAAATGTATTAAATGCATTCTTTTCCTTTCCTTCTTTTCAAAGCGTAAACCTAGTAAATTATGGCCACGATGAATGATAATTATCTTAAAATAAAGAAAACACCAAGTTCCAAGAGACAAGTTGTTTTTGTACAAATACCGATTATTTAAATATGACAAACGTTTTTCTGATATTACATCATTTAGATATTATTAATTAATCAATAAATAATAACACCAATTTTCCTTTTAATAACTGTAAACTGTTAAATATCATTTCCACTTAGATATATTTGTAAACAAGTTAATTAATTATTACAGAAGCTGACCTATTGACATGTCAGCTAATTATTAGCCTACTTGTAGATACTTGTATAGTTGTAAGCATCTAGCTTTTCTAACTTTTTGTAACTTTGAATTTATCTTTTTTGCATTATGAATACAGTCACGATGTTTTGACGTGTAACATTATAATAAAACATTGATACTTGTTTACTAGTGGAGGATGTTTTATGAACATTAAGGTATACAGGGTGTCCCAGAATGGGTGAATCAAACTGCTAGGGGAGGTAGCTCTACTAATGTACTATCCCAAAAAAATATGAAAAAAAATTTTTGAATTCGGATTTTTTTTTAAATAAAGTTCTCCAAACTCGAAATCAAGTCATTATTTTCAAAAGTTTCTTTAGAGATAAACGAAGCGATCATGTACAATTAATATTAGTAAGAAAAAAGTACAAATAAACTCCAAACGCAGCAATTATAGCCAGATACTCAAGCGGGAAGAGCCTGGATGCGGGCAGCGCAGGACCGTTCATTGTGGAAAACCTTGGGGGAGGCCTTTGTCCAGCAGTGGACGCATTTGGCTGAAACGACGAACGACGACTCAGGCAAAGCTGATTTATTTTCACTTTATCAAAAAATTTTTTTTTTGTTTCCTTATGCGTTTTATTTTCTTCATGTTTTTTAGGGATAATACATTAGTAGAGCTACCTCCCCTATCAGTTTGATTCACCCATTCTGGGACACCCTGAATGTTCCATAGAACACGTGTATTATGCAGATGAGTGGTGTGAAAAGGATTTTATTTGACGTATCTTAGGCAACAACCATCTGACGTATTTCAGCAAATAGACCATTATCGCTCTGATAGGTACTTACCGACATATTTGCGATTCCTAAAACGCAGCATGAAAAATAAAGGAATTTTTAACAAGAAAATCCATACAATCATCTTCTCATTGTCAACCTTATCTTCTAGTAAAATTATGTAAATATTATTATAATCTTTATACCATTTATCAATAATTTAATGAATTGATTGACATTGTAGCTGTTCAAAATATTACTTCTCGATGAGAATATAACTGATTTTAGTCCAAATATTGCAATTAACTATCTATTCACTGTAAAGGTTATATTATAGTTTCATTTAAAATGAATAAATCGATAAGTAGTTGAATGGCAAAAAAGTCATACATGCCATGCTTCTTAATAATTTTTTGTTGAAAAAATGTCCTAACAGAGAACAAATAAAGTTACTTTTACTTACCTCAAGCCCATGATCTTTATCGAAGCCTTGGCACAGCGTTAGTATGTATTTTGTAGCAGGGATGTTTTCAGTGTAGAAATATACAGATGTGTAGTCCCTGAAAGTAAAAAAATGGTCAGTATTTTTTATAATAAACAACATAAAAGTACAAAATTATGATACCTTACATCAAACTACGCAGAAATTAATGGATACATACATTATTATTTTAATTATTATTTTTAATTTTGTATTATTTTAAATTTATTTCAGACCATTACCATCCATACTGTTGTTAGTAACAATGTACTTAAAAACTAAGTTAGTACTTATCAGTAAAAAAACCGGTTTTGGCAATGTATTTTGAAGTTTTAACGATTGCCGAATTGATACTGCATTTAAATATTGTTTCCGTTTACTCAAACTAAGCTATATCTACCTATGTATTTGTGAAAACTATTTTGGCAAATATAAAGTAATATTAGTAATACTATATTTTCTATATGTGTAACAAAATACAGTTTGTTCCTAACGTTAAATTAAATAAATGAAAATTACATAATTAATGAACAGAAAAATACTTTACCCATGATTGATATCACTTCCTTTGATATTTGTGTTGGAGAAGTCTTCTCTGCGATAATCATTAACAATGTTGAACCGCGAGTACGCGCCGAAGGACCCGCGGCCAGGGAACCAGCTCTTGAGAGAGTAGTTCGCTTTGAATACCAAGTCCAGGACTGTTGATAGACATACCTGGAGAAATATTTGTGTTAAAATATTTGAAAAATAACAGTGTGGTTATGCTTGAAAAAATAGCTAATTTAATGCAAGGTTTAGACAAGAAATAAAACTTGCAGAAGTTGGCTTGCCACAGCTAATTTACACAGTGTTAACTTCTGCATTGCTAGTCTAAACCTTGCATTAGACCTATTCACAAATTTTGTTATGATATTATGCCCATACATACTATTAAATAACACATTTTGTACTTTCATTACATTCAAATATCTAAATAAACACTATCTCAACTTTGGAATGTGGCTTTGGTTTTACAAGCTCCAATTTTCTATTAAAATATCTGGTAAAACTGACTATCCTCTTCTCAAGATTATTCACAAGAACATCTTTGAAGGTAGTTGATAAAACCAGTAAGTAATTATTACCATGACGGTGAATTTGAACTACCCTCAATAAAATTTATTACTGCAGCCACAAAATGTTAAACCTGCTAACAATTTCTGATCTTGGGTGCTCTAATATTATATCCTAAGCGTTGTTTATTTTGGGCGCTAACATATGGCAGGTTTGAGGAAGAGTTCAACAAGACTTTATACAAAAAAATGGACACCTATACTCACAGAACTGCAGGGTAGGGGCTCTGTCCAGTTCAGCAACTCAGAACAGCTCGTGTGTATAGAAAATCTGTTCTTAGGCTCGGGGTAGGTAAGCTCATATTTCCACACGGTATCGTTCGCGTTGGCGTCTGTACACCACTCCAAGATGTAGCGCGCCTTCACACCATCTTTAGATGGCTGCAGCGTCGGTTTGGCATTGGTAACGTTGCTGCACCTCACCGAATAGTCCCCATTAACACCACATACACCCAACAAAAACACCACCGCTGACAAAGTCACCAAAATATCCATAATCGCAAAATGCCGAGCCATGTTTAGATTTTCACACTAAACTATATAACTTGCATTACATAGTAAAACGATTTACGTATCTTAAAATAAACTTAACAAACTACAACGCTAAAAATAAATTAATTTAATGCACACTGCTATCCTGTTTGACTGGATTTTTTATGAACATAGACAAAACCCTGTAGTGACGTTTTTGTTCGAAATAACGAGATCACAAACAACCCAAGGAAACGTTGAAAATACAGCTTTTATTTTTTTTAATGTTCTGTTTACAGAATAGCAAAGTAGATGGCGCTATTGTATTCTGGTTCCGTAATTAATCAAACCAAATTAAGTATCAAGACAAAATAACAGATTTTTTGATTATAAAATTTCTTATTTATTTTATCTCATGTTTACAATTTCTACAAATTACACTTTTTGCGCAGGATTACAAAAATGTTGGGAGGTTGATCGGTGTCAAGAATTTGACGATGACGATGAAAAAGAAATAAAAAAGGCGTTTGAAATTTGTTTCACTGTTTAAACTTTTTTATAAGTAAGATTTTCATATGTTTTCACACATTATTTCCAGAATTTTCATTTTCAATAGGTCGATAATACGGACACAGATTAAACAGCCAAATTTAACCCTCGCTGTACGAGGTGGGGTGTGACACACCCCAGTCCTTTAAAAATATCCACAATTTTAAAAATTTGCAAGTGCTGAATTTGAAATTCTCAGTAGCTGGAATTATGACACTGCTGCTTCGATCAGCGTTGCAAAATCAGTCATGCCTTTAAAGTGCGTGTGGGTGTCACACACCCCACCTGGTACGGGACGTTGTTAAAAAGTTTAAAAAAAAATCTAACAGTTTTGGTGTAATTTATATATTTTTAGCTTTGTCAATTGAATAAAATTCAATACAAATATTATTTTTCGTGATTTTTACGGTATCTGAAATTTTCAAGCACTTTTAGTCAAATGAGATGACTTTTAGTGCGAATCTGGAAGTTTAGTACTGAGATCCGAAGATGTATGTGAACATACACTTGTGGGCTGCAATTTATACTTGGTGATACAATTTATGGGCTACTGAAATGGAATAACATATTTTATAAATAAATAAAATTGTTACGCTCCCATTTTATGCATTGAGCATACTCATTTTCTTTCATCAGAATTGTGGTAAATTGAAAACCGATGATCAAAACAAATTTATACCCTTCCAGTTTTTAATTTACTTTTAAATTATAAGTAAATACTTGTACTTTGTTAAATAAAAACGGTTGTCATAATTAAAGGCACTAATTAAAAATTATACATAGGAAACTGATTCCTAAAATACAAGAACAACGGAAATTGTGTCTTTTTGTTTTTTTATGATAAAAATGTTATAATACATATTTTCAGCTCAGAGCATTTCTTAAACCTAATTAGCATACGTAAATAATCAATATTAAATTCCACCTAAAAAAAATTTGAATAAAAATTTTATCACTTTGTATATTGGGGTGTGTCATACCCCACCTGGTACGGGACGTAACTTTTAGTCACCTCGTACACGGAGGGTTAAACTAAAAATATGGTAAGCAGATGGCGCTAGCGATGCTGGTTTTTCGTGGGTTCTATAATGGCTAAACCTGGCTAAATCTAAAACAACCACAAAATAATGGAAAACAGGAGTCTAGGTACACCTGTATCATTGATCAGGAAACGGTGTAAGGAACGGCTATGTCTAAAATTACCTTTTTAGCTGCTCTGTTGGCAAATAATGATACAAGGCACGTTACGCCACTGATTACACGGTGCATAGCCAAAACAGCTAAAAATACAGAGGTTCCACACTAGGCTATGTTTTTAATAAAATTACGACGTAGAAGGTCAAGAAAAACACCAAAAACGTACACCTCATTTACTTTCCACACCCAAATAACTTAATTCTATTTACATTCACACACATTCATATAATTAAATATTGCTTAAAATCCGATCTGCTGGGCGAGGACGGCGTACATAGCCAGGGCGGTAAGGCCGACGACTGCGGCGTGGACGGCGCGGAGAGCCAGGAGCGCCCAGGGGTTAAGTGACAGGATCGCAGCGACGGCGTCTTCGAGCAAGGAGCGGTAGGGTGCTACAGCCAGCAGGGCGAGTACCAGCGGCGCGTGTCTTCGCGGCAGGTCGCTGCGAGACGCGAGCCAGACCAGCGCGGCGGCGCCGGCGTGCTGTAGCAGCGCCACGTTGGATTCCGCGCACGCGCGTACGTAACGCCAGTCGAACTCCGCACCTCGCGCGCCCACCCATAGAAGTATGCTGCGCGATACTAGCACCTGGAAATAGCATGACCAAAAATGTTAATCGTTTAACAAAATTATATTACAATTTTTACACCTGGAAAAACATTTAGTTTTACTTCTGTTCTATGGAGGCCTTCCTCACTTTTAATTGTCCTGCAGGGCTCATAACGTTCTACTTTTCAAGTTTATAATGGAAGCAATGAAATATTGAATACTGAGTGTTGAGTATTCATAACTCAAGCTACCTAGAGTACCTAGTCATTTAAAAGTGCAATACTTTTTGAGTATTATTATTATTCTAGTTTGTATCAGGTTTTGCTGTTTCTTTAACTCATTTGCTTATATTAGAATGCAAAGAAGGACGATGTATTTTAGGAATAATAATGCAACTGAATTGTTCATCAGTCAGTATAATATTGTCAATAATATAGCAATTTACCAGAACTCAAACTGCATCTTGACACTGAACAAACTATTATAATATTATTCGAGTACTGTATCAGCCTCTTATTGTCGCCTATGTGGTCTAGTGGTAAGACCACCTGCTTCAGACGCAGAGGTCCCGGGTTCGATTCCAAGTGGGGGCAGATTTTTCTGTTCGGTTTGGTTGGTGGTAGGGCTTGTTCTAAGTCCGCCTGGCTAGCTACCACCATCTTACCTAAGTCTGTCGCCATAACAGCAATGTTAACAGCATTGTTGTGTTCCGGCAGTTAGAGGTAAGATAGCCAGTTCCTCCGTGGTTGAGGATTCCGGGTGAAGCTCGCTTCCACCTTCGGCCTGATCGTCACTTACCATCAGGTGAGATACAGGTCAAGAGCTTCCTCGTTGTGGATAAAAAAAAAATAATAATAATGAGATCTAGTTGCCCTCAAAATAACTGACTTGACTACAAATGTCTCAAAAAGTAGATGCATACTAAATACCAATTTGAATATAAAAAATATACAAAAATTTTCACAACAGCTTCCTATGCCTGTAATTGATGGCGAAAGTCATTTAGTCAACAAGCATTAGGATACTCAAACAATAAGTTCTAAGCAAATGGTTGATTTAAAATCCTATTTTAAATAAAAACCCACCTCAGCGCTGGCCCAACCAATAGCAGCAGTTAATATCTTAGCATGTCCTTTTCCAGGAACTGCGTTTAGAGCAAAGTACAACCCCAGCAAGTCAGCAAAGTCCACCGTGGCCTTCAGGATCTCCTGGAAATTGGAATGGAAATGGAATTACTATTAAGTTAAGGTACAATGTTTAGGTCATTGTGAAATAAAAAGAAACTTGTAAGGTTGCAAATTATCTTGAAGAACATTATTAATATTATAGGAAAAACAATAACAAATAAGATGACGATTACTCACCAGAAACACATCATATTCACCATCTAATTGAGCACTATCAGAGTCGGGAAAGAATGTAGCCAATAGTAACATTTTACATAGCTGTGTAAAGATGTACAATCCACCTGCATAAACGCATTTCGAGAAGGTCGCATATTCAGAGCTGAAACACAGAAGTTCCTCTCATGTAACCATTGTAAATGATAAGGAGATTCACCTTAAATTTTATTAGGACACCGAATTAGTACTGTTTAAAGATTACTTACATCCCTGAAAACTTGTATGCCATATGATACGGCGCGTAGACTAAGGCTAGGCAATTACCGAAATGATAAAGTGTCATTTTAATTTATTTGGGCTACTATTTCGCTTAATATTACACGTATTTAATTAAATTACGATAAAAAATATTCTGGTCAACTCATAACCTCAATTATTGACGTTGACAGTATTGACAGGACAGAATTATCAAATTTGACAAGACTACACACTCCTTTCCTTTCCACGGTTGCTCGCACAGTGTTCGTTTACATGTACCAAATAGCTTGGTTTTTCTGGGTTGTTATGAAAGATGATATAACATATTTTGATAAAGTAAATTTGGTAGTTTAATGCTTCATTCAAAGATCCTCTTTCATTTCTTTGTTAATTCTAATAGATATTTTAAATTATCACTTTTCCGTGGAATGAAACGTTTATACGCCCTCCGTTTCACTACAACTTTTTATCTCATTTCTTAAAACTCTTTAAATTTTACACAGAAATGTAAAATTATCTATTTTCAATGAACAACGATTTTAATTAAATTTGTCAATAAAGATCCACTTGCCTTTGAATTCAATAAAAGACACAAATTGTGATTTTCTTTTTATTTTACTGTTCTAATAAATCCATACAATAAATCAGATAATGTGAAATGAAACGTCTTTAATGCGGGAGAGTTTGTTTACTTGTCAAACTATCGATTAAATTATGATGATTTTAAGTTTGTTTTTACGCTTTATTTTTAAGTTAAGTTCATAGTTTAATTGTTATTCATGTGCATAGAATACGTTATGTAAAAGTGCATGTTGTCGTCATAATACATTTTTTGATTTAATGTAGGTACTTTCTTAAATTTAATTTGCACAAACAGCTGTTCACTCATTTATTAGTAAAATTAAAATTAATGTGACAAGCTTAATACTAAGATTGCCTATGAAAGCTAGTAGCACGCTTCTAATAACACTTGCTTGCTATAAAACATGAAGGGGTTGGGAAAGAAAAACAGAAAGAGATGCAAAATGAGGGGTGCTATACAGAAGGGGTAAGTTGTTTAACCCTTTCCTTTTTTAGCACAGGCGCAAAAGGGTGTGGGGTTTTTTACCCAATGGTAAGGTAGGATTTGACAAATTTTGAATTTATTTGTCCGGAGATCTCTCCGGGGTTGCTCGCTGGGGCCTCCGGTGAACTTCCCCGGCAGTTGCCCTTTGTGTCTGACCCAAGCAACCACTCTTGCATATTATTAAAAGGTGCTTTGAATGTATAGACTCCTAAAAGTTAAAGGAAATTTTAAATATTAAACACAATGGAGTGTTCTATTGCTGAAAGTGTGAAGTGTGGAAAGTTTTTGTGTATTTTTTGGATTGTTTTCCTCATTATAATTTAGGTGAGTTTAAATTTTCAAATTTGTTTGAATGGTTGTTTTTAAATTGACTTTCAGATAATTGGTATTTCTGTTTGAATTAGATTAGCTAAATACCTACTATCATTTAATTAAAAAACACACTACTGAGGGACAATATTAATGAAAAATCTTAGGAATTGTTGTAAATTTTCATAAATTAATACTTGGAGGAAGGCACCTATTAGTATGGTCTAGCTCATTGCAGTAACTTAGCTAATAAATTAAAAAAAATATGAATGTTATCTTCACATTTAAAATTTTAGTATTACAAAACATAAATAACAGGAGTTAAAAAAGCAATGAGATTGATTATGTTTGACACTTCCTAATATTCATAAAGTGGTGGTTGTTTTTGCTAAGGATAGTTTACCTACTTCATGACCTAACGTCTTGGATTAATAAAACCTTTTTTAATTTTTTTTTAAAGGTTTTATTAATCTAAGCCTAACGTTTAGAAGTTTTATAATACCTATTCTTTCTGAGAAGTTAGATGAGTGATAATTAAGAAACTTGTTTAGCTGCTAAATTTATGAATCTTTAACATTTTCCTGATATAACATTTAATTAGGTATATTATGGAAAGAGATAGCTTCATAAAAGAAAGACTATGTCTATGATAAATATGTCTATTTCAAAATTAGAAGACTCAAAAGGAAACAAGACAATAAAATATTGGGCGTGACCGCGTGATTTGAAAAGGTGCGCGCGATCTGATGAAAGTACTATTAAGGATTTATTTTAATGGCTGAGTCTAAAAAGTTTATTTAAGAGTCAATAAATTAAATCTATTTTCGGGTTACCTAGCTATTAAAAATTCGTTTATAAAATGTATGTTTAAAGGATACTTTCCTACGTTTAAGTTAATACTGCCTTAAAATCGTGGCAAGTACTTAATAAGTAGGCCTAGGTAAATATAATAACGTCTAACGTGTTTTCATGAAATATTTAATCCCTCTCTCAACGTAATGGCTCACATAAAACACAAAACGTGATTGAACTAGGCTCCCGAAACTCCACCATAAGTAGTCGCATCATTTGAAACGAAAAGAATAAAATAAAAGCGTTTGGGTTGCGCGCGTCCTCTCACGTCATCCCTCCATTACAGCATTGTCCGGCGACAATGGAGATAGAAAATAAAGAATCGCGGCCATTAGGTAAATTTCCTTATTCATTTTTTGCGACACCCTCGCGTGGGGAAGGTTATTTGTCATGCGGCGCTGCGCAGGACGCCGCGAGATCTCAATCTTCCGTGTCGTGGCGACACTCGACACGCTTTTTACCAACCCCATAATCGATGGCCGATGTGCACGTCCCTGTCACAGGCACTCGATGGAGGACCCTCAGGTAGTTAAAGCACCGGTAAAACGCTCCTATACGACTCTTGCAAAGGTATCGAATTAGATCAATATATTAAGCAGTGTTTGGATTTGAGAGTTATGAAAAAACCAAAGACTTTTTCGTGCGTATCTGCTAGTATCATTCTTAAAACAATCAAAAGGTATTAGATGAACAGACTTGAGATAATGAAGGATGTGGTTAATAGATGAATTAAAGAAGTAATTTTTGAATCTAGTAGTTATGTGTGTACCTACGAGTGTGTATGAGGGTACCTACCCAATCAAGTAGAATAAATTATTATTATGGGAACCAATTTTGTAAAGTCATTTGTGTAGGTACCCACATGCCTACCTATCTACTGCTACCTACCCTTCACGTACGTAGCCCTCAAGGTTCCAAACTTGTTAAACATCCATGAGTTTTATAATAGAGTTATTAAAACAACACACCTATTATAATATTTAGACCTTCACATATCCACCGGGGCCACCCCCGCCCTCGCCCACGCGGTGTATCTCATTGCAAAATATGTAGGTACGTAGGTATCTAAACACGGCCGTCGCTCAATATTCAGTGGCATATAAAACCAAATTGGACTTTTTGATCCAGCACCCATCACAGACGCTATCGAATATTTTCGCTATTCAACCTGCATTATGAATTTTGTAGAGCATCTGATTATTCCACCGAAATTGGATGTCGGCAGAAACTTGATCAGGTTTCTGAAACTACTTTAATAGGGTATTAGATTGTAATCAGATTTAGATACTTGGTGAGCAAAGTCAATGAGAACATTTTTCATTTTTATGGAATCTCTATGAAATCATAAATTAAATTGGAATTATGCAATTTTATGTGAATCATCAATCATATACCTAAGTAACTAGTAACTAAAATAGATACTTTCCTAAAGGCACATGTTTATAAATATTATTGCTGTGAGAGCTAATCCTCCCAATTTTCAATCGAACCCGAACATCGTAAGCGGCCATAAAGATATCGCAATAAAAAAATTACGAGCGTGAAACAAAAATAGCATTGTGTATCGGGTGCGGCAATTTTGCATCGAGATCGATCCGAGGGAGGGCGAGGGCCGTGAGCGATGTCGCGAGGGAGTTTGCATGGGGTCACTGTAAGCCGTTTCCGATAAGGCCCCCCGGGCAGGGGCACTTGGGGCCGAACTGCCGAACTTTCGGCATTCGGCTCAATACGCGCTTATCTGCCTGCCGCACTCGCCTGCAGCGTACGTGGGCTGAATTATGCATCCACGCACTATCCGAATTGATATCATAATAAGGAGTACGGTTCCTCCGCAGCCAGCAGGACGTATCAATCTCTACCTTCATCATTGTATTGACGCGATAGCCAGTGGTAGGTATGTGCTTTGTCAATAAATGGTATGAAGCTTATAAAAGCTTGGTTTGTATTATGGCTAAAAATATAAAAGCAGCATTAAAGCGTCATTTGTCTTATAAAACTTTTTTGGATTTTTATGAGATGTGTCATAATAAAATTAATGTTTTAAAATAACTTGCACTTCACAAATGGTCCTTGGCTTAACTCTACCTACCTACCTAGCCGACAGTTAATCTGATAGTATTCAAAGTAAACATAGAAAGCCATTAAGATTGCACATACGTAATAGTAATGCCATATTTACATCGTGGCAGCCACCACCGCCTCTCGTATATATTCATAAGGTATCCCGTATCTTTTTACTGATCATAAATATTAAAGACGGTTCGTGCCACTAGGATTTTCAATTCGACAGCGGCGGCGGATCCCTCCAGATTTTAGGCTTCCTCTTTCCGCGGATTAGAATGGTTTGATGTATGGCCGCGGGTGGCGGTAAATCAAATTTTGATTGCTATTTTCTTTGTGGAAAGTCGGAATTCTCCTGCGGGAT
This sequence comes from Ostrinia nubilalis, assembly GCF_963855985.1. Classification (NCBI taxonomy): domain Eukaryota; kingdom Metazoa; phylum Arthropoda; class Insecta; order Lepidoptera; family Crambidae; genus Ostrinia; species Ostrinia nubilalis. The sequence goes on from NC_087093.1 coordinate 18,032,558, forward strand.
TGGCGCGTCGTGTAACGCGGGCTAACCGATCCCCAGGCGCGCCGCCTCCGTCTTATGTGGATTCCACCTATAATTCCTATTTTCGTACTTCGGAATGGAAGTAAAACCGGTTTTATTTTATTTTTTTGATGGAATAGGTATCAATTTCGCTCAGAATATGAAATGTTTCTTTTGGCGACATTTTCCCTTTCTTTGTACCTATTTGTAGCGCCTAATATTACGTACTGGAAGATGTAATGTAACAAGGGCCTATCTAATTTTCAGACTGAAAAAAGTAAAGCATCTTCATCTAGCTATACGAAATACTTAGCTGTCGAATTATTTATGAAAATACCTCCGACCCTTCGTACCTAAGTAGTTACTTGATGAAAATACTTAGATTAAATTCTTCGTGTACAAATCGCGATCTTAAATTCATTTGAAACTAATCGCAGACTGTAGCCGATTGAAGCTTGGTTTACTTAGGGTTATCGTTAATAAAATTTGGTTGGATAAGTCAATTTTAGTGAAATAGCAAGGATGAAGGACGGGGCGCAGTAACCGCCTGTGTGATCCAATTGCGGCGCTCGAGATGGACGGAATCAAATTCGGGCCCTTTAAATATTTGAAGTGAAGGCGGCGCGATTTGGGGTTACACAAGTGCTCAGAGGGGATCAAAAATACAATTTGATACTTTTTCTTGTAAATACAGTTATAAAAACCGCAAAGATTTGGTGCTCCTAATGGATGACATGAATAAATTGTCATGTTACCCGCATGCAAGCTAGGGTTTTAATTGCATACTGTTGTTTTGATCACTTTATATCCTAAATTCGATTCCCGCCTTAGACAGTTCGATTTTTTCAAGTTGTTTATTTATAATTTAGTTTGAGAATTAAGTGACTCTACCCTAATCGCTAAATTTAAATAGCTTTATATCCTGTTTCGCTAAGAGAGTAAAAGACAAAAGCAAATAAAAGGTTATTCAAGAAGTACTGAGTTGCATACAGTACTTTGTTTGTATACAGTACTTACATTTTTCTAATATTGAAGTTGATAGTAACCTCTTAAGCAATAAAACTAGTTAAATACTTAATGTAATTTGTGTACGGCGTGAGTATACGGAGGAGCGACGGAGCGGGCGCGGCGAGGGGTGGCGGGTGGCCTCCTCCATCGGATAAAAAAAGGATCTCGAGAAATTCTCGACCCTTTTTATACTAAATAGATAGCTAACACGGTCTGAGTGGAGTTTCAATAGATGCTTTCTCGGCGGAAGAAGCGACCTGTAAAGAATCGAGTCGAGGGGCCGGTGAAAAACCATGTTATATACCTCTCCGGCGCCCAGTGCGTGTCACAGTTTTTCCTTTTATTTTTTACGCGTGCCCTCCTCAGAGGGATAAAAGGTGGAATTCTTTTTAAATTGGGAATGTTTTCTAAGAGGATTACGATTTGCGGAGGTGCGTCTGAACCTATTGGGAATAAAGGATCGTGTGGCGTGCTTTGTATTTTTACATGCTTAAAATTCTTTGCCGGGGGTGGCAGATATCGCTCCGAGACGAGGGAACCTCTAATCCCGCTTATATTGGATCGTTACCGATGTTGTTGTGATTGTTTGGTGTCTTAAATAGCTGGCAATTTAGTTCTGTGAGTTAGAAAAAGAGCTTTTTATAGCGCATTATGTACCATATTTTTAAATAATTTCCTTCGTTATTAAGTGTGCAATCTAACGCACATATTTTGTGTCAATTTAAAGTTACTACGAGTAACTTGCCTAGTTTCTGATCACTAAATAGGTACCTACTGATTCAGTTCGTTCGTTCGTTCGTTTCAGCCGAAAGACGTCCACTGCTGGACAAAGGCCTCCCCCAAGGATTTCCACAAAGACCGGTCCTGCGCCGCTTGCATCCAGGTACCTCCCGCGACCTTCACCAGATCGACTGATTCAGTATTTATTAAAAACAAACAAAGTTTTCCTCTTTATAATATTAGTGTAGACAAGAACTTCTAAGCTCTGTTTGATTATCTGCAGATAACCAATACCATAACTATAAAAAACCAACTTATTTTATCACTATCGATAGCCCGCGCGAGTAAAGCTCGACGACCACATTTTTTCTCAACAAACGTCAACAATCATATTTTATAATGACAGTAATTTCATCTTTGATTAATTCGTGACGCCTCAACTACGCCCATCATAAAACGTTGAAAGCCTCTTCAACGATAATAATTCCCACGTTGCAAAGGAAAAAAAATGGAAACACTTTATTATAGGAACCCAATAATGGTGTTAATATACCGAGTGACCATTACTCGCGCACAAAGAATCGAAAAGAAATAATAATTGTCAAAATGGTAAGCCCCGCAAATTGTGCTTATTGGAACTGGATTTGTGCAGCGGGGGCGTGCGTGTGCAATGCAAAGCGCTGCGCGCGATTATCCCTTGCATTAGCAGTTTGTGCCGGACTTCAGTTTAAAATTTCGCCCCTGCCCTTTGTTGATGCACTCGGAGCTGTGCGCAATTTGATCATTCTCAGAGTAGTCCAGGAGATAACACATGCGATTAATATTGCATGGAGGTATAGGCACATAAAGATCACGTGAATTTTGGTCGTGATTGTTTTTCTTCATCTAATGCCTGTGTCGGTACACACACATACAGCCAAAATAGCTACAATCAGCTACATGTTATACCTACATTTACATTGTAAATACATATGGCACTACAAATTTGTTAAAAGCTTTAATTTGATCACAAGATTAAATGATAAAAAATGCACATTAAAAGGTATACGAGTAGGTAAACCTACTAGTATAGTTCATAATTTAACTTCAAAGATCAAGCACCTCAGCTCTTATACTACGTTTTAGAACACGAGGGTGAGCTGTGTAAAAAAATATTTTTCTTATTACAGCCATGTCAGGGGTTCCATGCTTTAAACTGCGACCGCCCTCAATAATTGTGTTTCGCACTCTCGTCCGACATCATTCGCATTATTGTCATTCAGGGTTCCATGACAGGTGGTCATCTTGTAATGCCTTTTGAATAAGTAATAGGTATTTCTATTCGGACACATTTTTGTGAGGATTACGACCGTCCTTCTATTCGTAATAATAAAAAATATGGGAGAAATTCACCGGACATCAGTTAATAGGCTTAGCGAGAGTGCAATGTGATGTCGATCCACAGCCGGATATGAAACAATAGTAAGAGTATTCCGGGTTTATGCGATATTAAGATCATTTTACTATCCCGGTTACATCCCGCGGGCACATAAACCCAGTTGTAACGCGACTCCCATTTTCCAAATGTCCCCGAACATAATTGCGACCTGGGATGTTATTTCTAATAAAAACGCGCACTTATTCACTCATAACATCTAACCATATTAATTTTAACTATCACGTTATGCTTGTTGTCACAGAAACTATTCGGTTTTTGTTCCACCGAAAGTTGGAAATCATTTAATTTTAGTGGTTAGAGGAAGGTATAATGTAGGCTAGCTGCACTTACCTACCTCTATGTTTCATTCAATTATCTAAACGTTTCATTACTTTAGTATTGAGGTAATTATTTGGAACATTGAAACCTACAATTAAAATAATTACTTTGTCCAACTTCATAAATAATGTAGCTAAATTCCATAATCGTCAAACCCAAACATGACTGGTTTATTAGCAATTTGCCCAGGTTAAGTACCTTTCCTCGTAACCTAGCTTAGTGATGTGCATTGGCATTGATAATTTTAATCAAAGACAAGCAATATAGCATGAGCTGTGTCTCCAGCCCTACGGCGATAAAAGGGATACATTATAAACGCGATGTGCCCGTATCGCCATCGGCGGAATGCGCGCGCACTTAAAACTTTATTGTTCACGCTGTGTGCGCATTACCTTGCCTGTCAGTTTTATGTCTACCTATACCACGGTGTAAAAACCATTCGGTGTATTCCAACGACCATATATCTACACTAATCCTGGACTTATATTCAGTTTTGCATGGATTTCAAGTTGTAATTCCTCTGCGACTCATGTCACCGAATAGCTCTCGAAATACCTACATTATTGCAAGTTCAGGCTTTCCTATGGTTTAGATATTTAGCATTTGCCTTTAATTTACAGAATTTACAATCGAATAGTATGGAGTTTGGTATCATTATTATTGTGATTCTTTGGCATCTGGTCTCTCAGGTCTTGTTCTCTGAAGTTAAATACTGTAATATACATTTTCTAGTTGGTTGGTTATATTTACAACATCACAATCTTCTGGTTACACACAAGAGGTGAATTAATCACAGAGTATTGGCATACTATTGCGTTATTTGCTAGTCCACCACTTATAGGAGAAAGGAGTAATTTATCATTAGCTCTCGACGCTGCTAATGCGCCATTAAAGTTATCAGCGTGTTCATTACCGCAGTTTGAAGACTCGGGTAATGATGAATGAGTGATCGAGATATATCGAGGCTAAACAAAGCGCGAAAGGGTTGTGTGACGCCGCATTATCGGTAAGTGATCGATGGCCGCTCTTTGTCATCGCGAATTAGTTTGTTGCTGTATTGGGAACATTACATTGCTCTTAGGGCTTTTACTCACTTTGTTGATAGTGATAACGCCTGTTGGCACGTATGTTAGCTTGAAATCTCAATTTGGAAACCGAGACTAAGCTAACAATGTATTTTCAGTACCTAGTACTGACTCAGTACTCAATAATTTTAAAAATGCGTTCAAATCATAAACAAAGTATAATACCTATTATTTTCTTTAATTTATAATATAGGTGCAGTCTGTGTGGCTACTTATTCCGCTTATGACATAATATCTTGGTGTTTACTGTAATAAACCACCGTCTGACAAAAGTGGTTAAAGTTTTTGCCTTAGAGCAAGAAGTGGTCTTATATCCAGCTGTTATTGTTTTTTTTTTTTTTTTTTTTTTTTTATGTGATAGGAGGCAAACGAGCAAACGGATCACCTGATGGTAAGTGATTACCGTCGCCCATAGACACCCGCAGACCCAGGGGCGTTACAGGTGCGTTGCCGGCCTTTAAGGTAAAGATACGCTCTCCTCTTGAAAGCTTGCAGGTCGTATCCGTCCGGAAACACCGCAGACGACAGTCCATTCCACAGTTTGGTTGTACGGGGCAGAAAGTTTCTAGAGAAACGTACTGTTGTGGACTGCCAACCATCTAAGTGCTGGGGGTGGAAGTGCTGTCGGGTAGATCGGTGGCGAAAAGTGGCGGCAGGAATAAGTCCGGATAATTCTTCGGAGCACTCCCCGTGATACATGCGATAGAATATGCACAGTGAGGATACATCTCTACGCAGCGCCAAGGGGTCAAGCCGATCCGAAATGTCCTGGCAGTCAACGATTCGAGCTGCTCTCCGTTCAATGCGGTCCAGAGGGAGAAGCTGGTACTGGGGTGCACCTGCCCAAAGATGAGAACAGTATTCCATATGAGGCCGAACCTGCGCCTTGTAAAGTTGCAGACGATGGGCTGGAGTGAAATACCGTCTCGATCTATTGAGCACACCAAGCTTCTTCGAGGCTAATTTAGCCTTACCCTCTAAATGACCACGGAACTGGACTTCGCTCGATATGTCGACACCAAGGATTCCGATATTGGCTGAGGCAGTTAGGGGAGTGCTCTCGAAACAGCGGGATACGACAAACGGCAACTTTTTGGCGGTGAACGCGCAAACTTGTGTCTTTGTAGGGTTAAATTGGACCAAATTGCGTCGACCCCAGTCTGAGACCTCCTTCAAGGAGGTTTCAATGTCGGACACAAGTTTGTTACGGCTCTCAATGACGTTCTCCCGAGAGATATTTGCGCGGCCGGTATAAGCGGCATCAACCGTGCTGTCGTCCGCATAGCAATGAATGCCGCTAATTTGCAGCATATCATTGATATGCAGAAGGAAGAGCGTAGGCGATAGCACACAGCCTTGGGGGACACCAGCATTCACAGACATAGAGTCTGAGCATTTACTGTCGACAACGACCTTAATGCTTCTGTCTGCTAAAAAGCTGGCGACCCATCCGCATAATTTCTCGGGAAGCCCATAGGAAGGGAGCTTCGAAAGAAGCGCTTTGTGCCAAACCCGATCGAAGGCCTTCGCCATATCCAAACTGACCGCCAATGCTTCCCCCTTAGTCTCGATCGCCTGTGCCCAACAATGTGTCAAGTAGACCAGAAGATCACCAGCCGAGCGACCTCCACGGAAACCGTACTGTCGGTCACTTAGCAACTGGTGGGCCTCTAGGTACCGAAGGAGCTGGCTGTTGATAATGGATTCCATTATCTTCGAGAACAAGGAGGTGATTGCTATCGGCCTATAGTTGGACGGATTTGAGCGGTCACCTTTTTTAGGGATCGGGTGCACCAAAGCTGTCCTCCATGAGGTCGGGACTATGCCAGAGAGGTAGGAGAGCCGAAAAAGGCGCGTTAAAACCGGTGCTAACTCTGGAGCGCACGTCCTCAGCACGATAGGAGGGATTCCATCGGGCCCACTCGACTTATGGATATCCAGGGAAAATAGAGCCAGGCGTACTGAGCTTTGGTGGAACCGGATATCCGGCATACAGCTCTCACACCTTGGTATAATCGGTGGCTCATGTCCCCCGTCATCCAGTGTCGAGTTGGACGCAAAGAGTTTGCCCAGAAGATCGGCTTTCTCCTTTGCATCGTGGGCCAACGAACCGTTTCCCATGTGCAGGGGTGGAAATGATGGCGTGCAGAAATTTCCTTGGATAGCTTTGGCAAGAGACCAGAACGCACGAGTTCCAGAAGGAAGACGCTCTAGCTTCCCACCAATTCTACCAATGTGCTCCGACTTCGCCCTTGCAATGACTCTTTTGAAAGACCTAGAGGCAAAGTTAAACTCCTTTTTTAATGCGCTGGTGTTTTCATCCCGTAGCCTCGCTGCATTTGCCCAGGCTTGGTAGGATTCCTGCTTCCGGCGTAAAACCTTTTTGCAGGATTGACTAAACCAAGGCTGAGATTTGCCACCAATGGGAACAACAGAAGACGGTATGAAAAGTTCCATACCCTGCAGCACCACATCAGTAACAAGATCAGCAACGACGCTGGGATCATCCTGCGTGAAGCAAACCTGCCTCCAGGGGTAAGATGCGAAGAAGGACCGCATCTCATCCCAGTCTGCTGACCTGTAGTGCCACACGCGGCGACTGCATGCAAATCGTGGTCGCGGCGAGCACGTGAGTGGCACCGTACTCCGGATAAGGCAATGGTCCGAGGAGCCCAGAGGGGCGCCAACGGATAGCTGATAGCCATCCGGATGGGAAGTCAGCAGAAGGTCTAACAGTGAAGGTTCTTGGCTCTCTACATCTGGGATTCGCGTGGGCGTAGTAACCAGTTGTGTCAAGCCATATGCGAAGGCGAAGTCGTGAACAGATCTCCCTGCATGATCGGTTTTGCTCGATCCGAGCCATTCGGTGTGATGGGCGTTGAAATCGCCAAGTATCACGATCTCTGCAGAGGGGTTCACGATTGTTGCCCCCAAGTGGTGTTGTGACAAGCCTTATTCGGGATGTGTCCTTTAAAAGGGTCTAATTATTTGCCTAGTTATAATATGATGCCTAGTTATAATGAGAAGCGATGAATATGTCACTATTTCACACACTGACTGAACAAATTTTAATGAAGTAGCTTTAATCGGAATAATTTACAACGCAAACGAAGTTGCAAGCCTCCAATAGTACGTCAATTAAATTAAATAATAATAAGTTAGCTAGTGTCTATTAAAAATACTTTCAACAGTTAACGAGCTTAATTAATTGGCGTGATCCTTTTTCTAATTTAAAAAATGAAATTATTTTCAATACCTCCTGGCAGTAACTGCCATTCAATCAAATAAGTATACCTAATTGCAATTTTTCAAATATCATAAATAAATAATAATTTCACAATAAGTAAGTAGGCAGCAAATAATATTATGTCTATGCTGCTTAGGATTCATAGAATCAGTCAGCAGACCTTCTTAGTTTATGTAAATGTGTGATTGTACGAGCAGATAGGTATTGGAAGCTGATCCCAAATGGAAAGCGTTAGGAACTTGATTTGACTTTCCCGGAGTGACTGGCAACTGGCCGAGTGACTGGCCGACAGGCAATCAATACAATCCATTAACATAAAGACGTTTTATGAAATTTCCCACCAAAAGCGCCGGTATGATTAATATTTGCGGCGTGACTGGCGCGCGAGCGAATCCATCGCTTATCTCGCTCCGATATGTTCTGTTTGTAGCTCTAAAAACCCCTCTAAAAATGCGATAACTTAAAAAAAAATCTAGATCTTATCAGAAACTTTTCCATAAGTAACAGAAGTGTCAGAAATATTTTATTAACAACTGACACTTTTTGCGCTGCATCTGAAACCAGACGTGTCTGGTTTAATTTTTCTACTTTTGACTTGGTTTAAAAGTTAGATGACTCCGTACAATCGGATTATTATTTAGATAAATTAGGTTAATAACAACAATATTTGATTTTATGTCTTTAAAAGGTATTATTTGTACTTTCGCCTTCTTAGAGAGGACAGCGAAAATTGCCTACGGACTTAATGTTTTATTTATTCTTTATCGAAGGCCGCTGTTTTTGCGCGCAGTTCTTAGCGCGAGAGTTAAGCGCGAGTTTTTGCGCTTGAGCCGGGGGTGGACAGTCCATTAAAGCTGAAAAAGACTTGAAATTCAGCGACTCATACAATAAACATCGCGCCGGCGGCTTTTTGCTGCCAAAACGGTGCCCGCAGTTTTTTACGCGAGTTTGTTCTACCACGTTTTTGCGGGATACTCGTAAACCGGAGTCGTTTTTGGATGCCATTCAGTTAATGGTTGTGGCTTTTCGAGTAGTAATCTGTATAAACTCTGATTTCATTAAGTCCGATGTCAATGCTTCTTGGGAAAAAAATGAAAGTTCGTGTGAAAAATGTACTTGTCCGTAAGCTCCCATGGCTCCCGCGCGCGCGTTATTATTCCGCGCATAAAGTGGGGAATATTTTAGCGCGACGGCCGTCGTCGGGGGATTGCGAGCCAGAAAAAATTGATGCGGATTATCCCGCTCGCGCGTGTTTTTAACTCTGACTAAGCGCATGGGCAGTTTATGGAAGGTTAAGTCCCGTGGGTTCAAGAAAAATGGACTTAAAACATAGTTGTGACAGGTGACACATGTTGTACACTAGATAAAGAAATAACATGGTCATTTGATTGCGTAAGCAACACGTCCATCAGAATTTACATCAGTTGTATGCTTAAAAGCCAAAGGCTATCAGGTAGAGTCATTTAAAAGTACCTATGCATTCACAAACCTGCTGCCAAGTATACCTGCTTACCTAAAAAACCTACTTTAAAACCTTTCCTCAAATATTATTTTTATTACTACTCTACCATAGTTTTAAATACAGATTGTATTTGTCAAGTGTGTGGTCAAACGTTGACAATTTAGCAACGTGAAGCGCTACATGGCCGCTGGTCTGCACGTCCCCGACGCTATCCTTCAGCGTGACGTGCGCCGCATAGTTCTCTTATTACGCATTCGACGAGACATTCCCCGCGTGTCCGGGTGGACGCTGTCTGGTGAATTCACCCTAAACTGGCATTCAAGGGGAGCTATGCGAAATGATGCTGTATCTATTGTGGTGCATTCGTTTATGTATGAAGAAAACCAGTGGAATTTCTTTGTGAAAAATTTCAAAAACTTTTCCTCATTTTTCATCATAGTACTACATAGTTCATGAAAATGCACCTTCTGAAGTTGTCAACTAAATAAGTCCTGTAAATATCTACTCTATCAAACTAAAAAGTTAGCTGTAATTTGAAGAATATTGACGATGAAAACTTTTCATTTTCACTTCCGGTAAAAATTACGTTATCGAGTTTTGAACAAAGATCTCCAATCGCTGAAAAGATTTTACTGAAAAGATCCTTACGCCCTATCAAAGGCATGAAATCTTGAAAGTAAACTTATCACTTTGATGTGATTATTTTAAAATAATTAAATTAAGGCTTGACTAGATGGCTATTCTCATTTTATAATGTTTAGCTCGAAAGATTTTTATGAAAAATGTAAATACGAGAATGTACTTACTTACTTATTGATTGCATGGCGTTTACTTCTTTTAATGGCACCGAAACCCGAAGTATATACTCGTAAATAACAACGAAAGGTATGTAAAAAGGCCAGCCATTATTTAATGACCATTTATAAAATAGGAAAGCAAAGAGTTTTGCTAATAAAACATAATGTATGAGAGGTTATTATCGCGGTAGGTGCACGCCGGGCATACGCTTTAATGGCGTCCGGCGTCGTTTACGTATAACGAATGGCGCTTTTATGTCCCTGCAGTTTTATGTGCACTGCGGCTACACGATGTATCGCCCGCGATCCACGATCTGCCAATTTTGCATTTTATTGCACGGCTTGTGTACCTAATTTAATTTAGGAAATAAATGATCAACGAATCATTGGTCACACTGAATCAAAACCGCAAGCGTGACAACTATGGATTAAGAATAGCTCTACCTACCTCGGATCGTTATCGTCATTACTTAAGTTAAATGTTTTACTATTGACGTAAATAGTACCCTTAATTTCGAACTCCTCCTATGTTCTTCTGATTAATTTCGTTGCGGGTCCAATGACAGTTTAACTTTCCCCCGGGACAAACTTGACCTTCATTGGTTGGGTTTTTGTGGCGGTCAAGCTGTAGATCCTGGCTACACAGGAGTTGCAGTGGTGGGAACGAGGGGTGGGATTAGTCCCGTTATTGACATAAATAGGCACAGCCTAAAAATTTATCAATATTTTAAGCCTAAGCTAATCATATAATTTGAGAACGGTTGAAATTGAAATATTGCTTTATTCGTATCTGGTTTCTGTTGTCAAAAAAACTTAAATGGTTAAAGCCAGGAAGCTTCCATAGCATCCAAAACTACTGCACAAAACAAAATGAAATTGCACTTCAACCAGTCAATATCGCCTGTCCATATCTGTTAACGCCAACTGGTCAAGTGCTGCCCAAACAATGCAAATGGCTGCCCACTTTTGACCTTCGCTGTTTGGTTTGGGCAGTAATTGTTAGCATATTTCCATTAGAGGCTGCCGCAGCGGGGACGCCGCGGGGCGTTAGGGCGCCAGGGCAGCCCCGCTGGTAGATATACATGTTTATGAAACGCCTGGCGCACCTCTACTTATCAAAACAATGATTAGCGTTTGGGTTGGAAAAATCTAATGGTATAACATGGTCCCCATGTAGCTCGTCGAAAAGTTTTGAACGAAGTATGCTACGAGTATGTAGCATTTTTCGTTCAAACTTTTCGTCAGTCCATCCAATTCTGGCCGCTTGATGAACTTTGGAACAAAAGAAAAAAAAAACCAGATCTAAAGCTAAAAAAGCAAAGTTTCGGTAAATATTAGTTAGGTGAGTTTCCATGATGGCGTGTGGAGTGTGCGTGGGCGCCGGTGTCGCGTGCAACTCACATTAGCATTCGTGCAATTAGTCTTGCGAGCTGATGCGTAGCTCACTAGTCCATGTCCCTCATCAAAGATTTTTTAAAATAATTATCAACTTTTGAGGATTTCAATAATTTTGTCAGTTTTTAGCAGTGATGTGATCGTCGTACCTCTATAACAAATCAAATAGGTATGAGAATAATGTATTATCATTTGAAAACCTATTTACATAGTTGTTGCATAATTGATTTATTTTGTAGGCAATCGGAATCGAAATTATATTCAATCGATGTAATAATTGGCGAGGCACACATCAACACTTGATTGCAAACATACACTATAGAGTCATACAGGGTGGAAACGATAAGTGATCTAACTCGATTATTTCTAAACTATAAAGCATATCAAATAACTGATTACTGATCCTAAAAATGCTTCACAAGTTCTATCAAATGGTATCAATAATAGGTTACAAAATAAACTGAATCTATCACTGAATTCTCTGGAAACTGGAAGCTCGTGAAGCGCTTTCAGGATCAGTAACTAGTTTTTTGGTATCTTGAATAGTTTAGAAATAATCGAGTTAGATCACATAACGTTTCCATCCTGTATAGATTATCCAAAGTGTAAATTGCGCTTTATTGCTGGAGCTGCGTAGGCGCTTCTCGGAATATTCTGCGCCGTGAGACTTATGGGAATACGCTGGTTTGCTTTGTGGCATTTCACGCAGATCTATTGACACTATTCTCAGAAAAAATAAATTACCTATTGCCGTTTGATTGAGTGTTAATTTAACTCAAGATGGTTATTTTGTTGGATTTTTATTATTTACGGGAAGTCGTTGGCTTTTTATGATTTATGGAAAATGGGAATTCAAATCATACCAAACTGCGCATTTCATTGCATGAAAAGTGCAATATTGATCAAACCTTTAACAATCTATTTCAAATATTATTAAGTGAGGTACGTCTTTACCATAAAAATATGAAATAGACCATTCGCAACTCTACTATTATAACATCGCCTGGTCTTCCTTCGCCACAAGTTCCTCCGCCGGCGCAACCGCATCTGTTTTATTTCTATCAATTCATTTATACTATTAGCGTTTGGTTTCGAGGTAGTCTAAGATCCCGCTATACAACGACCTTCACCGAGATGCTTATTTGATGAAACATATTTTATATACAATTTAACATGTCAATAATTATATTGCTTAAGGGTTGCCTAATAAATTTCAGTCCAGGATATGATTAATTAATCATTAAAAAAAGTTTTTTTTTTAAATATTTCATCGGTTTGACTATTAAACAAACTCCATACCAATCGAAAGTATGAAGCCCATAGAATATGCAAACGTTAGGTTGCCTATTCTTTTCCAGTCATAACTCTCGGGTTGCCAGGTATAAACAGGTAAATTGATAGAGCATTTTGCATCGGTCTGATAATTTAATCAAATTTAAATGAAAATAAAGATTATTTCATTATGAACACGGTGGTATAGGGTTGCCTGCGAAAAATCAGTCCTGAATGACGGTTGTCGAATTTTGTAAAGTGAAATTAAAACTGAAAGGTGACATTTTTCGAGTAGTTGGCAACATTTGGGAAAGACGAGTTGTATGAGGCGTTTGTGTGTCTTGTCAAGAGGTGTCGCTTGGGTGAAGAAATTTCTCCAGTGTTGCCATGCCTTGGGAGATTTGGTCCAAAAATGTCGAAAGTGGAAATAACGACTTCCGGTCAAAAATTTGGATGACGCCTCCTGCAAAAGGGTCGTACAAATGACATTTGACCATTTTCATCTCGATCACCTGGCAACACTGGCAGCTACGGGGAAAAGTATTTTTTTCGACATGGGTGTCTTTAAAGTTAAAGGACGGACAGAAGGAGATATGGCAGAAAAAATCCAAAAATGGGGTTTGGTCGGTTATACGACCCAAATTATGGGAAAAATCCGAAAATTCAGAAAATCAAGATGGCGACCGAGTGAGCGGCCATTTTGTAAAAAGTTTCAGATTTCTGATTTTTCAATGCATTTTTTGGGCAGTTGGCAACATTTGGGAAAGTCGAGTTGTATAGAGCGATTACGTAGTTTGCTGAGGAGTATCGTTTGGAAAAACAACATTTTCCAGTGTTGCCATACTTATTGCATTTTTCGCTTAATTTAGACCATTTTCCGCGCCGAAACCCATTTTTACTTTTTTTCTAACTTAAACCAATCCCGTGAAACAATTCCTTAAAACCACCCAAGTCCCAAAATTTTGTGGCCCCGTAGCTGCCAGTGTTGCCAGGTAATCGAGATAAAAATAGTCAAATGTCATTAGTTTGACTTATTTGCAGGAGGCGTCATCCAAATTTTGGACCAAAAGTCGTTATTTCCATTTTTTACATGTTTTGACCAAATCTTTCAAAGAATGGCAACACTGGAAAATTTTGTTTTTCCAAACGATACTCCTTAGCAAACTACGTAATCGCTCTATACAACTCGACTTTCCCAAATGTTGCCAACTGCCCAAAAAATGCATTTGAAAAATCAGAAATCTGAAACTTTTTACAAAATGACCGCTCACTCGGTCGCCATCTTGATTTTCTGAATTTTCGGATTTTTCCCATAATCTGGGTCGTATAACCGACCAAACCCCATTTTTGGATTTTTTCTGCCATATCTCCTTCTGTCCGTCCTTAACTTTAAAGACACCCATGTCGAAAAAAAATACTTTTCCCCGTAGCTGCCAGTGTTGCCAGGTGATCGAGATGAAAATGGTCAAATGTCATTTGTACGATCCTTTTGCAGGAGGCGTCATCCAAATTTTTGACCGGAAGTCGTTATTTCCACTTTCGACATTTTTGGACCAAATCTCCCAAGGCATGGCAACACTGGAGAAATTTCTTCACCCAAGCGACACCTCTTGACAAGACACACAAACGCCTCATACAACTCGTCTTTCCCAAATGTTGCCAACTACTCGAAAAATGTCACCTTTCAGTTTTAATTTCACTTTACAAAATTCGACAACCGTCATTCAGGACTGATTTTTCGCAGGCAACCCTATACCACCGTGTTCATAATGAAATAATCTTTATTTTCATTTAAATTTGATTAAATTATCAGATCGATGCAAAATGCTCTATCAATTTACCTGTTTATACCTGGCAACCCGAGAGTTATGACTGGAAAAGAATAGGCAACCTAACGTTTGCATATTCTATGGGCTTCATACTTTCGATTGGTATGGAGTTTGTTTAATAGTCAAACCGATGAAATATTAAAAAAAAAATCTTTTTTTAATGATTAATTAATCATATCCTGGACTGAAATTTATTAAGCAACCCTTAAGCAATATAATTATTGACATGTTAAATAGAATATAAAATATGTTTCATCAAATAAGCATCTCGATGAAGGTCGTTGTATAGCGGGATCTTATACTAAGGGGCATCAGGCTAAGTGCGCGGCGCGAGTGATGCGGCGTCCCACCGCAAGATGTCGGCATTACAATATGAGCCATACAATATCCGCGGAATCCGAGCTGCGGCCCGCCGCCGACCTGCGAATGTCTAATGAGCTGCCTCGAGCCAGGGCTTGCCAATCTTTTGGGGCTAGGTTTATTTTCAGATGCGAAATCTTCGAGTTTTGATCTGCCAATAAAGTTAGACAGCATATTGTTTTGAATTTGGAGAAGGCTTGGAATGGAAAATTCACATAGGCACTCAAAAACCCCTTTGTTAACTAAATAGTCTCCAAAGGGTGCAAGACAGTATTTCTGTGGTAATTCCATGCACATGCGGAAGTGGGCGCTATCAATCATTATACTCGGACGATGGGAGTGAGATACAAGAAAGTAAACATTGATATTTCTCGATTAAAAACTCACAGTTCAATTAGCATCCATCAGATAGCAGTGCCCTCACTGTAATGGAATGGATAAAATTTAACATCCCGTCGACAATATTGCGGCAATTACAGCGCTATGTAACGACGGGCTTCAGCTTCTCCGGTTGACCGTATTTGCCGCGGAAGAATGCTAGTAAAACTAAATGAATATTTTTTACATGATATAATAGGCTAATGACGGGCCTAGTTTAATTTCTCACATCAATCCCGCGGGCACTTTTAGATCACTCGTTACCGTCGCATTAGCTTTGATGCGGCCCTAATTAAGCGCATGCGGCATTCCTGGGTTCCTAGGTAGTATATTGGGAGCGCGGATTGCGGCGCCCCTGGCCCTTTGCGGCGCCGACGTCACCTGTCATCCATCAGTCTGCGACGACGCGCATGCGCACCGCCTCGCACACACGCGCATTCAAATTTAACGGTACAATCTTAACGGAATGCAACAAAGCTGGACGTTTTGCATTCCCATTTGGACCGGGTTAGACTAGTTCCAGGACAGTGACAAAAAAGGGATGGATTACTTTGAATGGCATGTCGCTGATAATGGCCAGCTTATTATACGATACGTTTTCGTAATTCGTGAATATATTTTGTATGAGTTGCCGCTTTTTATGACGGTTGCATGATTGTCATATTTCTTCGCGATATTATAGCTCGTGTGATGTGTTTATGGGCACTATCGGAACGAAAACACCAAAGTTGAATCATTTTAAAGAATGGTCAGTTATGAATAACTGCAGGTCAAAATAACAGGTTGCCCACTGATTGGAAATTCTTTAATATTCATTCTGGCTTTACATAGATTGATATTTCCACCTTTTGCAAAATATTTTCCTTTTTGATGTTCTTCACGGAGACTAGAGGGTACCTAATAGAAATGAGCTGGTTAAATGATCTATCGATAATACATAATGTAGGTAGAATCTGGATCACAGTGATGCAATCGCAGTCCTTTAAGTAGATACATATTGCATTGCAATTATGTATTTAATTAAACCAGCCGTAAAGTTGGATTTGATGTGCATTAAAATTAACTAGATATTGACTAGCATAGGCAATCGTGTGTTCGCATAAATTAATGAAAACTAAGACGATGCAATTTTTATACACATAAATTATTATCCCCGTACTTAATTGTTCGCGGAAGAATGTTACGACATAATATTCATGATCATGATAGTTGCTCTTGCATCATTTTGCCATTTCGTCATGAACATTTTATTGTGATTGTGCATGACATATTGGCATCATTCAGTAATGGAAAGTTATGCATGATAGCTCTTTGCTGATTTGATCATATTTTGTTGAGTCTTCCAGTGACTTGGCCCACGTTTAGTTTGGTCCACGGGCCAAGTCGCTGATTTGAATTTTTAAATAGTTTTTCTTCCAGTGACTGAGCCCACCTTTTAGATTCTAGAGTAGATTTTTGTTTATTTGGTGTTTAATTTATTAATAAAACATTGAAAAATTAAAACCAGCGACTTGGCCCGTGGGCCAAGATAAAATCCTGTGACTTGCACTGGATGACTCCATATTTTTACTCGCATGTAACGGTTGTGGTGGTTTGTTTTTTATTTTACCTAAGCCAGTCTTCTTCTATCTAAGATAGTCCCAAAAAGTAGTGTTAAGCCGAAGCCCAGAGGAGCATCACTACTAGGGCTACCCAAATCACCGTGACTTTTGATAGTTTTCGAATTATGATTTTTTTTACAACATCCAGGATTTTAGTTTACATTCGTGTTATGGATGTAAATACTTCTGAATCAGCTAGGCCTAGTATTCACCTAATAATAATAAAAAAAACCAGGCTTGTTACTTGACAATTCGCGCCACAGTGACCAAAAAAGTGTCTAAGCACAGAAAAAACAATCATAATTCGAAAACTATCAAAAATCGCTGAACATACATGGGGGTGATTTGGATAGCCCTGTGATGCTCTACCTCTGGGCTTCGGCTTGACACCACTTTTTGGGACACCTGTATAGTTATGAATACTGAGCAAACATTACGACGATGTAGGTAGATATGTTGTATATTGATGTGCTTGCTCTTGTTTACCATTCCAATCAAGACACATGTATCCAAATAACGATTCAATTTGAATGGAGCCATAACTCTCAATGTCAAATAAAGCAATCTTCAATTATGACAATGTTTGAGCAAGCACGAATCTGCAATCCACGCGAGCGTCATTGAGTTAGATTGCCTTAACGAGAGTCAATGCGGCTCGCCAGAGATTATGAATTTCATTTTAACGTTCACGCACCGGTTATAACTAGTTTCGTTGGTATGATCTTTGAATCACGTGGACACGACAATGGTGTTATGGGATGCTTAACATTCAGCGCTAATGGACTATCAAGGGACCAGCCAATTAAATGAAAAGTAATAGAGATCTAAGAATGAGGACGAATGAGTTATTTATGTTTCTTTTCAAAAGAAACTGCAACTGGAGCAATTTTTGTAGGGTGGCTGACATGTTCTGACTTCTTACGTAAACATTTATAATTTGACTACTTTGTAGAGACCACCACCAATTTAATATCTTTTTAATAAGTAATGAGGATAGGTACTTCGATGATGACGTCAGTGTCTCACGCATCATTGACTTATTAAGGGAGTCTTATGAAAATAACCTTTCCAATGCTTAGCTATTCATTAAACTCCTGCTAAAGTGTCTCAACTGGCATCGCGTGCGAGCCGTCCCCATCAGTATGCGCCCGCGCTGCTCCCAATTGCGGCATTAGCATACCCGGCCAGGCGCCGCCGAATTCGCTTGTACTGCCGCTGTCAAAGGAACGCCGCAACACAACGGATTTGCAACTTTATTGCTCACGTCTCTGCGATCACATTGAGTTTAATTGCTGCGAATCGCTTTTGTAAAAGAGCAGATTTTTGCCAGTCGATTTTAGATCTTCCTTGGTTTTAACACAGTTTGGTTTAGGTCGTTGATACGAATGAATAAGAGAAGATATTAGGATCGTCAGGCGTCGCACTTTGACCCGCTGGTAATGGACGCAAATTGATCGCGAGGCAAATTTTTCAACTCATTATGCGATGCGGGCGACGCGATGAGCGTGAGATGGCGGTAGTTCGTTCGCCTCCGCAATTTCAACAGTATTATCTTTTTGATTGCTTTTCGGAACAGCGTGTCGATCACGATATGCTTCTATTTAAAGTAACACGATTTCGGTAATGCATTAGCGAAATTCGCGTAGCATGATGATTGCTACTTTGGGAAGTACCCATGATCTCATTGGTGATCTATTGGCGTAGAATATTGAGAATATCTTTTGCGGATTTAACTTTCGAACTATCACATGACGAAGCTCATTTAATTTGCACTGTTTCTGCAAACAGACATGTGATAAGTGACACCCAGCGCTTTCCTGCTACCTTTACTTATGAGGTCTACGGTCCACCTTGTGGGTGGACAATCGACCGATGCCGCGATGTGGAAATGATTGGGGGAGGCTTATGTTCAGCAGTGGACGTCCTGTGGCTGAAATGATGATGATAAGTGGCTCACTATTTTAAAATTACATACTGAATATTTATGAGTCAACAGCAGTTAACAAACTTGTTTTTTCTCCCTAAATACGTAAACACCATTGATACATGTCATGTCTAGCATCACGAAGTTTACACGTGTTTCTCGCCCATTTCTTTAATGAGACTAAAAAACGACTATTATGTCCATGGTATGCCCTGATGAACCAACAATCCGCAAATTGCAGTATGAGACATCCGTCATAATGGAGCCCTGCGCCATTGTCGCCGCAATCGGTTCGGGAAATTTTATGTAAGTAATTATGCCTTAATAACCGAGTGTGTGCGTTTATTAACTATAAACTATGCAATGATCTATAACACCGTGAGGAGAAATTAAACGTTCCCATTTGAAGTCCTTCGTTAATGGCCGACGCTAACAGTTGACACAATCAACTCTTGGATTTCTCTCTAGTAATGAGTTCATCGAGGTAATTAAACAAAAAATAATAGGAATATCATGGAAAATAATAAGTTAGAGTAGATTGTTCGCCTGTAAAAAAAGATTACGATATTTATCAGAAATGATTTACGACCGAAGTTTAAGTGCTATAAATTATACGCACTTATAAATAAAATTATGAAATAATTAACTGAGAAAATGCAATGAACGTTCTGTAGAAGCAACCTAGGACTACAATTACTTGTGTTTCATAACAAGAAGCGTAGGTAAATTTCCTGGGCATCATCAGGCACAAAGTTATTGTTCGTGCTGAACCCGTGACCTTTACGTGCCTACCGCGCACTTTTTGCCGCGTCGTTTTTGCACTCGCCACTCCATTGCGCTCCACTTTCTCCTAATTAGCGATTATACCAGCGTTAACATTATCCATTCTAAATTGCTTCTTAACCACCTTCGAATAGAGGTGGCAGGCATTACAGTAATTGCGTACGAACAACCTTTGTGCTGCGAACAAAGGAGTTTTTAATTTGGAGCTATTCATAACGCTTGGATTAATGTTTTGACGTTCGCATTTGCTAATAGGCCACTTTCTCCGTATTATTGGGAAGCAACTCGTTAAGTTCGCTAAAAGACAGTTATTAAGTGTACAAAGTCGGACTTAACAAGATGTTATTAGGTAAGCCGGGCCCGTTCGTTACCGGACTTACCTATATTTTTGCTGTCAAAGAGCGTCGTGTGTTTTTGTGTAAAAACGAGATTGTTAGCGAAATTACTCCCTCAGCAGGAAAGCTCGATGTAGAGGCCATTACTCAGTTCAAAGAAATTTCTACTTTAACATTCTATTTATGAAGGTAAGTTCATTATTAAGTTGTAGGTAGCTATGATGGATTCATAGCTTCCAGGATTCATAGTCCAATATGCATTATAAAAATCATTTATTTATTCGTACCTAAAACCATGTATGTATTAGGTATGTCTATAGATTCTGACTGAGAATAGAAAAAACGTTATTGCTCGGAAACTTTAGAATTAGCTATTAAGTATGTTTAAGACAAGCAATTAGAACCAATAAACAAACTTTACTCACCTCACAGACATGAGTGACGTAACATTAGCAATAATTCCATGTAACATCTCGGAATAGCTATGGAATTTTAGTTCATCGACATCAATTATTGAACAGATAGCTGTAAACATTTATTGGTCCGTAAATAAGTAAGTAAGTCCGCCGGCGCCGGGAAAACAAATGTCAAGTACCTACGTTTGTTGTAAATGCCAAAGAAATGGGCGAAATTTGCAGCAACTACAATTAAAACTAATTGCGATGTCTGCAATCATAAATACATTAATTTAAGCCCAGACTCTATAGCCGAGGATCAGTTCTACGCTGTTGTTCACGAATTTCAAGTCGGTCAAATTAAATGAGCTTGCTTGTTTCAAACATTAATTTCTCTCATTAGAGATACCTACTTATTTCTGATTGTTGTTTATTGTCTTTGGGTAGAAATAAAGAGTTAATTTACTCTACATTATTTAATTAACTGAAAAAGAGACATTTATTGAGACTGCCTGAATTTTAATCAAATCTTACATAGTAATATACCTTCTTAACCTGACTCTGTTTTTAAATTAACAAATCGTAAGAGTTTCAAGACCAACAAAAGCCATCATATTGACAAAAAGAAACGTCTCAGTAACATTTCTATTCCCGCACGCTAGCAAAAATTTCTGTATCGCCATGGCAATTGCAAGGGCTGCTGGAGGCGACCCTTAGGCGCTATTGTGCTCGGCCCCAGATCTCGAAATGCACGAAGCTCTACAAACAGGGCTGGTACACATATTAGAAAATATAATAAGCAACTCAACAGGTCTTTTAAAACCAATACCTTTTTTCAGCAAATAAATTACCCCAGTGCGTAATGCATTGGTAATTATTTTCAGTCAGTTGGTTATAATAGGCCGACTTTTAGTTCAGAAACTAAAATGTCAACAATCGGTTACTAAATAATGTTGTTAATTACTCAAAAGTTCAAAAGGTTTCTGATAAATGTGGCCATCAAAATTTTTACAATTAATTACGGTAAAGTCGTCTACTTTCTTTTTTGCAGCCCTGCCCCAACGGAAACTATTCACGCGAGAAATGTTGCCAGCAAATTAATAGCTGGCTACTTTATCATATAAGCATACAATTTTGTAAACGGCTTTTATTTTGAATCATTGTCCTCTTAATAATTGAGAGTGCGTATGAAATTGAGAAAAAAGAGACAAACTTTTCGAATATAAAGGCTTGGTATGGGAGTAAAAAGGCCTGTTTTTTTAAAGTGACAAAAATAACAATTTCTAAATTCATCAACTGATGTTATATTGGCCATTATAACCATAGGCTCGCCTTCTTTTCCTAGAAGCATGTCACCGCGTGTTTGCTCGTCATGATCCATTACAGCGATTGGCCCGGTGTCCACCTCTGCCGCCGTCACGTATCAACCGCTGGTCTGTTTGCCGTTCAAGTTTGCACTGTCCCCTGCGCTGCCCCCTGCCCCTTTGTCCCCCCTCAGGGCACAATTTAATTACCAAATGGAGCGTTTTTTGTGATCTGCGGAGCGTAAACACACCGTAACGATGTGCTGCTCCTGTACAGTACACATAACGGGACTCTTTTTACTTTGACCTTCTAATTGATGATAATTAAAACGCTGGCCTGAGAATTGAGCTGAATTTGTCTGCAGGGATTGAAGCAAATAATAGTGCTTGATAAATGCACTGTGGACTCAAACTGTCGAACAAAAACATGTAAGTATGGATTAAGCACTGGGTAAAAAATTATGAACGAGACTTTTTGCACCTTGGAGTACACGGCTTATGAATTCATAAATTTACATTATGTTTATGATTAAAAATAGTGGCATATCAGATCCCAAGACCATTTAAAATAACGATGAATATAATGATCTTTGATGCATCCAGTCTTAAAAAGTGGATAATAATCTCTTGATTCCCAGACGACGGAGTCTCCCAGCTAACAATAGAGTACTCTAAGTCATTACTGTAGCGCCCTCTGTACGGTCACCGCCTACAACAAAACTCCTCGTTATTTTAAACAATTCGATAACGAGGCCCCTGATTGTGGCGCAAGGGTCCTGCCCTTAATGAGCACCAAAGGAACTTTCGATGTTTGCCTAAGGCTGCTGTTTGCGAGTAATTTGAGGTCCTACATGTTTTAATGTAATGGGATTCTTGTTGGCTCGTAAAGTTTTAATGAAATTGTTAGGTCCTTTGTAGTCGCGTAACGCGGTAGTTATTTAGCTTGGCTTGTTTTGATAGAGGAATCGTTATTTAGGATATGATTGTAATGATGAAGGCATTCAAACCCTTGTAAAAACTCAGGTTGTTTCATTAGAGCTGGAAGTAGATTCATCTTCATAAAGAAAAGTTATTAAAGTTATCAAAATATTGTAAATATCAACAGAAACCGCATTATATCACAATATAGCATGAATGTTCAAAGGTTTGGATTAGTGAGACTTTACAATCATCATTTACCTTTTTTTTTTTTTTTTTTTTTTTTTTTTTATGCATAACAAGGCAGGTATTTGACCACAATCGCACCTGATGTTAAGTGGGATGCGGTCTAGGATGGTACATATCTGCCCTGTACCTCCTACCACTCGAACCGCTTATGCAAACTAAACAATAAATATTCAAAGCGGTGACACAACCCGATACATAGGTACCGGTTCTACATTGTCAGCGAATCAAACGGCGCCTCGCGATATGACACTTTAAAACACCCATGCGCCGCTCTGCGCAAGACCGTACGCAAATCGCCGGCCAATGGCAGCCCTCCGCGCGCGTATGTAAATGTTCTATATTCAAATCAGTTTAAAATCAGAACGCGCATGCACGTGCCGCCGCTTTTTATTGGCGCTTTATGCAAAGGGTTCTTTTTACAGTCGTGATTTGGAGGGCGCGTGGTAGAAGGGTTGTGCCACAAGTCCGCAACCCTTTTTGGATGCAGCTGTTTTTTAGGGTTAGTTCGCGGCACGCAGCCGGAGTTTGTGACGTATTTTTTGCTGTGTCGCGTTCTTGTTGAATCAGTTTCAAATTGTTTAGGCACACCTGGCTTCCCCTTTTAGTCCACGTGCCAACTGCTTTTGTATAGTGTCTATGAAGTAGAGTGTTGTCGTTCTTATACAAACAATTAACGAGTGGTATGAGATCGTGGAAGCATGGGAGCGGGCGCGGCGCAAACACCGCAATCAGCTAATGTGCGGTGTCGTGTGGCGGCAAGGCGCAGGAGGATTTCATGTGAGGAGCATGGGAACGCGAACAAACACGTAATAATCTATTGAATATAACGTTATGATCAGAGAATTTGTGGTGTCTATATCTATTCATGGCAAATCCATTTGTGATTACATTTAGGAGTTTGTTTCTCCCATGTAAAGTAGGTTATAATGAGAGGTTTTGTACATCCAACACAAATTCAATTTAAAATTCATTGGGTCTTCTTTGTCCACTTTTACTCTACCTATTTATCTTTTTTAGATACACATAAACCAACATATAACTTGTACCTGGGCAGAGGGAAGTTATAGTTTGTACGGAGCATCAATAAATATTGGGTGCAAACTGTTGGCGGTGTAGCGACACTGTTAATGGCGGAAATTAAATATCCGCCGTCGTTATATTCGTCGCCACGCATTATTCTTTATGGGAATCATTCCGATTGAAACCAGAAAATTAATTAAATATTAAGCGCAATTGTTATGTCACATGCCCGCTATCTAGACGGATATTTAATCTAGAAATCGTCAATGGAAAACTACTCATAATATCATACCTACATTATAAGTATAAAAGTAAACAGGATATTCGTAAAAATGTTTCCATATCAAACTTACAAGAATCATTCTTAGGATCGGATTTCTTAAGGAAAAAGAGACCGCCTAAAACACGAAAATATTTTAGGGGAAAAGCATGATATTTCTTCAGTTCCGCGAGCACACACCGGACATGTCGCAGTTTTGACGCTCGCCGCAACGCAAATACCGACCGACTGATTCTCGTGTTTACATTCACTCTCGCTGTTTGCCTGAAATATTTTTTTACGTACGTTTTAGCTGGCGTAGGGTTTCAGCTGATATTTGTTTATACTAGCTTCGTCCCCAACTCTGTCTGCGTGGCATTACATGTGTATCTACATTAACTTTTGTATACGTCCATCTACTTCAAACTATGGAATGTAGTTGTAACCTTTCCTTTCCTTATATTATTGTTCTGGAATATAATATTTTCCTGAATTCAAAGTAACGTGGTTTAATGATGTTTAGATGTATTCATTGGTAATATATTACATAGGAGAATCTGTTATTACTGCCTAAAACAATCATTTTCAACCGACTTCAAAAAAGGAGGAGATTCTCAATTCGACCCGTATGTTTTTTTTCTATGTTTGTTACGCGATAACTCCGCCAATTATGAACCGATTTGAACAAATCTTTTTTCGGCGTATAGGTAATACCTCAAGGGTGGTCCCATTTAAATTTAATAATAGAAAAAACAACCCCCAAGGGTGGAAAATTGGGGATGAACTTTTTTATACGCAATATTTTTAATTTTTAGTTTTTTTTTGTGTTCACGCATTTGAAGTCGCTTTTATTTTTTTTAAAAGTTATTTTTTTATGCATAACAAGGCAGACATAATAATCATATCCGAAAATAAGCGCTTTTCTTTGCTAAGTTGATAAATTGAAACAATCGCCTTAGACCTGAGAAAATCTATTGTAATGCTTACTAAAACAACAACATAATTATCATACTTACAATAAATAACTAACTTCAACTACTAATTTCTAAATAAACTCCTACTTCGCAAGTCCAAAGCAATCATGGAGAGAAATTACACATTCATATCGTATAACTACAGCACCATTGTCTGGTCGTTTCACGCCGGCGCGGGGGACGGGCGGGGAGGGATGAGGGGGCAACCCTTTCCTGGCCATCCATCACGGGGACGGCGAAATGTATTTTAATCTACTACCCTCCCGCTTCATGAACGTGAAAAATGATCCGAGCGGTGACGAGCGCAGGAATTCGGTGTAAGACGCAGTAGTTTCGTCATAATATCAAAGTATATAATACCTATAAAGTTTCAAGCTGTAAAATAAAATGAATATATTATGTAAAATAGATTCAGCAATATTCTGGTATTTTCAATAATAGAAGTTTTATTAGGATACAAATTAATTAAGATTTTTGGTAGAGTCATAAAATCGATTAAATAGGTGTCATCATTATGACTAATATTAACGTTGATATCCAGTAGAAAGAACGAAAAACAAAACAATAACTTACGTTCAAGCAATGGGCCTTGTCAAGAGTTAGATCTAGAGTTAGATCTAAAGTGAGATCACTCAGGCAGTTCAATCTCTGTTCTGTTTCACAAAGATTTTGTCATATCTTATTGCGGAAAACGTGTAAGTTTGCGTATTGGAATTCAATAGGTGGCTACTGCCGTCCCCTCTGCATTCGTATTCCCAGCATGCACCAAGGTGAATTCTCCAGCTTTGATAGTTCGGAGCGTTCCCTCGACGACGGGCGTTATTAATCATACAAATTGTACGCTGACTTGTCGCCAGGCCCCGTCACGCTGCTCGCAGGCCTATCGGGCCGCGACTTTGAATAGATGAATAAACTGCCAGATGATTTATCGGTTTTGGGATAAACGTTGCGGAATTTCGCGACTCGTTGATGAACTTGCACTTTTTTAGCATCTGTTGAAAAACCCTTATAGATTCTCCCAAGGAAATATACACCACTATCTTGTGACATGGTTAAATTATACCAACTTTCAGCATTCACGAAGACAAAGAAATGCTCGTAATATTGATTGGATACTCATACTCAATCAAACCATACGAATCTATGATGGTTCTTGAAATGGCGAATTTATGTGAGTCTCGTCCGTTACGACTTGGGAAGCGCCGCCCAAGTACCTTCACGATTATGCTGTAAGGTCTATCTCTATCCTCGATCTCCGCATAATGCGAATGTTTTACGGGGGCGGTGATATCTCGGATTACTAAAACATCTGTCCCGGAAAATTCACTCTTAGCGTTTATCGCGTCCTCGAGGGTAGATAGAGAAAAAACTGCAATAACGCGGTGTCATAACAAAGACGCCGCCGCCGACCGATAATACTATGATTAATACCCGGCGTTATCTCGAGAGTGCAGGCCTCGCCCGCCCGCCGACCTCCGACCCTCTAACGATCTATGATCCGCCCTCCGCCGGGCCATTTTGAATTCTAAGAGTTCCCCTTACAGTTGAAGATGCTTCGCGATCCTCGCAGCTAGAGGTATTCTCAAGACTCGGCATAAGAGTTACGGATTTCGCATAATGCATATTATATTCGTGAGGGTGGCAGGACGGGCAGGACGGGAGGGCGCGTGACCGCACGTCTTTTGCACGCGACAAGCTCTCGACATTTTTTTATTATTATTGCGCTTCGATGGAATTTATTCCCGCTAGGGCTCTAATAGAATACCGGCCACGCTCGTTTGGGTTTGATAGCGATTTTGAATACGATTTTTAAATCACGTAATGGAGTGTACGAGCCTTTTTACAGTTATTTTAGAGGGAGAAGGGGGCGTATGAATTAGTTACATGTGTTGTAAAATGTTCATGAATTACTTTACATTTAATGTACCTACTTTCGTCATTATATGAATGTAGTACAACGATACGACGTTATATTTTAGGTGAGTTGTATACGTACAGCTAGGAGTATTTCCAAAGAGCGGACTTTAGGTATTCGGGTGGCGAAACACAATTAGTGGGTGTAATTAATTTCGCGGGCGGCTGCGTACAAATTAAACAAACGATTAATAGTGGAGCAATAAGGGATGTTAATCTCAGCCTTCAGGCGCAGGTGCGGCGCGGCCGTGGGGCGCATTGTCAATTAATGGAGGGTAATATGAGAAATATCACGCGAGTGCACCCGCGCGGCGTAATTATACCAAAGACATCCCACCCCGCTCTCCCCTTTCGCCCCTCCGACTCTCTTTTGCCCCCACCCACCCCGCTGTCGTATGCACTCATATTTAAAAGTAACTTAGAGAAATGTATAAGGAATGTATGATAGCGCTCCTGTAGATACTTGGGTGTAGAGAATTGGTTTTGCGAGAGCTATTCGTATGGAAACTTTCCAGTACATGAACCATTGTTGTTTCGTAACATGTCGTTGAAATTTTACTCTCTTATAATCAGATTTTTAAGAGTATTTATTAATAACGGCTAGTTTGTTGGACTAAGAATGATTTTATCTCTAAAACAATTTTGCGACTCTGAAATAAACTCATAGAATGCTCTATTATTCTGAAGATTCTTAGCTTTTTTAGGCATATTCTTTAGGATTATGCCCTGTCTTGTTACTGAAATTCAATATTTTAAAAACAAATTGAAACCCATGTGGGCGTGTACTGTGTGCACAGGCCAATGAATAATGTGATTATTTCTATTGTTGCAGATTCCCGTATTTGTGATGGCTATTCAAACGAGTCTTTGCTTTGAAAATGGGTGAGCCATACCCATACATACTGCATAAGGCTTTAAGGTAACTAACATTTCTGATTGGGATGGCGAAATTGTATAGCTATAATAATATGTTTTAAACGCTGTTTTTGTTGCAGATACCACTGTCAAATTGATTACAATCATCTCCGGGTCTGATCACACTACTACGTTTGGTTTGACAGCAAGCAGCTTTCAAGTGCTGAAGAAAGAAGGTACATCGTGTGTGATAGTGTACCAGAAAGACTGTAGCGATGTTTATACCGTGTATATTTTTGTGAATTTCAGATGGAGATGAAAATGGAAATATCGCAGAAATACCGAAGTACAACGAAGTCTCTAACGTTCAATTTGAGGTCTTGAGGTAATGTTCTGTTATTACCAAGTTATAATTTTACTACTAGTGTTTAGTTTATCGTGCAAAGCTAAATAAAAAAATGGACCATGTTGCTTTTAGGAATATGATGCTAGAACATAAAACACTTTTTCCATGAGTTAGTACTCGTAGCAATCTGGATTTATAAATGTTTCTAGGGTTTATTTAAATGAAAGTAAAGAAAAAATAAATATAATAATATACAAACAAAGATTGGAGAAACAAAATGAAAATACCAAAAAAAAAACTTTTTTCAGTTTTGCCGCGTCTACGCCGCGCGCTACGGAGCGGCTACGGCGCTACGAGCTGCTACGATGCGCAGGTGTGAATAATTTACATTACGGAGTGAAGTTTTTTGCAACCCTTTTGGTTTATTTTGTAAGTTGTTAAGTTTTGAATTTGAATACCTAATTAAATAATTATTTTATTAGAAAAATGACAATTTAATTTGCGTATCTTTTTTATAAAACGTTTGGATATTTTTGCAAAAGCCAAAACATTTGAGCATGTAATTTATAAATACACGACGGTTAAAATAAACATCTTGGTTCTAATTGTTGAGTGTTTATTTGCATGTCTGTATCTAGCATGACTTTAATATCATACACAATTACACATACGACTACATGTAGAATCTGAATGTGCTATAAAAGAATCGCGAACGAAGTCCTTCGAGCACAATGTGCGCCGAGAGCCCATTAGGTGACAATCGATAGAGGCAACATTTTAAAGCTGTATAACTCATATAGGTAACGGTCTATACGTCTTTTCTTCGCGTCTTAAACGTGTGTGATGTCGCCCGGCTCCGGAGCCGTCCATTTAGTATTGAGCCCTCGTGGCATGCTCGCTCCCCCGGAGACGCCGTGATTTGATACATTGGTGGGGGGGAGTGGGGCTCTAGTTGTGCTGGTAATGGGTCGTACATATTTCTGCAATTGATTAGGCGGGGGCGGTTGCCATGACGACGCTGCAGCCCCGCCCGCCCTCCGCGCAGCGATGCTCTCCAGTAATGAATATTTTACCCTTAGATTTGGGTATCGATTTGTTTTATTGCGCATTGTTTTCTGGTATTTGTTGTACCCAGTTATCTTTAAAGTAATAAATATAAAAGTGATATTAATTGGTGAGATTACAAAAACAATAGTTTAATTCAATTAAAATTCACGATTGGTGCGTTTTGTTTCCGCACCGCATAGTTTTCCAATTGCTTATTTATGTTTTACGAGTGTTTGTATTGTGTAAATATTAAATGCATGTTTTATTGTGATATGCTTTTTATTAGAATACGTAAATAATGGAATAATTACAGTTATAAAAAAATGTATAACAACAATATTCTAAAGGTAAGAAATTGTTTGGGTCAGATAGTATTCAGCGATAATTTCGATTCTGTTACATACAACCAAATATTGTACGTTGTAGGTAGTGTGCTTTGTAGTTATGTGCCTACAACCAACAAAAATGGCGATAGCTTTTGCGTCCATTTCCTAAATCCGCAGCACAATTACAACTCAGGTAATAAAGAGCGGGTGAGATCTATAGGCTAGTGGCGACATTAATCGGCGCCGTCGCGATTGTCTCGGGTTCGAAGCCAGTTTCAAGTTAATTTGCCCGGAGGCTAATCCGCAAGCCTAATTATTGCACCCCACCCTCCCCTTCACACCCCTTCTGGCAGGGATGTTACGCTGTTGGGATCTTAAACTCGTGTGGGTAATTTAGATGTGTAGAAGACAAAACCAAATTATTTCAGAAATTATTTTTTTGGTTAAAAGGTCCTATGTTCTTTTCCACAAGGTTTAGCAAGGCTTTTTATCAAAATTCATTAAAATTGATTGAGATAGGAGAATAAAGGTAACATCGATCGTAACATTCGATTACACATCTCACTCCAATCTTTGTATGGCCAAGCCCGATCATTGTGTGAAATAATTCACCAAACTTTGTAATAAATACGATGTCGTAACATAAATACTCGTATTAGTCCAGTCATTTAAGCTTAAATTAGGTAAGAATCTCGGAATTCGAGATACCCAGCTGCAAGTCTGTAAATAGTTGTATATTGACACCCTAAAAGTTGTCTCAAAACCTACATATGGTAGGGTGTAAGCAACTATTAAATTTTAAGGTCAAAGGTCACAAAAATCGCTTTTTTTGGAAATATCTCATTTCCTATGGGTTTTTTGCTATTTGTATTTATTATCAATATTGTAGAATACAAAATTCTCTACAAATTTTGTTCAAAAAAATTTTTTTTACGGTGAACCGTTTTCGAGATAGAGGGCGGCCGCTAGTACTTATAATAAATCTGTAGAGGTCAATTCTGTACATGAAATATATTTTCAAAATAACTATCAGGGGTGATTAGTGATCGATACTGATGCCAAAAATGCAATCAGTAAAATTTTTGTCTGTCTGTCTGTCCGTCTGTATGTTCCTTATAGAAACAAAAACTACTCGACGGATTTTAACCAAACTTGGTACAATTATTCTTCATACTCCTAGGCAGGTTATAGTATACTTAGGAATTCCCACGGGAACAGGAATTAGCGGGAAAATCCTTTTGTATGAAAAATCTAAACGCTTAACGGAAGTTAGACGCTTGAAATTTGGCATGTAGGTACCTTAGTAAAAGTAAACAACAAGGAATTCCCGAAATTCCCAAGGGAATTAGCGGGAAAATCCTTTTGTATGAAAAATCTAAACCGCTTAAGTTGACCTGAAGTGATGCAGTGACCGCGCGCTCTCCGCCCTCTATCTCGAAAACGGTTCACCGTATAAAAAATTTTTTAAACAAAATTTGTAGAGAATTTAGTATTCTACAATATTGATAATAAATACAAATAGCAAAAAACCCATAGGAAATGAGATATTTCTAAAAAAAAGCGCAAAAAACCGATTTTTGTGACCGTTGACCTTGAAATTTAATAGTTGCTTACACCCTACCATATGTAGGTTTTGAGACAACTTTTAGGGTGTCAATATACACGTATTTACAGACTTACAGCTGGGTATCTCGAATTCCGAGGTGAACTTACTATAATGACTGGACTATATTCAGAGGGCTTAAATATTGTTCTTTTCTTAAAACTATCTAGCCATGTAAAAAGTGCAAAAGTTTGTAATTATAATACGCACACCTAGATCTAAACTGAGACAACTCAAAAATTGCCAATTTTGACTTATGCTTGTATTCAAATACTCGGTTATCATACGCATCTTTCCAACATAACAGGTTTAATAAAGCCTTGATCCATTTGCCGCTAGATGGCGATAACTTACTTTTGTTGAATCAACGCTTGTCAACCCCTTCCACCTAAACAAGCGTTTTGTCAGTTGACCTTCGCTAGTATCAGAGAGTGCACGTATTAAAATAAACGAAAACGCGGATATTTAGATGTGTTACAGTTAAGCAGAAAATATATAATGAGTTAATTTGAGTAGTAACAGTATTGATGAATTGTTCTGCAATAGTCAACCAGATCATTTTGACTTGTTCCAGTTTTGTTTGATAATGTAACTTATATTTTGTTACTATTTTGAGTTCAGTTTGTTTTGATGAATCAACTTGTGAATTTCTAGTTGGCGTAGTTTTGTTGGAACAAATTTCAATTCAATATTTTTCTATACAGAACGCGTAGTTTTGCATGTTTCGCCTAAAATCAGGTACAGTATGATAATTCCTGTTTCTAAATAAAGTTAGTTTTATTCTAACTGTTCAACTGTTGTGTTTGAGAAGAGTGTTTTGAGTTAACTTACTATTGTTGGATAAGTAAAAATTACAGGAGATAATTTTTTATTTTCCGAAAAAAATATGCTAGGTCGTTTTCTTTTAAATATTTTGAAAGAACAGTGTAAAGATAGTTAAAATGACAATGTACAGACGACGGCACTTCAAGTTAAACACTGTAGTAACTAATGTAGTTGTAATACAAGTGTTAGTCTGATATGCTGTTGTCTGCACAAGAGATAAAACCTTCTTTATAATGTAGAAATAAAAAATAATGTAGAAAAAAGGTATATAATAAGTAAATAAATTATAAATAAACATATCAATCAGCTGATGCTAAGAAAAAGTGGCTGAAGAAACTCAAACACCTATCATGTTCACCATGTCATGAAATCTTCATTTATATCTCTTATGCTGATCCAAATCGTGTTAAAAAAGAACTGTTTTCTCAAACAATTCCTAAATTGATGATTAAGGATATCGAAACATTCAATGAAAACACTTTAATAGTGCAGGAAGAGGACTCAGCCACATCTTGAAATTTTGAAATACAGAGGACCAAGAACGTAGAAGAGATGACATTTGAAAAGTTTTATGACACTAAAATCTTGCAAAAAATGTGGGCAACTAATTTGGTTGTAGACGAAAATCGGAATCAAGTTAAATGGCACGATATAAAAATTTTAAGAGTGGAAAAGGAGGACTCAAATCTCAAAATGTCCAAACAAAACTGATTCAAGTCTAAATGTACTTTATTATTTATACAAAGTCATTCCCCTAAAATGTAACAACTAAAAAAACTGCGATTAAAGGTAAAAAGGATAGATTTTTTGACCCAGTTTATACACAGGGTCATTTCACAGCCTATCAATAATCCAAAATAAAACTGATTTTCATAACTTCCCTAACAAAAAATGTAGTAATACGTTTTTTTCACCTCCTGAAAAATGCCCTTTTTTGAGTTGTCTCAGTTTAGATCTAGGTGTGCGATATGCCGGCACATTTACTTTTCATTCGTGTGACAATATTTCTTATATAGAATGAATTACCAAAAGACATTAGAATAATTGAACATCTAAATTCATTAAAAAAACTTTACGGACTTATTTAATTAATAAATATCTGAATTTTTTGACGATAAATCTAATTAGTTTATGTAACTGCCAATTTTTATTGTTGTCTGACAAATTGTATGCTCTTTGAGCAGAACATAGTGATACTACCGACTGTAACATGTCACCATTTTACCTATGATTCACGATAAAGAATTTTGTATTTGTATTAGTTTCGTCAAGAAATTAGATAATGTTTGTCAACCCTGGCTGGCAGTGGCAACACCTAACGCTAAGTCGGGCCAATTGATTCCCTGTAACGACCGCGTACGTGATCATGGCAACGTTTTAAACGTCCACTTTATTCCAGACGAGCTCGCGCGCTTATTTACGACGGATGTAGCACGCCGAAAGCGTGGCGTTTGTAGTTGTACTTTTACTACAATGTGTTTTCTACTCACTTCTAATGAAATAACTAGCAATAAATACGCAATATAGCGAAGGGAGATAATGTGAAGTACCTGATAATAATATGTATTTTATTTTTTGTAACATACAGGTGTGTATGTGTAGGTATGGGTAATAGGTAATGATCGAATGTACCTACTACTACTATGTATTTCTATTTATTTATATTAACCGGCAGACAGTGGTGACTGAGTTTGTTGCGGCGCTTCTTCTCAGCACTTGCCAAATGTTGGTCTCGAAGCGCTGGTAGGGTAAAAAGATTATGAGACATGTAGAGGCTCCTTAAGAGCAAAATGACGATTTGTAAGAACTATTTATTAGTCTAAACAAATAAAGAAATTTTGACTTTGACTTTGATGATGAATACTTTAGCATACGTAGTTGACTGAAGTCATAAATCAGTGTTTGAAAGAGAGTGTCTACTATAAATATATACTTTGTTTGTTAGCTTAGTTCAAGGTGGAGTCTCCGTTGATTGAAACCGCGTCGTATGGAAGATGAATCTCTACAGATGGAGCACATCAAACATATCTCTCGTTACATAGATTTATTATCACGTAAATTGTGTGTATTTATCGTAATGAAAGCCGAACTTTCCGCCGGAGTTGCCGACCGGACCTACCGTAACGAGGCGCTAAGTGTCGCAGCCCCTAATTAGGGGGCGGAGGGGGGAGGGGGAGAAGCACTACTCGTGTAGTGTGTAGGCGTTGAGAACAACAGCAGTGTGAGGATACTATTTTAGAAACCTTCGTTAATATCGATTTGATGTAGATGATTCCTTCAAAGGCTGCAAATAGATCAACAGACATAATTATTAATTACATTTATAATCTATGGCTAGCGGCGACATTAGACATAGAATAAGCGCGACCTGGAAAAAATCCCGAATTATTCGAGTAACATGTTGGGCGCCAACAATAAACATTATCATGGTTTTAAATAAAAACTATTTTAGCAAATGTTAAACATTATCGTACTAATTTTTAAAGAACTTACACACACAAGTATTTGCAAAATAAATATATGACAGAATGCTGACCAGCATGTTCATTTATTTTCATCAGAATCAGACAGTAAATGTTACTTCACACTAAACAAAACTGTGTCCCTTCTGTGTGGATCGATGCATCCCCTCATAATAAGGGTGCTCGTCAACTTATGCAAATCTTAGCTCGGGAAATGGCGGCGAGTGAGAGGTAAAATGGTTGCAATCCCATCTACCGTCCGGTCATGGTCCTTGGCACCATAAACAGATAGAAGAAATACAGGTAAACTAAATTTAAATAGCATCTTGGTTTATGGAAACTATTGAGCAGGAATTTTATTTAGGAGCTACAAGCGCTATTTACTACTAATTTAAAATAATAGCGTGTAGTTTTGTCATTGTAAAAAAGTAAACCACTGTGTAATTACACACATCAAATTTCTATTCACACAAAAACGGTTGGATCAGTCAGTGTACATAGTATTATAAATATAAATATTCATCCCTTAAAATTTAAACCGACACTCCCTCAAGCCAAAGGGTTCTCTATGTAAACATTACAGCATCTGCCCTCAGACGCGTCCCTCGGATCGATGCGGCCCGTAATGAGGGCCCGCACTGTCGGCTTATGCAAATACCCGCTAATGTATTCCCGGCGCGTGCTGCTGCGAGAGGGACACAGCCGGGAGAGAAAAGCCAGCTGGAATAACTAGATACATTTATTGAAACTTTAGAAAAGAACCGTGTTTTTGTAACAACAATAAAATATAAGGTCACAACTGACAGTTTACAGTACCCTCTGAAACATGGAGTCTTTAATTTACACGGGCACTTTACCTACATAGTTACTGCAAGCCTGACATTCACAAGTATTTCATACTTCATAGCTAAATGCCTTCATCGATGCTCCAGAATTACCTATCCGTAATTAAGTAGTCTAAACTTGTATTCTGTCAGCTTTTAGTATTTTTAGAATAATAAGTAATAATGAATATTAATGAACTAAGAAAACAGGTCTGAGGCAGTTAAGTCTAAACATTAAACATCACCCAATTTATAGCTTGATACTCCGTTTGAATCTTTGAACCGTTTTGCCGATTCTTGATTAAGCAGGCGAAAAGGAATAAACTGACTGTTCCGTTTGGACTGTGCACAGCGCAGAGGGTGCATTCGCACGGCATGCATA
The DNA here is from genome assembly GCF_963855985.1 of Ostrinia nubilalis. Classification (NCBI taxonomy): domain Eukaryota; kingdom Metazoa; phylum Arthropoda; class Insecta; order Lepidoptera; family Crambidae; genus Ostrinia; species Ostrinia nubilalis. The sequence continues at coordinate 18,068,210 of NC_087093.1, forward strand.
ATGCACGGCGCCCTCGTCTTAACGAGACATTGTCCGAATCGTTAATATTCGCAATTATGCCGGCGCAGGGTTTTGGACGGAGGAGGTGGTACACGGAATGAGGGCTATCGTTTTTATACTTAACAGTTGGCACCCCTGGCGATTGACAGGACCTTACTCTACAGTGGCGCCATCTTGATGAGTGCAAATACGATAGTCCTCCTACCACTTTCGCGCTCACCAGTTGGTGCCACTGTCTTCGCTACTAGCAAGTGACAGGACCTTACTCTACAGTGGCGCCATCTTGATGAGCGCTAAAACGATAGCCCTCATTGGGAATGAGCTCTACGCATAGTTTAGACGTCTACAGGGTTTTAAGTATAATGTGTTTAAATATGCGGTTCGTCATTAGCAAAAATGGTATTTTATTATATGTCCCTACCTATTGCCTACCTAAATCTATAATTAGATGCCGTAATAAGTACCCGGAAAACTATGAGGTATACACCCTGCTTTACGTAGAAGCGCGATTTTTAGTTAGTCACACAAAAACCTTTAAAAACTGCACACTGCACTAAACATAAACCTGCACTGCTTCTTCGTTTTAATAAGAGTGGCATAATGGCATTCTTTATCAGAAATCATTTAGCAAGTGTACACTATGATTTCTTATATTATCGCAGTAATTATTAGTACTGCGAAAAGTTTTCCATTATTTCATTATAAATCATAGACTTGTTAATTAATAATTTTATAACTAGCTAAGCTTTAGCGCCGTCATTGTCGCTAAGACCGGCGTTGATGTTTTACGGCGCCGCCGCTTTAGCGCTTTATTGCGCCTTCTTGATCACGGTGCAGTTTCATCGCGGTTAAGTGCACCTACTGCTGGATATTAACAACTAAGCTGCATTAAAAATTTATATCACGGTGCCTAGAGATAAATCAAATCAAATATTGTGTATTTAATTAATTTCTTGACTTATAAGTATTTAGTCAACGTTAGTTAAAGTGTTGACTTTATAGAGCTTTTACCACCAATAACTAAGTAGGTATGCCTGTGGAAAATAAATTAGAGTCTATAGTTGGCGCATTCCATTTCTGAAGCAGGTTTATAACGACGACTTTTATGTAACTTGTGATCTAGGATCTTCCTGGAAATTTAAATCAATAGAGATTGCCGTTGATCGAGATTTTCAAGCTCAATATCTTAAACTACCATGCAGTTCTAAACACAAGGCAATGGAATCCAATTTCGAGCGCGTACTGAGGCGTAAACTCGTACCTACTCGTAGGCACTGATTCCCTCTTGTTTTTTTTTAATTTGTTCAATTTCAGTAGCCTCAAAATTATTTAATGATTTTACGTTTTATTTCAGCAATAACCCTCCTTCTGGCGCAGTCGGGTAAAAAGAAAATATGACTTGCAAATAAAAATATTTGCTACGTATGCTACGGATTTCGTAGTAATTTTTACAAATCTACTTACATTCCAAAAATAACGTAAACTTATGCGTAATGAATGTTATTTTATTTTGAAACGTATTGAGTTCACGTTGCATTGTAGGACGTAAAGAATCTAGTACTTGCTCATGTAATTCTTAAGAATCTAGATGGAAGGTTTCAGGCTGAAAACGTGTAATAAATAAATCTTTTTACAGCAAAAGTATAGTAGATAAAATATTTTATATGGAAGCAATAGAATATTTTTTTTCAAGACCTGTTTTCAACCGATTTTTGCCACTTTTTAGTACTGTCTGTCGACATTATAACTCCTCGAGTGCACCCTTGAAGGACGCTGTGCATCGCGTTAGGCATGTTTAGCCTTGTCCAGTGGGGGGCGCCCGCCGGGCCTGGGAGGGCCGCTCCAGCCAATATTATACGGCCGTAGTTAGCGCGCACTGATATTAAGAATTCCACTGAGCACAGAGCACTGTGAGGCACAGAGTGTCTTATAATTAACTGAAATGTTTAAAACAATAACAAAAACTCATACATAACTTGAGTGGCTTCCCAACATCTTCAAGCTCGATTTTCGACGAAATAATTTCCAATCACTTACCTGGAACAAAAAATGTTATTGTTATTTTATTTATTTAACCATTTTGTTTACAGTTACTTTCGCATTAAGTACCTACTCGTATTATAAGGAAATAAGTGGGTAAAACTTTAATCAATATAAATTCGCTACGAAAACTTACGAACGAAATACATTAGAGTTTCTAACATTATGATCCAGGCGTCATGTAAATGTTTTCAAGTAATCTCAATTTTCAATACGCACTTGACATAACGCATATTAGCTACTTAGTGCGTTGGTCTGTTTTGCGATAAGCCAAAGAAACACAAGAATTTGTCTTAGTCTGTAAACAATTCAATATAATTAGCAAACTCTCTGTCCCGGCGCACTGCTCTGTGCCCGAGATTGGAGCGAGCGGCACAAAGTTGGTAATTGAAAAATCTTTCCGGACTCAGACGCCCTCCCCTCCCCCCGCCCCCTCCAGTAGAATTAAACTATCTACAGTCACATGAACGCAATTAAAACTACTATGTAAGGAGGGCTTGCCTACTGGGGAGTTTGAAACATCGATCCCCTTACATTGCTACTTTTAATGTTTTATGGAATTCTGAAGATTTTAACCATTAATAAAATACTGAAAAGGTTTTCATAACATGTAGACAGTCAATACTTGCAAGTTCGAATCCCGCGAAATGACGGACAAGCAACAAATAACGGACGACCAGTTTACCATTTGATGCTGAATTTTTATAAAACTCGAATACCAAGTAGTATATTTTGGTCACACTGTCATACAAAATTCATAACTTAACTTGAGTCCAGGCGTTGCTTTACAGTTAATGTGTGTGCATGAATGAAAACCTTTTACTTAGTTTTGTCATGTATTACTCTCGGTTTGATGGTTTTCAGGTAAAACTGTAAAAATAAATAGGACAAGGGCCTCTTGAGCCAACATACGGCTACTTTAAGTCTTGGCAAATGGAATTCAATAAGGCCCAATTTGCCAGCGAAGGGCGGACGTCCTTGGACTCCCAATGATTTTAGATACCTTTAAAAGAGAACTGCTTACTTAAAATGTGTCTATCCATTTATCTTTCGAAGAAAAAAAAATTAAAATTATTATAATAATTACACTTGATAAACTTGTGTTAGTAAAGTTTGAAAGTTTTTAATTTTTGATCAGTAAAAAACGAGAGCCCTTATAACTTATGTTTGGAATTATTACAAAAATAAGATAGAGATAAGTAGGTACGTATTTAAATAATTTATTTTGCAAAAATCTTTCACTACCTAGTACAAAACTATTTCTGAGACTAATCTGCATTGCTTAATTCAAAGAATTTACATGATGAAGGTTTGAGATAGATTTCAGATGAGTTATTATTATTAAAGCTTTTAAGAACACCATATTAACAATCTTCAGCAAGTTTCATAAAGCAAGCACGTCAAGGATTTTCAATTTTCAACTCGTATACATTGTAGTTTCCGAACAATAAGTATTGTCAAGTATTCGTATAAGGTACGATAGGTGTGCAAGTTATATGTCGCGAGGCAGATGCCCCCCCGGGGGGCGTGGGGGGGCCCCCGGGGCCGGGGGGTCGGCGGCCATTCGTCAGCTCTCCGCAGAAATGTTTTCATTTTTATTTCATAAATAAAGAGTGGTATTCCGGCTGGCGTAATGAGGGTAGCCGCATACATACCGACTACAAGACTATATTTCTTCGCTGATGTGTTTTGGTTTTTGGGTTCATGATATATTTGTTTACCCAATAGGTATCTAGTGGGCGTCATGTAGAATGGATTAAGTGAGAGCATAGTATACTTAAGCAGGTATACCTACCTAGATCCTTTTATTGAAAAATGGCTACTACGACTAGATATGTAGTAAAGTTCAGAATTATACTATTTGATTCTTCATTTCCTAAATGATGTGGTCAGTTTTAGTAACTAATGCATATCATTAGAGTTTCAGTTTCTTTCGAATCCAGATTATTTCATTTACTTTAGAATTAACCTATTCATTGAAATTTAATAATTTAAATTATTCTTTGTTTACAATTGTGTTACCATTTTATTATTGAGACATGTTTCATGACCCTAATCCAGAATTGTAATGAAATATGAACACAAATAACAATTTTTTAAATATTCTGTTTCAGAAAACGTTTAGACCTTGTTCTCCAACCTGATTGTTGCTTTGTTTGTTGTTTCTTTGTGATTGTTGACTCAATGCTAGCTTCAATTTCAAGGAAAATTCTAATAAGTGGTTGTGCTGAAATCTAAGCAGTGGTTGTCACAGATAATGCAACTTAACTTAATCATATTTAGCTCTTGCTTCTATTAGATTGATTTAATTGTATCCTCGACAGATCCTGCCTAAAATTATAATTTGTCTAAAAGAATGCAGTTCCCCCAGTTGATTTATTTATTCGATGCAGTTGTAACGCTATAAGCAAACGCATCACCGGTCACTGCTTGTGTAGGGCATAGTCACACATTTTCGGTTCCCTTGGGAGATCCCATAACTCTCTCTATTCAATGGTTTTGGTGCAATCTTTGTAAAAAGATATTTCTATAAACGTAGATTTCACTACCAATTACATAGGGCATGACTTTTTTAAAGAGTGAAACTATTGATATTAGGGCCGCAGTGTCAAGCAATACTTAATTGCAATGAATGCGTAAATAATTGTGTGTTCGAATTACGACAATTAATTTTCTAATGTACTAACTTGAAATACCTATAAATACTTAACAATAGAAGATAATACAACAGCGAAAGCGACATGATACACTCCACCGAAAGTGTTTCTTTCAAATGGAGGGAAGTCAATTCGATTTTGAAATTCAAAAGAACATCCCCATAGCGATAAAACATAAAGTAGATTTGTTGGGCAATTTGTCATTTTTTACAGCGGGGAGTAAGCTCCCGGCGATTGAAGTTTATTCAAAAGGGCGCGGATCACTTGTAAACGGCCGAGTACATTCCTCGCGAGTGTTTAAAATTGGGCTCTCGCCGCGGGGCCCTCCGACATATTGCCAACATATTCCCTTGAAATTTATTGTAAATCGCCGGCCGGGGGATTTGAATTCGACCACCCCTCGCTGTCAATAAACCGAATGGACTTTCCAAATTCGCTACATTCGCCGTGTTTGTGTTGCTGCCTCCGCTTTTCTGTTCCAGCGTCCCCCGCCGCCGCCCCGGGCGCTTCCTATTTTATTTATCTAAGGTTTTCCATTCCGTCGTAATTGTGTGAGTTGAGGCGATTGTTGCTAAAGCGAATATTTATTTGGGTTTCAGTTTGCTTTCCATCTCCCGGCCGGTATCGGCGCATTGTGCCGCAAATCGAATTGCGGCTCAAATCAAATGTTGTCGCAGGGAATGAGTCGTCGCCGCGAGTGACACTATCAAAAAATTGATCGATCAGCTCGTTACGGCCGCTTGTGCCCGCGGCTCCCGCGGACTCGGAGCTGTGAATGGCACTGAAACGCCCTTGATACTGTCCCAGACGTTAAGGTGCACCAAGGAAATTGAAAGTTATTTTGACAACAGCAGGGCTTTTTTGTGATCTCGAAATAACAAATCAGATATTGAGATGAGAGTGTGCAAAGAATTCAAAGTTCTATCTATAAATATTTTCTATCTTTAATTACGATCTAATCTTATGACACAATGTTTTCTAAAACGTCTGTAATAAAGATTTTTTGTGTGCTCATAAATATTCAAGTGTTTGTTTAATTATATAATTACTGCAATTAATGATATTAATTAATAACATTAATAAATGTGTATTGTTAAATATCAGAAAAGCAAATAAAAACTGTTGATTTGCAGCGAGAGTCACTCGTTAATTTAATTTAAGTTCGTGTCTGAAACAAACGTTCTTTCAGATGATCACGATGCCAAATAAAAACTAGCAGACACATAACCCGGGACAATTTAATCTACATACATTTGCGTGGGCCGTTACATCAGAAGTCCACAATCAGCATTAGGCGGTATATATTTCGCGTAAATCTTTCACGGTGCTTTTATGTATATCGTAAAAAACGCGTGTCCGGAGTGAGCCATAAATATCGCTCGTAAAGGAGGGGGCGGGGGGAGGGGAGAGGGCTCAAAACACGCTCAAATTATGACGTTATTTTGTCCGCCGATTTGAAAGTTTGTTTGTTCTTCAGCGCGTGAGAACTAACAGATGCGTGCGGACTGCGGCCACTGGCTCTGGAGACCCCTTACTTTTGGAAATTTAATAACATACCTTTTGATCCGATATGGAATTGGTATCAAAATCGTTAGGTAGGTACTTCATTGTTTTCTTAACAGTGAGCAATGTTTATGATTTCAATAAGTAGTACTTACAATTATCTACTTCTTAGAAAACAGATAATTTTAGACTGCAAATAATTATGTAGAGTCACTTTCACATTGTCCAATGTTTTTTTTAAATCATAATCAAGACGTTAGAAATGTCTCATAAACGACACTATTATTTTTTTCATTTTTCAATTTTTTTTTAAATAAACTTAATTCCTACCTTTTTTATATTTTACGAGAAACAATGTGTTTTAATAGATAAAGATGGTGAGCATGTTTAGATCATATTAATCTGTTCGACCTGAATTTCTTACGTGAATAAAGGTCTAAAAAGGCGTTAGTACAATTTTAAACTGTTTCTACACCTATTACAAATAAATAAATAAAAAGATACCTACAAGTTTACCGGGTGATCACAATAAATACATTATAGTGGTCTGTGATCATCATTTCGCCGTATTTCCCGACATTCCAAGTGCTCCCCTGACTCCCCAAGTTTTCGCATTTACAATGTCGGCCAGTTATTTATTGGGCTGCCTCCGAGGGTGCCGTTTTGCATGGTCGGCGGGAATTAGCCTAGAGCCGCGAGGGGGCGCCACGCTGCGCCTGATTTACCCGCACTTTGTTTTATGCGCCTAGTTCGGACGGTGGTTCTTTAAAAGAATTTATGTGGACTCATGAATTTAGTCGAGTTTTTTTAGGGGAGGTAGCAGGTAGCGTTTCTTTTCTTTGTAAAAAGAAACGCTACCTGCTACCGGAAAAGCATGGTAGTTGTTTGCTTTGAATTACAGGCTTTTACGCTTGATATTAGAAAATCTTACTTTAATTGTAACATATTAAGTGGAAGGTATAGTTTGAAATAAATCAAATAAGTTTTGAGTCATTATGAAATACCAAAGATAAGACAAATCTTCTAGTATCTTTTAATTTATTTATTTATTTATTGATAAAGGTACGCCAACAGCAATACACATTTAAGACATTCACAGTATACAACACATATTGGGGTTTTAGTTTAAATATGTTTGCCAATTACAAATAATAAGTTTACCAAAAACTCCTACTTTTAATTATTTTGTTGTTATTACTTATCTTGCTGAACATAATGTCCTGGCAACCTATTGGGAATTTTTTGTAAACCCATAATAATTATGGTTCAAAGAAAGCCTAAAATTATTTGCCATTTCTGAAAACAGTTACATAATATTATTGAGCTATTCTTATTCTCTAATCGTGTTCAATAAATAAACATCGTCGTGTTTCGTCCGCAGATGGAGCGTTGAGCCGTCAGGAATCAGCGGATCGCCGAGAAGCCTTCAATTTCGGTAAATACCTTTTATTTCGCAAACGATACAGTGCTTCAATCATCGGCTAAGATTGGGTAGTCCAATAATTTGGTAACGGCAGTTCAATCACACTAAAGGAGATGGATGCGCGCGCGATCGCCGCGTAATCGCCGCGGCCGCGTGTCGTAAACGCAGCGGCGCGATCCCAGATTTAGCTAACAATATCGTTATGAGATACCTTCGGGTACATTCAGCTGCGAATCGGGATTTTCGGAAAATGTCACACTCTTGATTGCCGTAAATTGTGATGTAAGTACGTGATGTGACGGCGTATCTAATCAAATTCCTTATTTTGTCATCGACTCTAATTTGTGAGGGTATTTTTAAAAACATTACAATTTGTTTAGTTACCTTAAACAAGTCCAAGTGAAAAAACTCTAATGAAAACTCAAAGAATTGAGAAAATTACTGTAGTCTGCAATTCCCCTGCCTTCTTTACACTAAATTGGGAAAGTCCGAAACTTTTTAAGTAATACAAACATACACTCTTATTGCATGAAGATATAATTGTTTGTGGAACAAATAAATAAAAATCATAATTACGACTCTACCTGAATGTAAGTAATCGGAAAATGCAGTGTTTAACTTAGAAAAATCTGATATACAATTTAGAGACGCAGTTTCCCAATCAAAGTGATGAATTTCTAGCTTTTGCGTATTAAGTATTACCGCATCACCTGCGCCCTCGCTCCGCGATCGGCCGCGATTCCCTCCAAGACAAAGTGTGTTATTTCTCGCGGGACCGGGCGGGGTTCGTAGTAATATTTTTTACGAGCACTTTTTATTGTTCGTGCACGATAAATTTGTCATCGACGCAGAGGTCGCCGCCCGCTGAGTGCAGTCCACTGAAAATATTCATGTCTCTATAATGCGAGGGCCAAAGATCACAGCCGCGAGTGCCGGGATGACCGGGAGCGTGCGTGGGAGTTTTTATTATGATTATAATGTTTAGTTGGGAAACTCTATTACTATGGAATTTGGATTATGATTTAGATAAAAAAAATCAATAAGTAATAACGAAATGATTTGTTTTGAAAGGTTTAGAGCGAAATGTAGAAATAGGTACAAATAGAAAAGTGATAGAAAAGATAAGTCTGTAGAAGTAAGTGACGATAGACAGACAGGGATTATAATAGCATGCGTACAACTTATTTAGTATGTGAATTACTTGGTAGCTTTCAGCGATGATGACTAACATGGCAAATTCAAGTTTATTGCCATCGATTAGACAAAATTTGAAAATAAAAAGAAAAGAGTTGTCGTTCACGCAGTGCGAAAAGCTTGTTTGTGGGTAACGAGCGGCGGGCGGCGCCTGCGCAGCGCCCATTAGCGGTCCGGCCGCTCACACGCACGACGCCTTGTGCCTGTCACTCACTACCCTAATGTAATGGTTTGAAAGATCTCAAAAAATCTCATGATAATGGGGATTAGCAACCTGTAGGCAAGGAAAATCTTGACAAGTAAACAAGGCAGACCTGTGAATCTGTTGAATTAATGAATGAAAAAACCTATCCTAAAATAGAGTTCTAATATGCCTAGGTTCTAGCCGTTCTGCGGTTTATATTTTAACTATAAGCATGATATTCGTCAGTTGAATCCTACGTACCCTATGTGTAGTACCTACATATAAAAAACCAAAACAAATTTTCAGGAGTGATTAACGACACGATTTATATTCAGTTTCGTAGTGTAAAGATCCGTAGAGATTCATATTTTAGATAGATTATAGGCTACGCTTTTGTAAGGATTTGTTGAACTCGTAGAAAATTATTATCAACTAGGTTAGCCTACATGTTATTCTTAATTAATTAATCTCACAATTCATAAAGTACCTAAGCCTTTTTAATAAGTAAAAATCGAAACATTCGCGGTTACCTTACTATGCTATCTATGCGACTACCTCATCGACTAACGGTCCCGATCTCGTGACAGCATGCCTTTAGCGTAGGAAGCTGCGGTTCCCACGCCGTAAGTGGGCAGCGATCAGGCGGTGACGCGGCGGTTCACACACTACTTCCCGTGTTGCAGGAGCCGGGCCCGAGACGACTACGACACGACTGCGATCATCCCCCGACTGCCGATTGCGGTTGCTCCATGACTGGCCGACGATCAGCTGAATCGAGGACCTCATGAGTAACTGATATTGATTTTTAAACATAAACTATTTATAATGGCCTGAAATGTTATTTTTGATGCCAGTTCAGATTAAAAGTAATGTTTGTGATTCGAGAAAAGTTTTTTTAAGTAACAGTTATCTACCTTTTGAGCACAGAATCATCTTTGATATGAGAAAATCAAGTTTATTCAAGTCTATAATGTTCTCCACCAATCAGTTTTTACTCAAAATGTTAGAGCACCATTTTATGAACAATTAGGAATCAATTTTGGGACACTACACGTCATAACTGCTACGGAAACAACCATACCCCCTTATTACAAAAAGTTTAAAAAAAGTTAGATTCCGGTTTAAATGGACATTGAGTATGGAAATGTCATTTTCAATCAGTGTTCGTCCCGCTTTTAACTTTTTTTGTAATATGAGAAGGGGTTTGAGTTGCAAACATAGACATACGGCGTTAAATAAGTTAAAGAAAATATGAATACCTAGAGTACGAAGAAGTACACTTAATACCATTTCATAATAAATGCATTAGTGGACGAGTAATCCTTAGCCTCAGCGCGGTTATCAGTTGCTTACACAAACTATTGAAATGCAATCAGAAGGGTAATTGCCCGCAATCTGTGTGCTCGCGATTACCGATATTACGACCAGTGCAGGGTGCGGGCGACGACCGATAGCGGCGCTGTCATAGGCTGTCGATGCTATACTTGACTAGGCGATAACCTAGGCCGAAGGACAAAGCTACAAGCATTGAACTTCATTGTAAACGATTTACGGGTAGATTTGTATCAGTAAAGATTTACTGGGTGCTGACAACTACAAAAGATCGATCAGCAAAGTTCTGAAAGGCATTCTAAGGCTGAGTTGCACCACCTAACTTTGACCTTAACTATAACGGTAACCGGTGTTTTTTGTATGGAGTTTGATAGATTTTGACGTTTGTCAAAGTTAAACTAAGATGGTGCAACCCAGCCTAAGGATCTGCTGAAAATCAGCGTCATAGCATACCTACACATTGTCACTACTAATGCTAAGTTGTGGGTTTTGTTTGTCGAATACTACGAGTAGGTAACAAACTACTCAATTCTGAAGCTCATCGTGATCATTATAATAATAATAATAATAAATACTCTTTATTGCACACCAGATAAAAAGAACAAAAGAAAAGGAACACATAAGGTACAATTAGGCGGTCTTATCGCTATGAAGCGATCTCTTCCAGACAACCTATAGAGAGGACAGTTACTTAAAACAAATGAAATTATAGTCAAAGATTTTTCAAGTGATGAAGTTATTTTCGGGTTCTTGCTCTTTTTTTTTTTTTTTTTTTTTTTTTTTTTTATGTGATAGGAGGCAAACGAGCAGACGGCAATCTTATTTACACATTACACATTAAAAAGCTTTAACTTAATATTAGTGACTTCTTAAAGCTACATAACATGGTGTACAACTCATTCTTAGTGATAGATTTCTCTATGTTAATTTACTTCCATTAGGCTTTCCCCAGTCAAGGTGTTCTGATGATTAATCATTGACCATGGGCATGGACTAACTTTTTTATTAAAAACACAGATATCACAGTACATGATAATAGAATAGTGTCTGTACCTAGTAGGGCCACTCAAAATGAAGAATCTCCAAAGTCAGACGAGTCGTTGACATCCCCCGAGGAAATTATATTAAATAAACAGACTGAAATGGATGACGAGATTTCGGGGAACGAATCTTACTGTGAGATGTTGTCAAGAAGCGCTGAATTAGCTACAAATAACACGCAAGAAACACAAGAACTGATAATAAAAATTGATGACCTTACCTCTAAACTCACGAGCACTCAAGAAGAACTGGACAACACTATTTTGGAAAAAAATGCGCTTGAAAATGAAATTACAAAACTTACCAACAAAATACAAATCTTAGAAACTATCTGTCGTAATCCACCAACAAAGAAACCAACAATAAAGGTTTCCGATAAGAATAGACAGAAACGATCATCTATGACTATAAACGACATGTGTATTACCCCAGTGTCAACAATAACCCCAAACCGCAGCCGGAAAATACAAACACACCTAAAGACAGCTTATACTGATGGAAAAGTACCTAAAATTACCATTTTACAACAGGAAATAATTAGGTTGGAAGAAGAGTTGGCTGACGCGTGCAGTCAAATAGATAATTTGAATGAACAACTTTCTGCATTAAATACAGAATTGTCTGAGGACCCACATGATATTATAAGCCAAGAAAAGAAAAAGATTAATGTTCGGACTAACTTCACCAAACAAACGGGCTCAATAAGAAATAAATTATGCATAATATCAAGCAATAAAAGATATAAAATTCTTCAGAATATTACTAATGATGAAACCTATAGTAGCTATGAGATTTGTCATTATATTGCAGCAAATGTTGGTATTGAGATTCTGTTGAGAGATATTGATAAAAAATTAAAAGAATACACTAAACATGATTTCTGCATTATTATGATTGGTGACACAGATTTTCATGAATCGCAAGATTACAGAGATATAGTTTCTTGTATGAAACTGAAGTTACAAGAGATTACACACACAAATATAATAGTTGTCACACCTACGTATATTTGTGGGAAACCATTATATAATTACAGAGTGGAAATTTTCAATAAACTGCTACACTATGACATGACCACTTATGAATATGGATATCTTATTGACTCCAATCGAAAATTAACACTGGATATGTTCTCGTCATTCTCAGGATATATGCTGAATAGTGGAGTAAAAAATATACTCAAAAATGTTTCTGAATTGATCACGGCTATAAGAAAACAAAGCAACCCTTGTGATGTTGCTCATCATGGACACTGCACACAGAGGACAAACATTCTTCATAATGATGAGTTTTTTCTTCAGCTATAACCATCTAAATATACTTCATCACAACATCTCAGGATTGATTAATAAAAGTGATGAACTGTTGATACATCTAGATGATTTCAAAAGACAACAAAAGGCAATCGACATTATATGTATAACCGAACATAACATGACACCCGAAATTGAGGAATACTTAACTTTACCGAACTACACATTGGCAACAAGTTTCTCAAGAGACAAGAAAAGAGGCGGAACGTGTATTTTGGTTAGAAAAGGACTCAAATTTAAAAGTTTGGATAATATTAAAAAACTTTCTGTCAAATGTATTACAGAATGCTGTGCTATAGAACTTCTTGAACATAATATGATTGTGATATGTATTTATAGAAACCCCTTTACTGATAAATCACGTCTGGACATGTTCCATGACATTCTTGACAACATATTTAAATTAGTCTGTAAATCTAAAGATAAAAAAATTGTTGTGAGTGGTGATTTTAATATCGATATTCTCAAAGATACACCAAAAAGTCGCGATTTCATATATCACTTACTAAGATATAACTTGACAGTTGCGATTAAACAACCAACAAGAGTGTCTAGTGGAACTTGTCTGGACAACTTTGCTCATAATATAAGGGGCTCTAAGGGCGAAGTAATTGAGACAGCTTTATCGGATCACACGGCACAAATTCTAAAATGTCCGGTTAAAAAGACATGCATATTAAGGACATGGCACATTAAACGTAGAGACTTTAGCAAAGAAAATAAAGAGAAGTTTAAGAACTACATTCAAAGCCTAACTTTTTCTGATACTTTGACTTCTGATGATCCGAACGTAGCATATAACACATTTATGGATAATTTTAAGTGTTTTTATGATCTTTGTTTTCCCTACAAAATAATAAAAAAAACAACGCAAAAGAAACAAAAATGGATGTCGCGAGGTTTGAGGGCTTGTTGCAGGAAAAAAAGAGAATATCTCTGGATCAGTAGACTAAAGAATAATAGGGAAAATAAAATTAAATTAAAGACATATTCTGTAAGACTTAAAAAGATTATAAAACTTACGCAGCGTGCACAAAATGCTAACTATATAAATACATCAAAAAATAAATCAAAAGCTACATGGTCAGTAATAAATAAAATAAAAAGTGAAATGCCGAGAGAACCTATATTTAGATTAAAAACAAATGATAAATATATAACCGATCCTAATGATATTGCCAATACTTTTAATAATTTCTTTATTGATAGTGCGGAAAATTATAATGTCTCATACAAACTAGACAAAAACCGTATAAATGGCAATTTGAACTCTTTATTCCTACGCCCGACTACATCCACTGAAATACAGAATACAATAAAGTCGTTACGTAATACACACAGTACAGGATATGATGACATAAACACAGAAGTGATAAAGTATGTTGGTAGGACAATTGCATTGCCGTTGAGTCATATTATTAACTTATGTTTTACTACGGGTATTTATCCAGATAGGCTAAAAATAGCGACTGTAAAACCTCTACATAAAAAAGGTGATAAGGAGGACATTAAAAACTTTAGACCAATAGCTCTACTATCAGTGTTCTCAAAGATTTTTGAAAAGATTATACACAATAATATATATAATTTTTTGGAGAAGAATGATATTCTAGTTAAAGAACAAAAGGGTTTTCGTAGAGGCACATCAATAAATGCTGCAATATATGATCTAGTCAAAAGGGTGACTTTTAGCTTGGATAGGGGGGTGCCATCGTGTGCTATATTCATGGATATGACAAAAGCCTTTGATCATGTCGATCATGAAGTCTTGTTCATGAAACTGGATAGATATGGTATCCGTGGTATTGCTCTTGACCTTATTAAATCTTATCTTCAAAATAGAAGCCAAAGCACCGAATTAGCTCAAATTTGTATATCTTCAAAATCCGAAGAGAAATATACGTCTCAGCAGAGAGTAATCAAGTGTGGAGTGCCGCAAGGTAGTGTCCTGGGCCCATTACTATTTATTATCTACATTAATGACATTATTAAATCTAGTTTACATCCTATGGTTATTTTTGCTGATGACAGTACTGTTTTTATCGAAAGTGATAGTAAGGAAAATTATGAAGAAGATATAAATGTAACTCTTAATAACATAATTGAATGGTTAATATCAAATAATTTAAAAATAAATCTAGAAAAAACTCTGCTTATGCAATTTACACAAAGAAAAATTAATCCGGTAATATCAGTAAGTTATGAAAATAAAAATATACTCGAGACACATACCACTAAGTTTCTGGGTGTCTATATTGATAGCAACATGTCGTGGAAATCACACTCGACTGAGGTATGTAAAAAACTTTACAAATTTTCATATGCGCTATATAAACTTGCAAAAATAGCAAATCGCAGCACAGTCTTAACAGCTTATCATGGATTTGTGTCCTCCACCCTGCGCTATGGCATAATATTTTGGGGAAACTCAACACATAGAGAAACTTTATTTCGCGCCCAAAAACAATGTATCAGATCTATTTGTGGTCTGAAGCGAACAGAAAGTTGTCAGCCTCATTTTAGAACTTTAAGATTACTAACATTACCGTGTCTGTATATACTGGAATGCTGTGTTTTTGTAAAGTGTAATCCAGATCTTTTTCAATTAAAAGAAGCACCAAATAGAAATCTTCGCCCAAGGAAAGCATTAATTCGCACCAATATGTGTAAAACGGCACTGATGAAAAAAAGTGTAATTGAAATGGCACCGAAATTTTTTAATAAACTGCCAGAATCAATAAAACATTGTATTGTCAAACAATTTAAGACCAAATTGACCGAGCTTCTTATTGACAAGTGTTACTATAATATTAATGAATACTTATCAGATACAGACATAATATAATACTGGAATGGATCGATGAAATTTCTTTACAATTTATAGTGTATGTATTAATTAAATTAACTATTTGAATGGCATGTTTATTATCTTAATATTTGGTTTTGTTTTTTCTGACATTTCATTTAATATTGACATTTGGAATTGGTATCTTGACTTCTAGTGATTGTACACGTTTAAATTAATTTGCCAATTGATTGTTTTATTATTTATGTATATTGACTTCTATTTAAAAATATTTACATTACTGTTGACATTAGTGAAATGGTACGCAATGTTTGACTGTACTGCATGTTTGTAATATTATGTAATAATGCCTACTATTGATTGCAATGCCCAGCAGGGTACATGTTTAGATCTAAGACACTACAATTTAACATCCAATGTACTACATGATGCAATGAATAAATGAATTTGAATTTGAATTTGAATGATTATGGCTTGTCAGACCATAAAGGTGTCATAATTACATTAAAAAACCCGCCATGTACACAGATGCCCATCTGTTATATGCAGAAAAGGCTTTATAAGGAAAAACATATAAATTTATTTAAGTTAGAACTTGCACAAATAGACTGGAATCAAATATTCAATAATTATAAATCTGTAAATGAAAATTATAATAATTTTTTAGAAATAATAATTAATGCACATAACAACTGTATACCAAAAACAAAAATAAAAATAAAACCTGTTAAAACTAAAACATGGCTTACAAAAGGTATAAGGATCTCATGTAGGCATAAAAGATTATTAAAAGTCCTAAATTCTCAATGGGATAGCTCTATCTTGGATAATCACTACAAAAAATATACAAAGCTACTAAGAAAAACGGCATATCAGTCAAAAAAACTGTGTAATATTAAAAAAATTAAACAATCAAGTAATGTAAATAAAACTATGTGGGCTATTGTAAAGGAAAGAACTAACAAACTACCTAAACGGTCACTGAAAAATATTACATTGTTTAGCAACAACACTTTAGTAGAGGACCCCCACTTAGTGGCAAATGCCTTCAACGAGTACTTTATATCAGTAGGCGCGTATTCAAAAAATTCACCACCACCTGGCCGCCCTGTGGCTACTCCGGTGGAGAATTCACTGTACTTAAAACCCCTAGACCTTGCAGAAACAACGCGATTAATTCGTAACCTAAAAAATAAGAAGAGTTATGGCTTTGACGAAATACCACCTTCGCTCATAAGACAGTGTGTACATGAGCTAGCCCCGCCTTTAACTCTGCTAATAAACCAGTCATTTGCTGAGGGTGTTGTCCCTGAAAGGTTGAAAATATCAATAGTCAAACCTATACACAAAAACGGTGACCCAAGTTCGAGCAGCAACTACCGACCCATAGCTTTATTGCCCTCTTTCTCAAAAGTATTTGAATCGGCCATGACAAACCGAGTATATTCTTTCTGCGAAAAATATAAGGTTTTTAATGATAGCCAAAATGGTTTTCGTAAAAATCGGTCTACTACTATAGCTGTTTTCAAGTATGTTAGGGAAATCTTAGATATTCTAAATAATAAAAATTACGCTGTTGGCATTTTACTAGACCTAAGTAAGGCATACGATCGGGTGCTACCAAATATCTTACTAAAAAAATTATATGGGATCGGTATTCGTGGCATGGCACATAAGTGGTTAACCTCCTACTTCGAAAATCGCGTTCAATATGTAGAAATACAAAACGCATGTTTAGAAAATAGTCAAATAACTAGCGTTAGGTCACAAAAGGCAGTATTATCAAAATCTATACCCCAAGGAAGTGTCATAGGATGCTTTCTATTTCTCATTTACATAAACGACTTAGTCCAGTCATTATAGTAAGTTCACCTCGGAATTCGAGATACCCAGCTGTAAGTCTGTAAATACGTGTATATTGACACCCTAAAAGTTGTCTCAAAACCTACATATGGTAGGGTGTAAGCAACTATTAAATTTCAAGGTCAACGGTCACAAAAATCGGTTTTTTGCGCTTTTTTTAGAAATATCTCATTTCCTGTGGGTTTTTTGCTATTTGTATTTATTATCAATATTGTAGAATACTAAATTCTCTACAAATTTTGTTTAAAAACTTTTTTTATACGGTGAACCGTTTTCGAGATAGAGGGCGGAGAGCGCGCGGTCACTGCATCACTTCAGGTCTACTTAAGCGGTTTAGATTTTTCATACAAAAGGATTTTCCCGCTAATTCCTGTGGGAATTTCGGGAATTCCTTGTTGTAACTAAGCTTTGAGTTTACTAAGGTACCTACATGCCAAATTTCAAGCGTCTAACTTCCGTTAAGCGTTTAGATTTTTCATACAAAAGGATTTTCCCGCTAATTCCTGTTCCCGTGGGAATTCCTAAGTATACTATAACCTGCCCAGGTGTATGAAGAATAATTGTACCAAGTTTCGTTAAAATCCGTCGAGTAGTTTTTGTTTCTATAAGGAACATACAGACGGACAGAATTCTATACATGAAATATATTTTCAAAATAACTATCAGGGGGTGATTAGTGATCGATACTGATGCCAAAAATGCAATCAGTAAAATTTTTGTCTGTCTGTCTGTCCGTCTGTATGTTCCTTATAGAAACAAAAACTACTCGACGGATTTTAACGAAACTTGGTACAATTATTCTTCATACACCTGGGCAGGTTATAGTTTACTTAGGAATTCCCACGGGAACAGGAATTAGCGGGAAAATCCTTTTTTATGAAAAATCTAAACGCTTAACGGAAGTTAGACGCTTGAAATTTTTCATGTAGGTACCTTAGTAAACTTACCTAAAGCTTATTTACAACAAGTAATTACCGAAATTCCCACGGGAATTAGCGGGAAAATCCTTTTGTATGAAAAACCTAAACCGCTTAAGTTGACCTGAAGTGATGCAGTGACCGCGCGCTCTCCGCCCTCTATCTCGAAAACGGTTCACCTTATAAAAAAAATTTTTAAACAAAATTTGTAGAGAATTTAGTATTCTACAATATTGATAATAAATACAAATAGCAAAAAACCCATAGGAAATGAGATATTTCTAAAAAAAAGCGCAAAATACCGATTTTTGTGACCTTTGACCTTAAAATTTAATAGTTGCTTACACCCTACCATATGTAGGTTTTGAGACAACTTTTAGGGTGTCAATATACAAGTATTTACAGACTTACAGCTGGGTATCTCTAATTCCGAGATTCTTACCTAATTTAAGCTTAAATGACTGGACTAACTTGCCAAAAATAATCAAAGAGACCAGTATTTTGTTTGCGGATGACATGTCAGTTATACTTCCTACCATAGATGAAGAACAACTAAAAGATAAGTTAAATAAAACTACCCATGAAATTGTATCTTGGTTGGGTGATCATAATCTAGTCATAAATTACAACAAAACAAAACTAATGATTTTTAGACCCTATCAAAAAAGACCACTAAACATCAATTACACAGTTGATAATATAGAGCTCGAATGTGTCAATTCATTTTCATTACTAGGTATAAAAATAGATTGCAATTTAAATTGGAAAAGCCATATTGAAACCGTATCAGGTAAGCTATCGCGATTTATCTATGCATTGAACGAACTAAAAAGGTCCACAGACACGAATACCGCCAAAATTGCGTATCATGCTTACGCGCACTCGCAGCTGCGCTACGGTATTGCTTTGTGGGGCAACAGCACAGATGCGCCAAAACTTTTGGTTCTACAAAAAAAATGTATAAGGATACTTGCTAATATAGGGCCTATGGAAAGCTGTAAACCATATTTTAGAGAATATAAAATATTAACTGTCCCATCTCTTTATATATTGGAAATATGCAAAATAGTTAGGCAAAATGGGGAAATATTTGATAAGACAGACGAAAAGTACACTGGGACTATGACACTGAGAAAGAGAAACAAGCTTGTGTTGCCAGATAGTAAATTAGAATTACATGGATCGGGACCATACTCCATGGCAATAAGGCTATATAATACCCTTCCTAAATATTTAAGACAGATAGATAATTATGATAAATTTGTGGCGTCCTTAAATGTTTTTCTATGTGATAAGTGTTTTTACAAAATTGATGAATATTATACTAGGCTGCAATAAATTTAAAATTGAATAAATATATTATTAAATGAAATATAATGAAATAACATAATTAATAATTGTTACTACTGATCTAAAATTGTAACTTCTTCTTTTATTTTGTAAAATGTATTCTTAATGCTTGCTATGCCCTTGCAGGGTGCATGTGATGCGCTGCCCTACCATTCACCAACTATCAAACCACATGTAATGCAATGCAATAAATGATTTGATTTGATTTGATTTGATTTGATTTGGTTTAATTAAAGCTCTAATAAATTTTATGAGCTTTCTTGTGGACATGGTTATTATAAACCATGCATTAGCGATGGTATCTAGTCACAATATTCTAAGTGGGCTGGCACCTGCGCGCGCGCAGATAAGGATTGGCGACACAGATCGATAGCGCCGAGTTGTTTGTGGATCGATAACTTTCTCGATATCCACATTATCGCCGAAAGCAAACACACCTATCTCCAACGGCGCTAGAACGTAAATAATGCGTTTCAAAACTTCATTTTAATTAATTAATAATTACCACTTGTCAAACCTTTCTGGACGCTCGCGAAGCTTTTATTTTTATCGCAGTTACTCGTAGCTTTTCGTAGACTATGTTGACACTTCTCAAAATCACAATAAATAGCCAAAATTCATATTTTAGAATAATTAATTATTCCGTTAAAATAACACTATTTATTTACGAGTGTGTATCACGAGTAAAAATAGTTTAGATTTTAGAGCTTATGACATGATTAAATTGTATCCATGCTTGCCATGAAGGCTACGGAAAGACAATGACGACCGTGCCATTATTTTTAAAATCTTTCAACAATCGATCTACTAATCTCTATTCCTCAAAGTATGGCACATATCGACAGCCCAAAAACATCGATGTCCCAAATAAAGTTCACCTGTTTCCTTATCAGTGCGTAACGCGGCAGTTACGTGGTGAGGGCGGGATGCGATGCGCACCCGCCACTCGAGTCGCGCGTAACGCGGGAAACACTTCGCATAATTAGTCCAACTCGTGTTCGGGACTACAGGGGTCTAGGACTCTCGGAGCAAGTTTGGCAGAAACGTTGGTTTTATTGGCCATTGTGTAGAGCGGGAATTATTTCTGCATAACTAAGATAACTGATTAAAGTCATTATCATAGGTAATTAGCCACTAATTACCTATTAAACACTACTCCTGAGGGTTAGTTGTCAGTTTTTGTAAATTTTTTGTGCTGGTATAAAAATAAGTTATCTTTGTTTAAGTAATTAATTATGCAAATTAATTATTAAAGTCAACATCATTTAATGCTTAATTAATTGTACTATATTGTTTGTTTGTTTTATTAAATTCATTTATATTTAATTTAATATTTTACAATAGTGAGTATGTCATATTTGCATAAGTACCAGTTATCTGTATCTCTTGAAGCTCCGATCGATCTGTTCCCACGATTCTGCCAAACGTACGAGTATATTCACAGTGCGTGCGAGTATATTCACAGTGCGTGCGAGTCATCTGGTGTGCATTACAAACTTTTTTGATTCTGTGTTTGACTGTTATTTGTGAGTGATTAATTTGGGACTTTTAATCTTTGGGAGATCGACGCAAAGGTCATGGATCTTAGTCAGGTACGTGCTACTGGGTGGTGGTGTACAAATGGTAGACTGGTTATAGGAAATCTCTCTCTTTCTCTCGATATTTTATGAAATACCTACCTAATAAATAGTTGAAAGAACTCAAGAGCGATCAATTACTTCAGATTGAGTATTAAAAAATAGGAACGGTTATTAGGTATTCGATTATCAGCTGCTCGTGTCTCTGGCTCTAAATTAGGCACTTCTGCAGAGAGACAAAAGGATTGAGAGAGGCAGTAAAGCACGTAAAGCTCTAGTTTAAAATGTACGTTCCTTATCTCGCAGCAGGCCATTGAAATATAATACACCGCATTTTAACTAAATACTATGCTATAAAATGAGATAATCGTAGATAATGTGATAAAGCTGTAACCGCGTTGATTGACGACGATTTTTATTGCTTCAAGCTCAAAGCTCAAAGCTCAATCTCAATATCTGCCTTGATAAATTGTCACCCATTATTGGGAGAGCTTTTGCAAAAAAATCAACTATTAAACGTTTGTTGTGTAATACATATAATTTTAGTTACATCATTACATGTAATAACATGCATATTACATAATTAATTATTACAGTATCATTGATGTAATCAAGCTTGAATTAGATTCCCAGTAAGTTTAATTCAAAAGACGATCTTGCGTAAGAACTTACTAGTTCATACTTATTGTGAATATTTGTATATTTTTTTATGATATTGTGTTGTCTCCTCGCATTGAGTACCTGTCACAGGCGCGGCCGGCGCCCGCGCATATCATTTTTGCGCGCGATAACCGCGTTAGCGCCTGAATACTGATTCCTTTCGCAACGTTCCTAGAAAGTGAATTTTATTTGCACTGATAGCAAACCGGGTCACTCCAACTTAAAGTTATGCGGCCCATAACTGGGTCAAATTATTATTTATCGCATTTTTCTGTTTATTTTTGATGGATTATGCGGACTTACCGGTGGGACTGGAATTTAGTAAGTTTAATGCTTCAGCTTGCATGCTTTGTAGGGACTCAGTTCAAGTTCCTACTCTATTGTATTTAATACATTAATGCCATGTTATGAGTAATATTAGGCAATCAAAGCAAGAAACTAAATAACAGACAAAATGTTTTACTTCACATCGAAATATGTATGCTCTTGTTCTTATTGCCAATCAAACAAGTAAGTTATGATGCGTTGAAGTTCCGCGTGACGTCACAAAGTGCTACGCTTTTAAGCACTTCTTGACGGCACGGGTCTCTTCTTTTGAACTTAGGCGCGCTTTATTTATTTAAGTTAAAAATACGTGTCGAGTATTTTTTGATAAGTTAACTGGCGGACTAAATCAAACTTTTTCTTTTTACCCAGACTTGACTTAAGGTCTTATGTCCCCCAGATGAGGATTTTACCAGGAAACATTCCTATTATATTAACTAGACAGCATGTTGTTTATGTAAATGCTATCAGGAAATATAACACTGGGGTCTTTAAATGACTAACATACACATCGATACAACTAACTGTGGAACTTTAATTGAAATCAACGATCGGCACGCAGCTGAATAAAAAGCTATTCTATTTGCATGTTGATTTACACACAAACATAATTACTATTATCTATCCGTATTCTAATTACCGGCGTATCATTACCGTTACGATAGCATCTGAGCTAGTTTATGATGTGGCGGTGCGTACGCGCAGTTATTTATGTCTGGTTTCAATAAATTGAATGTTGCACCTGTTATAATCGTATACATTGTTAATAGGAAGTAATGGCTGGTTTAACTTTATAGTATTCAATTAACTAAAGCTGAGTACTTAGTCGTTGATTGAAAACTTGTTGTGTAGTTTTTCTTCCCCTTTTTAACTGGCTTCTTGTGCTTGAATATTATAATCACAACGAGAATTTTAATGGTTATTTCATATCTATGATCTACATGTCTAACTGTGCAATTCATTTATTGCATGACCATGTGTTTAGTTACACTCTGTTAATTTAAGTGAGTGTACATAAAATACATCCTGTAGAGCACATGATTGTTGGTTATACTAACTTGGTACCTCTATTGCTTATTATTATTACTAACAAAAACTCTCCGGACCTCATATTCCGAACACAAAATGGTTCAACTCTTCTTGAGGGTTTCGTTATCGAAAGGTATCGCATTGCTTTGTATGAAATAAGTATATTTCATTAATTGATTCTGATTAATACTAGTTAAGCTTAATCCACGATGGGCATTAATTGTATTTGTCGTCTAGGCTATTAAATCTTTGTTAAATGATTCTAAATTGCCACAAGTGTATGTACCGCTGTAAAATTTGGTTGCATTGCGATTAGGATGTCGGTAACGTCACGGTAATAATATCACTCGGGACGCGGTCGAAATCCAAAAGTTAGGGTTAGGGGTGTCGCGAATGTGCCGAACGGACGTCGATGGCCTAGCTAGTGTTGAAAATAACTAAGGTGATTGAATTTGACTACCGTCATTTACGGTCAAATTTGTCAAAAACAAGTTATTAACAGTCAAAAATGGTCATTTTTAGTCAGTTTGATTTGAAATAAAAATTATATTGTATTAAACCAGCTTTTGCCCACGACTTCATCCGCCTGAAATTAAAGTAACAGGTCATTAAGTACTCATTATGATTAGTAGATTCAAAATTATTTTAGTATATTTTTTTAAATTAAATCTACTAACACAAAACAACACGCATTTTTATCCTATTCCATTCACAAAGTATTTTGTTTGTCTAAATAAAAAAAAAATACAATCACAAAACAGATAGAAATTCTAAGTAGACAGACGTAATTAGAATGGGTACTGTAGGTGGGCAGCCCTATCGCATGTTGTCATACCGTGACGTACCGCGGGGCTATTGACATTTATTTCAAAAATATGGCCGAGTTGGAATACTGTATAGATAGTATTACCGTGGTAACGTACACGAGATTCGATTTCAAAATGAGAACACTGCATGTTAAAGATTTCCTGCATGCCAGAAAACTTCATACTATATTAAAACTATTCAAATTATATGCGAATCAAAACCAGACTAAATGCTGACATCCTGAACACCGCCCAGGAATTTGATCGCAAGCGCGATACTTCCTTATCGCCTCTTCGTTGATTCTGATGTTTACAATAATGATGGGTCGCTTATCTCTGAAGGTAGCAGGTTCGCTTCCCGTCAGTCTTTATGCAGACACGTGTCGGGCTTTGTATCACAATATCGTGCATACCTTCGTATGTATTTGCATAGAGGAGCACCTCAGTCATAGTTAGATGATAACAGCTAGTCAATGTTGTACGAGTCCTCAACACTTAGGCTGAGTTGCACCACCTACCTAACTTTGACCGTAACTATGACGATAAGCGGTGTTTTTTGTATTGAGTTTAACAGATTTTTGACGTTTGTTAAAGTCAAAGTAAGATAGTGCAACCCAGTCTGTTTTTGACACCACCCTATTCATTTAAAATTTTTATGGGTCTCAAAATGAGCTAGTTAAATGCGTACTCTATCTAGTACTCTCAAATCATATAGTACCAATGTCTGTAATTCAGTCTACATAATTATCCTTAAAGTTGTCGCCCAACGATATCGCCCTGTGTTATCTCCACGGGCTGTACCGGGGGCAGGTGAAACAATGCGGCGTAATTGTATTATTTAATCGACGATAAAACAATTAGCTCCGTAATCACACGTCACATCGTAATTATGCGTTCCGTATTAGGGTAATAGTTCCTTGGAATTTCGACGGGGGGCGCTTTTTGTCGCGATTTGCGTACGCGCCGGAAGAGCGCGTTTTGCTCATTCAATTATTGGGTATTAACATTGTTAGCTTTTTCTAAAAGGGTAGTTGTTATTATCTAATGTCTAGAGGAATTGACACCTCGGTTACTGCATAGCTATTTTCTTCCTGAATAAGTTTGATAGTAAATTGAAGGTATATCTGGTGGGTATACGTTTTCAGCCGAATTAAAATGATTAAATGTGATAAGAAAAGCCAGTTTATTTGTTAAACGTTCTTCATTTCAACTTTTAGAGGTTGATAAGCATTGGATCAATAAGCAATCTATGTTGATCTCCATTTAGAACAGTACAGATCAGAACAGCAATTGGTAGCCATGGTATGGTTCACTCTGTCAATGGAGACGGTGTTCTGCTTTCTATGGTGATCTTACGAATTATGGTTGTTGATGATTTTCAGCTTGTGCTAACAGTTCGC
The DNA here is from genome assembly GCF_963855985.1 of Ostrinia nubilalis. NCBI lineage: Eukaryota > Metazoa > Arthropoda > Insecta > Lepidoptera > Crambidae > Ostrinia > Ostrinia nubilalis. Next base: position 18,093,629 of record NC_087093.1, read on the forward strand.
ATAATAAGACGTAAGAAGCCTTTATTTTCCATTCAATGTTTTCCATGACACATTTTGAGTGGGTTGGCTGAGTTAAGTAGTTCTTGCGAGTTCCAGATATTAAGAGATCTCGTCTCAATTCTGTGTATCATAACTACAGATCTTTTATTTAAGATCTATTTAGTAACAATATCATTGGCCAAAAATTATTTTCTCTCAATATCTGTGTAATCGATGTTTAATTTATCATATCCCCACTATCTTAAATCAACAATCTGAAAGTTGAGTCACTTTTAATATTGAAATGAATGCAACAATGTAGCAAGATGGATCGTGTGGAAATCATAACCGGACCGGACGCGGACGGGTTCGATTCTCGACAGCAGTTATTGCGCATGAATATGTATGACTGCAAACAATCTACTGAAGCTAAGGTGTTAAGTGTTTTTGTGCCGAATGTATGTCGAGTTGAGGAGCTGTTTTTGTATCGTGAACTAAAAAAGCTTTTCCTGCGAAAAAATGTATGTATACTTATAAAAAACTCGATTCAAATTCTCTATTTCATCGATTCGTACTAGTATAGGTATTAAGTATACAGACTTCGACTGCTATTACGACTTAGTACCTATAACTCAATAAACAAGTACTTTTGTGCAACTGGTGCAAGTCCTACTAAAAGCCTCTTCTACTTCCTGACCTACTGTAGGACCAGAAGTAGATGAAGTTTCGGGTCATTGAGAAGCCATTGAATCCACTTTGTGATGTTCCCGAAATCATTGAGATGTCTCTATTATCTTCTTCTTTAGTTCCTTACTTTATCATCTAAATTCATAGTTTATGTGGTTATTTTGTCTATACGTCCCATAAACACACCCTGTATGTTAGATACATTCAGCGAGTAGAGATTGCGTGTGACTGGATTTCTATCAACTATTTGTCTAGACGCATCGTTGTCATAACCTGCAATTAAGATCGGCTATTCCGATCGATAAACCTGCGCTAGGCAGGGGCGGGGCGGGGGCGGGCGGGGGCGGCGGGGGCGGGGCCTGCGCGGGCGCACGCTGGCCATTCGCGCGCTCGCGCCGCCTAGCCGCGGGCTAGACACCATTGGCCCCACTACTCTCTGTTTACGTTACAAAGAATTGATTGCATACATAATTAGATGCAATTATAACAAAATTATGCGGTGATTTGCATGGCCTGAGGACACAGCATAATTAATACATTTGCTAGAAGGCTGATAGCTCACAATTATGATGGAGATTGAAACATCATTATCTATCATCTTACAATCAATGCAAATTGCTTCATTCCACTTCCATCGTTCTGTGTCCATAATTTTCAGGACAGTTTCAGTGTTTATTGATAGCTTTATTGACAAGGTTGATCATTGTATATTCTTATTTATCCAATGATACAAAATGTTGCAAAATGATACCTTTCATGAATAATGAAATGATGAAAATTAGAAGTTTTCCGATTAAATACAAATCGACCATAAACAAACAATTAACCGGTTAACTGAGTCAACGTTGACATGCGGTGGGCTAATTTATTTTAATGAATATCCTATTGTCTCGCATACGGGCTGTCCACTCGATCGAGCCGCCGATCGATCGCCGGCGGCAGATGGCGCTCGTTATCAGATCACCGCAGCGCCGCTACGGGTATCGATAGGCAACAAATTGAAAAAACTGACCGATTAAAATGTATCAATAAAAGATAATGCGGGTCTCAAGTCCATTCCATTTTTTGGTGTCGCTAATTAAAAGTATTAAGTAACAGACTTAGCAGTGATGAATGAGGATATTGTGTTTTGAAGTATAAGATTAAGGGATTTTTGTAGAATTCTGCCGAATTGTTTGAGATTTGGGTACCTATAATAAAACTTGAGAACAAATAAAATTTTATTAATATACTCACTCAGTATTTTTTTTGCAAATACAAATTTCATGGTGTGGTTTTATTTTTATTTTTATAACAAGGAAGCTTGAACAATTTGTAACTATAATGTAAAATCACACCAATCGAATATTTAAGCAATAAATCTTTGGAGGAGGCCTATGTTTAGCAGTGGACGTCCTGTGGCTGAAATGATGATGATGATGAACTTTCTATAAATTATTTCACTGGTAATTCTGGCTAATAGCATTCTATTATTTAATTAAGTTAATTGTAATTGTTTATGTTATCCGAAACGAATAAAATAAAATAAATAAAATAGCGTTTTCATAGAGCAACTCAAACATACGCATACGTATTATTATGTTTTTAAGCTGTTTAAGTCACAGGAAGTAGGTATTAAATTAAAAGTGATCATGCGTAAAGTTAAACAATAAAGTTTTTAATTCAGATAATGCATTTTTTGCTTATGTTTAAATAACTAATTGGAGACCTCTTGTCTTGTCACTAATTGACTCTTGATGAGGTCATGTAGAGGCATTATAGCATTTTTTTAATACCAAAACCCATTGTTTATGTAAATAAAAATAATTATGCCTTTTTTCTACAATATAATATAAAACTGTAGATAAAGCCATTTATAGACGCACGTGTAAGCTTCTGCAAAAATACTCGTACTTAGGCTCAGTTGCACCACCTAACTTTTTTTAACGAGGAAGCTCTTGGCCTGTATCTCACCTGAACTTAACAGAAACTTTAGCGATAACCAGTGCTTTTTGTATGGAGTTTGACAGATTTTTGACGTTTGTTACAGTCAAAGTAAGATGGTGCAACCCAGCTTACCCAGCCTTAATCGAAGTCAAATCAAATCGTCATCTATTAATTTTGATTTTGGACCATAAAACAAATAGTGTTTATAGTTAACGCTAGTTAATCCATCACTCAATCTAGGACATTTCATATTACCTGCACACACTTCTTTACCAATAGGTTAGAGCGCTTTCTCTTTTAGATCTCACGTATTATAAAATCTGCATAGCTTTTTAATTTATCTCTAATATCATACTAATACATCTTCTGTACAGCATGCCACCAGAGCCCACGCATGCGGCCACTTAACGGACGCCAATTGGCGCCCCCCGCGCGTTCGCTACCAATTGGCTACCTGATGACGCCGCATTATGGCCTTTTAATTCTATTAACTACCCCTTGATTTATATCTGCCCCTATAAGAGTTAAAACACGAAATTAGCCGCTAATTTGTGAGCGCATGTGACAATATCGAGGGATCTCAATTAAGCAGGGAATTGTTTTGTGTGGGGTAAAATAATTGATTGATGATTGTACTAAGTACTGTACAGAAGAGTCAAGCTAGAGTTTTATGGCAGCATTTTGGAAACTTTATACAATTTACACCAAAAATATGCCAAATGCCGTCTTTATCCTGTTTGTATTCTTTTTAATACACATCTACTTATAGAATATTTAAAAAAGTGGTGTGGTGGAACTTTGAATACTGTATGTTGCTTAGAGTGAATCCAGCAAAACTCCATGCAACGTCTCTCTGTTGGATGCAGAATATACTCGAAATCTGAATCCTAGGTTTTGGGCTGAAGCATCCAAACTATTTGAAAAATGCTTAGAATTTAAATTACCTATATTCAATAAAAAATCAAACATGAATCTAAAAAACAATCAGAGATACATTTTCCGTTACTACGGTACCTACAAAAAGTAGAGTTCAAAATGTCCATATTAAGGGAAATCCCTAAAAAGGCTATTATTTAATTAGCCAACATTAGCATACCTAATGCAGGTAGATCACACGCCGTGTTCGGCATTTGTCTACGCTCGGGCAAAGTGAATACTGATTGGTGAATACCAGCATTCCCCGGTTTTTGCGGACGCTTCCAGGAGGCCCCGGGGGGCTGGCTAGTGTCACCATCTGAGAGGGCAAACAGGACAGTCTGATTCTGTGACCACTTCATAAGTCCTTTTTCTCTTTTTCTATTCCTAAAGCGCAAATAGTTACTTTATAACACAAGCATATTAATTGCTTACTTTGGGGCTAGATGGCGTTGTGTGAAATTGTTCAAAGAGATTTATTTAATTTTCTCACAATACATGATAGTAACGTAGGTAATGATATTATGTCAAAAGAAATAAAAAGTTGGTCACCAGTTTCTGAATAAAATTTTGATTAAAAAACTCATCTTAATTAAAAATGAAAATCAAACTCAATAATTGTATATCTACTTTTTCTCAACACAACAATTGCGCGCGCGCCGCCCGAGCGGCAACACTAACGGAAGACTACGCTGCTAAATTTTTACTCTTAAAAATGGATAAAGTTGTCGATATACAATAATTTTTTGATTAAAAGACTCCTTAAAACATAAACTATTGAACAGTGCATCTAAACAAAGTGTAAACAATAATTTATAAGTGTTAATAAACATAATAATACCCGCTATACAGTGCAAAACAGTGCGTATTTGAGTGCGGTATCTGTGCGTGCGCCGGCCGTCGTGTCCTTGGAAATAGAAAGTTCGCACATCATTACTCACCGACTACACGCCGTGCTTATTTGGGTAGCGTAATTTGGACACAGCTAAGCGAGAAGCGTTGGCTCAGTGGAAGAAACACGCACTAACGAGACGCGGTGCCCCAAGATCGAATCCCGTACAAAGAATATTTTTTCTTCTTTTTTGGTTTTGTTTTCTTTTTCTATTTTATAATGTCTACCAAAATGAAAAGAACACCGCCTCCAACACCGAAAAAGGCTACTGATTGCCATAAAGACCAACAGTCCTACGTGACAAACAGGCCTAACAAGAGACAGGCTATGTCTACGTCTCCCAATTCGCAATCAGGTTCCATGCCAGTCACACAACAAGATGTACGAGAAATAGTGATGCCAGTCACACAACAAGATGTGCGAGAAATAGTGACGCCAGTCACACAACAAGATGTGCGTGACATAGTGAATGAGGTTGTGCAAACACAGATGAACCTCTTTATGATACAGATAGGCGAAACTATTTCACAAACTATTTCAAACACTATCAATAAGGAATTATCTTCATTAAAACAGGAAATTGAATCTGTCAAAAATTCAATGGATTTTATCAATGAAAAGTTCGAAAACGCTAGCAAGAATCATGAAACTCTAACGAAGGAGGTGGAAAATGTCAAGATGGAAAATAGTGCGATGCAGAGAAGTGTAACGGAACTGACAAATAAAATTAACTTCCTGGAACAAAATGCGCGAATGAACAACGTGGAGGTGCAGTGTGTACCAGAAAACAGGAATGAAAATCTGAACTCCATTATAATGCAGATTGCAAGAACAGTGGGCTGCAATCTTACAGAGGAAAATGTACTTCACTGTGCTCGCGTTGCTAAAGGCGACAAGTCGAACACCCGTCCCAGATCCATAATTGTTAAACTGTCATCCACTAGGATACGCGACGACCTTCTAGCAGCTAATATTAAGTTCAATAAATTAAATAAATCCAATAAATTGAACTCCGGACACATTGGTATTGCAGGCGAAAAACACCCAATTTACATCATGGAACACTTATCACCCGCAAACAAATCTTTACATGCGGCGGCCAGGATTAAAGGCAAAGAAATAGGATATAAGCACGTGTGGGTCCGGAATGGCAGAATTTTTATGCGCAAGACTGATGATTCTGCATACGTCTTGATCAGAGACAAAGACTATCTCAATAAGTTAAAGTAGTGTTTTAGCTTTTTTATTAACTCCAATACATATTTTTTTTTATTTTTGCATGTTACTTTTATACTACTATTTTATAAAATTCGATAATTTAAAAATATATTACCAGAATGTGCGCGGCTTGCGCACCAAAACTCACAATTTTTATTGTAATCTCGCTTGTTCAAATTACGATATTATAATTTTAACAGAAACATGGTTAAATGAAAACATATCAAACTCAGAACTGTTTGATGGGAGATACATTGTTCATAGACGTGACAGAGGAATTTCACATTTTAATTCTAAAAACATAGGCGGAGGAGTTCTCATAGCTGTCTCAAGTAAACTTGGAGCTGTTCGAATGTACAACTGGGAGAGCGAGTGCGAGGATCTATGGGTTATGGTTACCATTCCAAACACTAAACCTTTAATAACAATTACGTTCTGTGCAGTTTATCTCCCACCGCCAGTGTTAAGGTCTTCACTTGATCATTTTGTAAAGAACTGTAACAATGTATTCGAGGAAAACAACTCTCATTTGTGTATGATAGGTGATTTTAATTTAGGTGATATTAGTTGGGCTCGTGGTGACATGGAACAGAACTCACAACTGTCTCCCCTAAAACAATATTTTATGGACTTTTGGACAGTAAATAACCTAACTCAATTAAATTTCATAAGTAATTCCATGAATAGGTTACTCGATCTTGTATTTACTGACATGTCTACTTGCATTGTTACCAGTGCAAGTGATATTCTGAGCACTCCTGTAGACCGCTTGCATCCACCAATTACAATATATATCCCTGTGGAAGGTGAGTGTTATCTAAAATCAAATATCACCCAAAAACATAACTTTTACAAAGCTAACTATAATGATATAAATAAGCACCTATCGCAAATTGACTGGAATAGCTTATTGCCGGACGAGGCTGATGTAAATACAATGACAGATACATTCTATAGGATCATTGCCGAGACAATAACAAAGTATGTTCCCCTGTATGGACCCAGACATAGAAGGTTCCCTCCATGGTTCAGCTCAGATTTAGTAGGTAGACTGCGGGAGAAGGAAAAATACAGGAGAAAATACAAACAATACCGGAATCCCCTTGACCAAATTTCATATCGTCTGTTATCTGAGCGGTGTAACTTACTGATCAAGGCCTGTTATAGATCTTACCTGGGCAATGTTGAGCGTAGTATCAAAACTAACCCTAAATATTTTTGGAATTTTGTAAAAACAAAACGTGGCGGTACTAGTAACTATCCTTCTTCCTTGTCTAACGGCATCGTTTCCACTTCCGATGGAGTCGAAGTTTGTAATCTGTTTGCTAATCATTTCGCATCGGTGTACGACTCTCCTAACACAGGTCTTGATTGTAGACTGTCCATAAATTTTACGATTCCATATACCAGTGATTGTTTCTCTCATTTAAGCCTTAATTGTACCAAAATAGAGGATAAGCTTAAGTGCTTAGACGTCAGCAAAGGAGCGGGAGCCGATGGCTTACCTCCAATATTTATAAGAAATTGTGCGTCTAGCTTGGTTGAGCCATTGAGTTGGATCTTTAACAAATCTTTAGATACAGGTGTTTTTCCTAGAACCTGGAAGTTGGCTAAAGTTGTCCCTGTCTTTAAATCCGATAGTAATAATTTGGTTCAAAATTATAGACCTATATCCATTCTTCCAACCTTAGGAAAGGTTTTTGAGAGCTTAGTCTGTCCATATCTACAACAATACTTTTCTGGATTTGTATGTGATAGTCAGCATGGTTTCCTGAAGGGTAGGTCAACATGTACCAACTTAATGAGCTTTGCTGAGGATCTTTTAGAGTCCATTGACGCTAGCAAACAAATAGATGTGGTGTACACGGACTTCAGTAAGGCTTTTGATCGGGTGCCACACAAACTTTTGATCGAAAAGCTTTCTTCTTATGGCTTTTTTGGATCTATGTTGGGCTGGTTGGACTCGTACCTTAAGGAACGACAATTTTACGTAGTTGTCAATGGTTTCACGTCTAGCACTCATTATATTACGTCCGGTGTCCCACAGGGATCGCACTTGGGCCCTGTTTTGTTCAACATGTTTGTCAATGATTTGCCATCCTGCATTCGCTACTCTATCCCATACTTATTCGCTGATGACCTCAAACTTTCAAAAGTTGTTGACTCATTGGATGACGCGGTTATGCTCCAAGAGGACCTCGATTCCCTTAAGAAATGGTGTGACATTAATGGAATGGATCTCAATGTAAAAAAATGTTCGCTTATGAAATTTACACGAAAAAATAATATCATTCCAACCAAATACTCTATTAATGGGATTGATTTGCAAGAGTTAAAGGTGGTAAGAGACCTAGGTGTTCTAATGGACAGTAAGTTCACTTTTGTTCCTCATATAAATAATATTATTAAAAAGTCATCAAAGGCACTAGGGTTTTTAATAAGAAACAGCAAAGAGTTTGGAATCTCAACCAAAATTCTCCTCTATAACTCACTCGTTCGATCCACCTTGGAGTATGCAAGTACTGTCTGGAGACCACATTACACTAATCACTCATTACGGATAGAAAGAGTTCAAAAAAAGTTTACCAGACATCTTGCTTTCGTCAGGGGTATTGCGAGGAGGGCCTTAGCCTACGAGGATAGATTATATCTTTTTAGTATGAATAGCCTGGATAAGCGTAGGGATCTTTCTGACCTAATCATTCTATATAAGATTTTAAACAATAAGTTGTGTTGCTCGAAACTTGTGGAGAGAATTCGTTTTCGTGTTCCTCTGCGCTTGCCACGCCACCCAATAGACACATTTATTACTCCGTTTCGAAGAACTGTCTTAGGTGCAAACTCACCAGTCCCGAGAGTGCTTAGGTTGTATAATAAATATAATCGCTCCACAAACATTGATCTCTTTTCCATGTCATTACGTAAATTTCGAGAAACATTATTGGATGGCTAATGATTGTACAATGTTAATACCTACTTTTGTTGCTTAGCTTATTTAAAAAAAAAAAAAACATTACATAGATTTTTATTATATCTTTTTATAACCAAAGAATAGTAATTATGGTATATTTTGGAATTTATTTTTAAAGTCTTCTTAATGTAAACGCAAGTTGTGTTCGCCAGTAAGTGGCTTTACATTTAGTAAGATACTCTAGAATAAGTTTAAAATTATCTAATATGTATTAGTGTATAAGCTGTTGGTGAACCTTTTTTATAAAATAAAATAAAAATAAAAATAACACTCATTAGGTAAAACTTTATTTAGTTGTTTGTTTGTGTTTATGAATAGAATGGCCAAATTAAAATACCTATTGTGTCTCACATACACCAGTATATTTGGTGACAATAGTGCCGAACCACCTACTAAGTTTCTTGGCATAATCTCTCGCATACGATTACCCTACAAACGCGACTGAGATTCGTTTTTGTGGACTCAGATCGCATGATTATGCGAATTTTTAGTACCCCCGCCCACCTACTCAGATAATTCCGAATAATTATCCTCGTTTCTAAAGACCTGAAAACGGATACCTGATATTTTTTCCAAGCCAATGAACATGATTCTACTGCTCGTTTTATTTACTTTAATTATTTTGATAATGCTATTGAAAATAATTTATAATAACTTCACCATTTTAAAATACACACACTAATTAGCAATCATTAAATTAATGTTGAAATAAACGCTTTTTCACGATTACTGTGGATAAGTAAACAATATTATGGACGTATAAATATTTATATTATTCTATTTGTAAAGGTAAAGAGATAAGTAATTAATTAATTATAAAGTAAGAAACGTCTTCAATGGGCCTTGAACAAAACACATTGAACTCATTCACATCTGTCGATGTGTAGAGGAGCTGTTCATTAATTTGCTGGAAGTGTTTCGCCGGATCCGAATGTAGGAGACTACCCACATTTAATTTCCATGTCAGGTTGCAATGTGTATTATTGATGGGCGAAATTCAATGGGAATGCCAATTAAAATGCCGATATCATTATTTTATTTACTTTTGAAAGAAAATAGTCGTTAAGGTGAGTTCATACTGACATTATACTTTGTCGGCAGTTTGGTGCAGTGGTTCTAAAACGGACTGATATGCCGAGAGATCCTGGATTCGATTCCTGGCCGGGCAGAAATTGAAATGATGAATTTTAATTTCTGTGACGGGTCTGGGTGTTATTATGTACTTATGTATTTAAAAAAAAGTAATGCAGTAATTATCCATTAAGCTAGCACCCATAACACAAGCATATTAATTGCCCCCAAAGTAGGGGCTAGATAGAAGATAGTAGCCCTGTGTGAATTTGTCCAGATATTTATTTATACTTAGGTGACGCTGGACTTTGATTATTACTAACGTGATATTTTGTCAAAGATCGTTAATTATATTGCAATTATCTCGAATTATATTTTCAATACTCAGTCCTGAATAATTTATTGCAAAATCATAAATGTGGATGTTACGAAATAAATGAGACCAGTGATATGAACCCTGTTAAGGGCATTGTAACAAACGAGGTCGAAACCAGTAAATATTGAAGGTTTAGCTTTGTTTTTTGTTTCTGGCTGCCCGCCAGTGATTCTTCAGTGCGAGCGAGCCCTAACAATGTCACCGCCAAAAGCTGCGCTCGCGCATGTGACGTGACACTTGTCATAACACTTCGTTTTTTGCGCGGCGATTATCGCGGGCGATGCGTTGCGTGCGTCGCACGTCGGGTGTCATAATACGTAAAATAACCACTTGATAAGTGCAAAATTTTCATAACTGCGCGCGAAGGAAATATTAATGTGTTTGATAAAATAATTTGTAAGTTTTCTTATCGTTATTCATCTTTGAATAAAATTTTAACGTCGATGTTAAACACGCCGTATACAGTATCAGAATTAAACCATCTTCATACAAATTGTCCTTAATTTGATTTTGATTGCAATCTGAAGAGTTTTCGAATAGCCTTTTAAAGTCTCGCGAAATGTTAACAGTTGTTAATGGAACTAATAATGTCGAAGTCGCTGAAATGAAGGATTTATTTGAGTCGACAAGTTAGCTTGTTTCATTAATATTCATTGAATGGACACCATTTTCGTTTCATATAAATAACTTGTTTTTAAGTTTAGTGTTATTGTAATATTTGGACTCAAACAAAACAACATACCTACCTATTAATACATAGTATGTACCAATTCGTTATTAGAATGCAGCTTTTTATTGAGAGCTTTAACTTTAACTGTTAATTTTACGATAAGTAGTTATTGTCAATTTATGAAACATAACCCCAGAGCAGAAAAGCTTCTAGAACCTTATTAAATACACTTCTACAGCCATATCCCTGCTGACCGGTAACTCTACGGGCCTCATTGTTATGCTAGAGCTGTACGGAGTGTAATTAATTTACTATCTACTCATGGCGATACCTTTCAGAAAACACATCTGGTAAATATAAAAGAGGATAATGTGTGTATTCTGAAATAATAGTATTCTTATGCTAAAACTTGCCTGTCTCAGCTGCTTCGCCCACGTGGTTTTTCTCGGATTGACAGAACAATTATGCTTATTTTGTCGCGTATCCTTAGGGATTTTACTAGAAAATTGCGCAGGATCTGAAGAATAGGATTGGTTCTAGGAATTTCACCACCTACGAGTGCGATCATGATTGCACACTGTTTCGTATTGTTGTTGTTTGTATTAATAACATACCTAACTGTATTTGTTTTTGACATTATCTCAGTTGTGTAGACTTTAGTAGCGTTTAACTTCACAAAATGCTGTATTTAGATCGCATCATACCTGATATGCTAGTGTGCAACTCGAACTGCCTGGTTAACTATTTCCTTAAGTAGGGTTCTAACGTTTTATTTAGAGTAGAATAATTGGCATCGCTTTAATTGGCATAGAACAAAAATAACAATAATAAAGATAAATATTTCTAGGCTACTCAAGCAGCTTTCGATCAAAATTATCCAATGGACGGGCTATGAGTGGTTCTAAGATGAACGGTTGCTTTCTATGAGCTTCGTCCAAACCTACATATTAACTACAATATTGCAGAACGTCCCTTTCTAGAAAGGCTTGCATTGTCCGCCTTAGAATGTAGGAATTATAGCAAAGTGCTCCAGTAGGAAGGAATTCGCTGGAGCGGCCCAGTGACCGCAGTGCTCCCGCGGCCAATTGGTTATCTGGTATGTTTAAGATTTCATAATAAGATTCCATTCCCTAATTACACTCGGCCCAATTGTTTTAAATCTGGTAAGCTAGATTTCATTTAAATCAATGTAATTTCTAATTCAAACAAAAATGAGTTCATGAAAAATGTGCTTAATACCACCGGCCATTGTGGAAATCATTGGGGGACACCATTTTCGACATCCTATGACTGAAAATGATGATGTGCTTAATATGAGATGTTTTGATTTCTAATGTTTTTTTGTGAAAATGTATTCTCTAGTTAGGTAGATTCGGTTTCTTTAGAGAGTAACATTACTAATTTTATTTAGACCTACAGTCAGGTTTACATTAATGTAACTGCTTCAGGGGTTGTTGACGATCCGATAAATGAATTCGAGTTCGATGGTTCAGACTGTAATAGTAGGTAGACAGGCCTTTATCATGAGATATTATTGGTTTTTGGGCCTTTATTAGCGCCAACTCGACCAGGTTTGATCTATTGTGGCAGCCCTTGTCTTTAAAGTTCACTGCTTAGTCCCGTTGAGTCTATAAATTTCCAGATTCTTTGGAGCGTGATATCTGCTATCTCATCCGGGTGCATGATGTGTCGCCCGAGATGGATACTTCTTTTGCTCATAAGCGGGAAGCATGAGCAAAGAACATGCATGGCCGTTTCTTCTTCTGTATGGCAGAATCTGCACAGAGTTTCCTCGGTCATGTTCATGTTCGATTTATGAGATAACAATAGTTGTCAAAATAGATCATGTACGAACCAGCGTGACGGAAGGGCTGGCTAGCATAATAATATGAAATCATAGTGCACACGAGCGGGTACTGGGAGCGCTAGACGCGGCGCGGCGCGGGCGCAGGTGCTTTATGGTTATTAAACTAAATCCAATCAGCGGCCGCTGCGCTCGAGGGATGCGACACACGCGAATATTTACCATCGAATAAAATCGGCAGTGTTCGAAAACGAACCCCAAAGGCTGATATAGATAGACAGATAGATGTGTTTGTCATTTCGTAGTCTCGTAGATAGACCTCTACCTACATTTCGCAGCCATTGTATTATTTTGTACTAGCTTTTGCCCGCGGCTTCACCCGCGTGAAATTTAGTTTGTCACATATCGTCATAAATTATAGCCTATATGTTAATCTGGGTTATAAACAATAATACTGTAAAGTTTCATCAAAATCCATTCAGTACTTTTTGCGTGAAAGAGTAACAAACATCCAGACATCCAGACATTTAGACATCCAAACTTTCGCATTTATAATATTATAGTAGGATATTATTTCATACCATGTTTGTGTTTTGCCTTCATACCTCAAACAAGCTGCAGTAGCATTCAGTAGTGTGTAAAAAATTAAAAACAAAATTTGTATTAATTTCTTTTAGACTTTGGGATTATTTGACTATGGATGGCTTACATCCCGGAGTATACTTAGTGGAGCCTCCACTAAGTATACTCCGGGATGTAAGCCTTTCTCAGAATCCACACATATCTGAAAGTATCTGTTACTGGGTTCTCGATATCAGCTACACCTTATAATATTCGTTGTAATAATATTCGTAGTGGTCCCATCCCTACCTGTTTGCGTAGCGATGCGCGCGCCTGCGCAGCGGAGAGCGCACGCGCGTCCGACGACGCTCGCGTGAACTACACGCGAATTATGAAAACTGCTGGACAAAGTACCGACTGGCTTTGTATCTATATCTATCTATAATACAGTATTTTTTACTAGTTTCGGTGTCAGGGTTCACCCCTTGTTAGATCCAAATGTTTAACTGAATAAATTTATTTAATATTATTATTTTTCTTTTTACACTTATGTGTCTCAGCTTGAAGCTGGTATTTCAGGAATGCACGGGCCTAAGCCAAGTGCATTCCCAGTACTAGTGGTTTTAATTCGGTTGCTGTGGATGTTCATGGTCTTGAAGAAACTTGCGAACTATTCGGCAAGTATTTAAAATTACTGCTTTTTGGAGTGAAATGTATGTAGGTTTCGGGATGTTTAGGGTAGAAAGTGACTGATGCAGCTGTTTAGGGATAACACCTGTGGTAGATAGTATTATAGGAACAATGCTTACCTCGTTTAACCGCCACATTCTTTTTATTTCGTCTTTTAAATCTATATATTTGGATAACTTTTCGGCTATTGAGTTTTGCAAATTATGCGTGTTAGGTATTGCTATGTCTATTATGTATGCGGTGTGTTTATCTTTATCATGGACGGTGATATCTGGCCTGTTAAAATGTGTTGTCTTGTCTGTAAGTATTGCACGGTCAAAATAGATTCTATATTTGTTGTTTTCAAGAACTGGTTCAGGTGTATATTTATAATATGGAGTGAGTTTCTGAGGTATGAGCTTAAACTGCTGAGCTAATTTTTGGTGGATAATATTTGCAACTTGGTCATGACGGTGTTTGTAGTCTGTCTGCACAATTGATTTGCATGCGCCTGTTATGTGCTGTATGGTTTCAGAGTTGCTATTACATTTTCTACAGCGGTCTGTTGGTAGGTTACGGATCTTCATAATGTATTTCTGGTAATTGCGAGTTTCAATTACTTGGTCTTGTATGGCAATCATGAACCCTTCGGTTTCAGGGAAGAGTTCGCCACGACTCAGCCACGCGTTCGACGCCTCTTTGTCGACATTTGGTTGGCATAAGTCATGGCGATGTCTTCCATGTAGAGACTTCCGGGACCAATCTTGTATCTTAGTTCGCATATCATTTAGGGTTTCATTGGGTTGATTCGATTTGTCATGTAAATTAAGTGGGGTAAGTTTAGTGTCGCTTTGAACTGTCGCTTGGTGAAGAAGGGATGTGTCAGCTTTTTGGTGAAAATAAGATCGGAGTGAGGTAATTTGTTTATTGTGCAGATTTTGTATGTCTATTAATCCTCTGCCTCCTTCATGCCGAGGCAGAGTTTGTCGTTGTATACACGCTCGCGGATGATGCTTTCTGTGTTTGGTCAGGGTTGTATTTATTGTTGTTTGTACGTTCCTGAGCTCTGTCCTAGACCAGTTTATAATGCCAAATGAGTAAGTCAAAATAGGAATTGCAAACGAGTTTATTGCTTTAGTGATGTTGCGAGAATAAAGTTGAGATTTTAAAATAGAATTAAGTCTGTGTTTGAATTGCTGTATTAATTTTAGTTTGGTGTTCTTGTATTCGATTAGCCGTGCTTGATTATAGCCTAAGTATTTGTAGAATTCATTCTCTTCCATTGAGCTTATTTGTGGTCCAGATTCTAATTGATAGCTATATTGTTGAATTTGTCCAGCTTTTACAGATTTAATTTTACATTTATCAATGCCAAATTCCATACAAATATCTTTGGAGTATTGTTCAATAAGGTTAGTGAGACCGTTTAGGCTGTTCTGTGTTTGAGCGTAAAGTTTGATATCGTCCATGTACATGAGATGGTTGATGAGAGTCATGGTCGGTGTATCTGAATCAGCATACTTGTATTTTAGTTGGTAACCTGCTTCTGTATTATTTAAGATGTTTGACAGGGGGTTTAAAGCTAGGCAAAACCAGAGAGGACTAAGGGAATCTCCTTGGAATATTCCTCGGTTTATCCTGATGGGGTCTGTCTCGTATTCAGCTATTTTAAGTCGCGTTACCCATTTTTGCATTGATATTTGCAGGAAAGGACATCATCCACGTTTCATATATTTTTGGTCCAAAATCAAAAGTGCCGGCCAACAAAAAAAAGTGCTGTATTCTGACAGAATACGTCTGCCTTAGCATTTGTTACTATGGCACCAAAGCCGTAACTCCACTGTGCGTCGAGTATTTGAGATCTAAAAGTCATCGACTAATCATACATTTTTTGTTCAAAATCAAAAGTGTCGGCCAATAAAATAAAAAGTGCTGTATTCTGACAGAATACGTCCGCCTTAGCATTTGTTACTATGGCACCAAAGCTGTAGCACCACTATGCGTCGAGTATTTGAGATCTAAAATTCATCGACGATTCATACATTTTTTGTTCAAAATCAAAAGTGTCGGCCAATAAAAAAAAAGTGCTGTCTTCTGACAGAATACGTCCACCTTAGCATTTGTTACTATGGCACCAAAGCTGTAGCACCACTGTGCGTCGAGTATTTGAGATCTAAAATTCATCGACGATTCATACATTTTTTGTTCAAAATCAAAAATGTCGGCCAATAAAAAAAAAGTGCTGTATTCTGACAGAATACGTCCGCCTTAGCATTTGTTACTATGACACCAAAGCTGTAGCACCACTGTACGTCGTAGTATTTGAGATCAAAGTCAGTCGTTTCATATATTTTTAGAACGCAAATACTACGATGCACAGTGGTGCTACAGCTTTGGTGCCATAGTAATAAATGCTAAGGCGGACGTATTCTATCAGAATACAGCACTTTTATTTTTTGGCCGGCACTTTTGATTTTGGACCAAAATGGATGATGTCCTTTGTCAAGGTTGGGTGAATTTTGTAAATATCTAAAACTTTTAAGAGCCAGGAGTGTGGTACGGAGTCATAGGCTTTTTTGTAATCTATGTACATCGAATGTAGTTCGCCTTTAGTCTTTTGTACTTGACGTAATATAATGGAATCAATTGTGAGCTGTTCTTTGCAACCTTGACTAAATTTTCTGCATCCCTTCTGCTGTTCTGCTAAAATATTATTATTTTCGATGTGTTTGTAGATAATATCTGTGATACAAGCACTTATAATTTTGTAAATTGTTTGGAGGCATGTTATTGGTCTATATTTAGCGGGGTTGGTCGTGTCAGATAGATCTTTTGGGATCATATAAGTAGTTCCTACCATTATGTATTCGGGTATTATTAGTGGGTCCTGGATAAAATTATTTATATGGTTATGTAAAAAGGGGTGGGTATAGGTAAGTTTTTTATACCAGAAATTGTGTAGCTTGTCAGTACCTGGCGCTTTCCAATTGTGTAGCTTCCGGATAACTTCTTCAAATGTGTCGGTTGGGATGAAGTCAAATGTCATAGGAGAAATATTTTCGTTTCTGTTATATTCAGCACTTATCCACTCAGTCTCGTCATTATGGTCCTTTGCCTTCTCCCATATTTCTGCCCAGAAGTTTCTCAAAGTATCTGGTGCTGGAGGCCTGCTTGGTGTTGTTGGAGCACTGGAAGTGGTATTAGTAGTAGCTGATTTTAAATTACGGTAAAAGTTTTTTTCGTTGAAGTGGAATTGTGAATTTTGTGTTTTACGGAGTGTACATGCCTGATATCTTTTTAATCTACTTGTTATGACTGTGAGCTTTTGTTTCAGCGTATCTATAAATTGAGTAATTTGTGTATTTGGTTCCTCGTGTATAGAGTGTATTTTGTATTTTTCCATTATGCTTTTCACTTCATCAGATAGCGCTGGGCTCCTATTTCCATTCTTGTACTGAATTAGCTTACCTATTTTCGCTCGTAGATCTTCTTTCTTCTTCTCTAATCTGATTTCCCACTTTGGTTTTCTAGGCCCTGTTTTTTGAGATTTCTCCGTTGGGGTTGTAGAGAGTTTTGCTCCATTACATTTTGCTGCTGCATAAGCAGCACAATATATAACGGTTTGCAGTGTTTTATAATCTGTTTCTGTGTTCAACTGTTCAGGAAGAATATACCTATTTATGTAATGTACTATGGAAGAGAACTTTTTTGACGTCTTTTGCTTAGGTATAAAAGGGCGAGTGGTAGGATCAGTATCAGAGAAACTGGAGAGAGCTTCGCTGAATGCATCTCTAATATTTTGACTGGTTTCTGAACTCACTTCTTTACTTCTGTGTGTCGGAAAGCTAGAATAATCATTTGCTTCTGGATTCTGTGTACTTGTATCAGTGTTAGTGTTTTGTATTTCATGATGGCGAGTTTCTACGTTATGATGTTGATCTTCTACCAGATTTGTTAAATCTGCTTCGGTAGTTACGGTACTTTGAGTCCAGGAAAGATTATTGTGAATTTCTACGTGTTCGGTGTTCATTAAGAGTGGTTGGTGTATGTAAGTGTGTTCGTGGTTGTTTGCAAGGTCATTAGCAACTTCATTCTTTATTCTTCGTAATGTTGTTTCACAAAGCAATTTATTATTAACTATTGATCGTCTCTGGTCCGCTAATCGCTGAGGAGATAGGTGTGAAAGGTCTGGATGAATCTCAGTAAATTTAAGGATTATTATTATTATCTAGTCTAGTTTGTAGCGGACATAAAGCATGACGCGCATTACAATGTGAGCTATAATACGAATATAATTAACAGTGCGGTATATATTTCTTATAATTAAAGTTAGTCATTACTCAATAGGCATCGCAATAGCAACTTCGCTCAGTGCGCATTACATCCGTGATTGACTGGCGTGTGGCGACTCGTTATGCTTTGGCTCAAAGTTTTTTGTTGTGTACCGTCACATTATTTTTATTTTTGTTTAAATGTTGATAGTTTTATTTTGTTTGTAATTAGTTGTACACTCATTATGTTTAAATAATTTAAATTGAAATGTTTCTCAGGAAGTGAATTATTGTTAATTCTTATGAGAAATAAAGTTCTTAAACCGTTAACTCATAAAAAACTCATAAAATTATTTTTGCAAGAAGCCTAGGTTTTTAAAAAGCACTTTAGCACGTCCCAGTATTCACCCTAATACTGCTTCAGGACAATAAATGGGCCAGTGCTGAGAAGAAGCAGCGCAAGAAACTCAGTCACCTTAAATTATTAGGATCATACTCGTACCTATGTGATGATAGATTGATGATGATAGATGAAGTGATCATCGAGCTTCACACTTATCACTATTTTTATCGTCATCAAATCTATAATATCCTATAGACATTTGGCATAGTTCGCAAAATTGCAATATTACTATGCAAGTCCTTGTAAATAATTAAATCTTCTTCTAACTGCTTCAACATCCCTTATTACACATCATAATAAAGTGTAAACACTGTTGTTACGGATCAAGAGCGTAATGTTGCATAATGTCCGCTCCTATCGTAATTATTATGATAGGAGCAGGCATAACGTCTCAGTCGAAGGATGGAACACAAAACAAAATACTCATTACCTACTATTACAGTGTTTTCCATAGCTGGATAATTATCATCTTCGTCATCAGCATGAGTCTATTTCAGTACACTGCTGGACGTAGACCTCTATTTTAAAGAGCGGCGTAACGTGTCAGATTGTGCGATTATAAGAGTATGAACTAATGAATGCAGAACCAATGAAAAGTAGTTTTCATTAGTTCTGCAACAAATATAGCCAAGGTGCCTTCTACAAATTACAAACAGAGTGTCCACTCGCGGGTTTATTGAGGTAATTTGGACCTCTCAAATCTTCCAAATAACTTCCATCCGAATTACCATACGACAACGGTTTATTACCGCGTCGTGTAGCATTAGTTTCGGGAACACGAACAATAAGAGCGGCCGAGAAAGGCGAATTAAAATCCCGCAGTTTATAATGAAGCCGGGATGATCGCAGCACCCCCTGATTTCGCTTATTATTAACGACGCCACAATTTGTGAGACACCGGCTCGTGAGCGTGTTATTATCGGTGGCCCGTGCACTACGGTGCGCTGGCGCAGGGAGGTCAGCCAGCACAAAAGAAAGCTCGGATTGATTCAGCCACTAACGCCCGTATTCACAAACATTACTATGAGGTCTCACAGTGCGCGTGGATGCACAAGGTGATTCATGAACCAATCACAAAGCTCTATTCAACGCTGATTTTCTGCTTCACTTAAGCAAGAATCGTTTGTAAGTACGGGTGTATGTTTCTGAGACTATTTCCTTTTTTGGAAGAAGTTCTTTTCAATGAATTTGAATCAAAGTTTGAAATTTTCCCGGGATGAACAGACCGCTTAAAAGAAAGTTGAGACAGCGCGGCGTATACGTGACGTGACTCAATAAATTAATAGAGCTTTTGACAGATTATGTGGATTTGTATATCATTAGCATAGTTTGCGGCGTTCTTATAGGTTATTAGGTAGTTTAGTTAGTTAAGCTTAGTTAGGATGATCTGTATCAAAACACATGAAAGATTCCCTAAGTTCCACAGCAATGACCCAACCAGCAAAAAGCCTGTCGTCACTTGCCATTGTTAGCCTATTGAATGAGCTGTCTGCTCTCGCTGCCGCGGGCCGGCGCAGCGTACGCAAATCACGCCGCGACCGCCGGATAAAAATAATTGCACCCGCGACCGCCGCCATTATCTCAAACTATACACAATTACACCGGCCCGTACCACGAGACGCCGCGGGATCACTATCTTGAGGGCCAGGTGGGAGGCAGCCGCGAGAACTAGACAATATGGCTCGCTTCGTGTTGAATCTTGGCAAGATGTTTACCAAAAGGGTATTCGAATTATTACATGCATAATGGCTATGAGGAGGCCTTTTTAGTAGTGGACGGAGATGCTAATGATTATATAAGTTTATTTAGACAAACTTGTTAACACACACAACAGAACACAGGGATAATCGAAAAATTAAGAAGTCATTTACATATCTAAGTGAAAAGGGGACATAAATTATACAGCTTTTGGCATTCACTACATTACATTAGTAGGATCTTTAACTAGTTGTGAGACCTTTGACTCTCTGTAATCAATGAAAATAATTTGAGATAAACTCAATAGGATCAGAAACGACCGTGAGATTTTAGAGTCTCATGGTAGGAGGGGAGTTATTCGTCGTGCTCATTACAATATTAATCAATGCTTTCAGATCGAAGGCATAAATAAAGCGGGCGGCATTAGTTGTGCAATAGCAGCAAATGATAGTGCGCGCGCGCAAGCCTCGTCATTACGCTCGTCAGCCAAACGCGCTGCGGAGTAATGACGATTTAATTTTAGGTGGACTTTCTAAACTTGATTGTATTGTCTTATTTGGATTGCATTGTTTTGATGCTTGACCAGGCTGATCTTTATGTTTTCTGGTACGATGCTGATTTCTGCTGATATACGACTATTTGTCTCTGACCTCTCAAATTCTTTAAAAGCATGCTGATACTTTCAGGTACTTTTAGTTTTTTGGATAGATAGCCAATATGTCAACAGGGAGAGATCGTGAGGAGAGATGTATCCGCCTCTACAACTGACGTTACACGACCAGATATTGCTCTACCAAAAGCAAAACGAATAAAAAGAAGAAGAAGAAGAACCAATATGACCGGAATCTCTCAGTTGTTGAAATAGAAATGCTATTTTTAAATCAGTAAATAACGGTCCAATAACTTTCTTAAGTGTCCAATGACTGGCAGTTTACCCTATAGCAAAACAGCTTTTCGCAAATCAATAAACCTAATACCTACCACCCACTACGTAAGATTAATTTATATCAAACGGTATTCATAGGTCAGCCCTGTGCGAGGCTGTGGCGTGACGCGCGCGAGCTTCGTGATTTACATAAAGCGCGTGCATCTCAACTACGTTAAATAGTTTAGTAACTTAGGCTGGGTTGCACCATCTTACTTTAACTTTGACGCAGCTGAAGTGGTACGCAGAACTGACGGCCAATGGGGCAGCAAGGTTCTGGGGTGGAGACCACGTAGGAAAACGCAGCGTAGGACCCACAAGGTGGACCGACGACCTCATAAAGGAAGCAGGAAGGCGCTGGAAGCATGCCTCTACCAACCGGGCGATGTGGATTTTATTGGGGGAGGCCTATGTTCAGCAGTGGACGTCCTGTGGCTGAAATGATGAGGATGAAGATGAAAGTGCCCTGAAAAAGGCCTACATACTAATCGCCATTGTGGCGTTTTCGTGAGGATATGATTCAATCCTTTGAATCAGAAATTATGCATGAATAAAATCAGTAATTTCTCTGTAAAATCAGTCATCAATGTCCATATTGACACAATGCAAACAAATCCAGTGTAATTTCCAAGCAAACAGTGTTTACAAATTGGAATATCATCGGTGAGTAATTCCCTCGAGCGCAGGCGCGGCCGCGTCGTTCAAAGAATTAATTCATGTTTGCTTTCGATAGCGATACGGCTTCAATGCGATTTGCTTGAGACATAATAACATGATGGCCTAGGGCTGTCAGATAGATAGTACCTAATCTTGTGTGTGTACATAATTTCAACTTGCATGCAAATAATAATAGTTAAAGAAAACCCCAATCCAAGATGCTGAAAGGATACCCAATACAATTTTCACCTTCAGCTCTACAAAGACTAGGTCTGTATTACAACAAATTAATTAAAGAAACTATTTTCTGAGTTTTGGTAAAGCAGGTTTCTGGGTATGGGTAAAGTATTTAGGTATGTTTATATCCGTTGCCTGGTACCCAGAGTACAAGCATTACTTAGTTTGGGACTTAGATGGCGCAGTGTAAAATGTCAAAGAATAATTTTATACATTTTTAGCCTCGTAATATAAATACCTAGGTATCAAGATAATTAAATATGTCGAGTGTCAGCCCTGGGTCAATATTTGCGCAGGCTATCGCGCACAATGCCCCTTGTCGCGTATCGGTCGCGTCCGCGCTCCAGTTCAGTCTCAGCTGGAAAAATCCAGACCTGTCACCGCTGACTTTCTGAACATCTGGGTATCAAGTGAAACCCAATTTAGGACGAAACTGGTGTAAGACTTTAAGCCACCATCCATAGAATATCATGGAGCAATCGTGTGGACTCTGCTCTCCAAAGCACGGAGTATATAAGACAGGAATCAAACAAGCAGGTTATTCAAGCTATTTGTCTTGTACCCTACAGTGTAAAGCTTGTCTTAGTTTGGGCTTAGACGGCACTGTGTGAAATGTCAAAGGATATTTAATTACTGTCATTATCCGAATAACATAATACGAGTATGTGGACCTCTTGTACATTTTACATCACCGAATGCAGCGCTTACATTTATGAATTTATAATAGCTGCAGAGGCAGACAATTAAAATTGTTTTTTCGTCCGAAATCCTTTGGAACTGGTTCCAGTTTTAACTAATTCAGTGTTCAATGAGTGCAGCAATGCCTGGCCTATAGTTCGATGAATCGATTCGGGATCGGTTCACGAAAGCGTCGCAAAAAGCGCGGCCATTGAGGCCCATTGAGCGGCGCAATTAAGCGGGTTCTTGTCCCGGCGACACTGATACCAGGCCGCGGACATTATTCGGACTCCTCTTGCAAACTATTTGATCTTGTTTGCTTTAATTTTGCATGTACCTACTTGTAGAGGAAAGAAAAAAATTTAGATTACAGAATTCACAGCTGCTTGTAATCTCTATCAGGCATCAGCAGTCACTAAAGTCAAAGTCAAAATTTCTTTATTTGTATATTATACTAATAAATAGTGCTTACAAATCGTCAAATATTTACATGCCTCATATGTCTCATAATCTTTTTACCCTACCAACGCTTCGAGACCAACATTTGGCAAGTGCTGAGAAGAAGCGCCGCAACAAACGCAGTCACCACTGTCTGCCATCAAAGTGTTTATTCAGAAATGTGCTCAATACTGAGAGTGTATCATTGTACTCGTACTTCAAGTATTAAGTTTGTAAAACGATAACGTAAGCTTGACTGTGTTTTGGTAAATATCTGCCAGTTATGGGAACATAGCGTAAAAATAGTTATCTGAAATTATTAGAGATATAATCTAAACTCAAGCACCGTACTTCAATACCTTTTGTAGAATTTATGTCGGTAAGTATACCATCTGAAAATTTTCACATAATTATCTTCAATTTATCAGTAATAAACGAGGACTAGTATTGGTTATGGAGTCATAAAAACATGGCCAAGAGCAACATGACATTATTGAACATATGAGTACTTGTCTACATGTTACTATCGATGTTCTCAAAGTTATCATCTTCAGGGTTCCAAGAATCATCGATCAGCCATTAGGCTATACCTAGGTACTTTTTTTTTTAAACTTGACTACTTAAATCAACCGATATTTAACTCCAAACGAAGCAGACCTTGTAGCTATATGTTAATCGACTAAATACTGTAGGCACTACCGTAGGCTGTATGAATCAACTTTCCATCATACTGTAATGCCATGACGGCAATGTCTTGGACTTGGAGTGGACTGATACTATGGTAGACGTCAATGGACACGAGCATTTACCCAGGTACCAGATACCTCATGTCTGTTAAGATAAGGAATTACGTACTAGTGCATGCCTAGTTGCATTCCTGTTACGAGATACTATGCAAAATATTGTTAAAATTGTAATAGCAGTTCAGTTCAGAGCGGAGGGGTGGGCAGTAAGTCACAGCGCGAGCGGCGCGTGACCGCCGCATCTGATAGCGCGGCGGCCCCAGGGCTGACAAACTCATTTGGTTCTGGACAGAGCTGTGCAAATATTTACCATTCATATGCAAATGGACTTATCAATATAACATATACCTAATTGAAACCTTATTTATGACACATACAAGAACATAATATCTTTAACATATTTGGTTTTTAAGTGAGAGCAATAATTATACGTATAATGCAAGGTTTTTACTAAATACGAGTAGGTATATTTTGAGGCGTGTAGAGCCTCGTTCGTTCGTTTCAGCCAAATGCCGTCCACCGCTGGACAAAGACCTCCTTGACGAATTTCCCCAACGACCGATACTGCACTGCTCGCATCCAGGTGTCTTCCGTCGTGACATTCACCAGGTCATCAGTCCACCAAGTGGAAGGCGAGCCTACACTACATTTTCCGTAGTCACTGCTCGATAACTTTTCTACCCCAACGACCATCAGTTTAATGAGTTATGTGTTCCCGATTAAGTTTGTAAATTCTGTGGTCTTTCCTTCGATCATCAAGTGTGGAGCCTAATGAGTTCTAATTGGCATTGACATTAATTTGTCTCCAGGCATCATCAGGCACGTCTAAGGCGTTTGTCGCAAAATAAAGTGATTATATTGTTGGAGCAGCAGCTGACGCGGCCCACAGCCCGCGGGAGCGTGCGCGCGCGCCGCGCGGCCGCAGGGCTGATAACGTAATTTACTAAATTACTTTCGTGTAGCTTTATTCAATTTTGCTTCGACATTATAGTCAGGTGAATATTTTAGTCATCAAGATTTATTTATTTATTTATTTATTTATATGGCATACCAACAACATATACAGTGTGAGTCACGTTAAAGTGTACATATGAAAATAGATGAAACTAGACCTATTTTTATCGACAAAAAAGAGGTCAAAAAATTTTTGAGATTTTTTTTTAATTTTTTATAGAATTTTTTTTCTTCCAATTACTTATTGTAAAGAAAACGAAATAACTTTTAAACTAAGCGGTATATCCTGATAAAATAAAAACAGTAACAATGCTAAATAACAGGCAATACTAAAAAAATACATAAAATACACAAAAAAGGCCAACAAATAATAAAAAATGATACTTTTTGAAAAAAAATCTGCTTTAAAATTCGCGTTTTTTTGGTTATTTGATAAATTTCTCCAAAAAATGCCCCTATAACAGGTGGTTTTTATTACTTTGTATTATTCTCTATCGTATTATCTTTGTAAAACCAAAAATCGCATGTCTCTATCCCTATTACAACATTTGCTATGATCGTTTGAACAAAGGCCTGCCACAACATTTTTCTCCGCTACAGTTAGAGACAATTTTAATTTTAACTAAAATGCTTATTTTACTTTGAAATCTTTTGTTTTTATTTGAAATCTAACTTGTCTTTATCAAAATAACAAATCTAGAGCCATTTTCAGTTTCGTTGTTAACGAAGCGTTGAATGGCGCGCCCGGAGAGGCTTAGTTCAAACGATCATTGCAAACGTTGTGATAGGGATAGAGACATGCGATTTTTGGTTTTACGAAGGTGATACGATAGAGAATAATACAAAGTAATAAAAACCACCTGTTATAGGGGCATTTTTTGGAGAAATTTATCAAATAACCAAAAAAACACGAATTTTAAAGCAGATTTTTTTCAAAAAGTATCATTTTTTATTATTTGTTGGCCTTTTTTGTGTATTTTATGTATTTTTTAGTATTGCCTGTTATTTAGCATTATTACTGTTTTTATTTTATCAGGATAGACCGCTTAATTTAAAAGTTATTACGTTTTCTTTACAATAAGTAATTGGAAGAAAAAAAATTCTATAAAAAATTAAAAAAAAATCTCAAAAATTTTTTTACCTCTTTTTTGTCGATAAAAATAGGTCTAGTTTCATCTATTTTCATATGTACACTTTAACGTGACTCACACTGTATATTATACTCTTATGATTAACATTTATGAACATAACATTTCTGATATATATGTCACTTAAGGGTAAGCACAACATTCAGACGGAGATTTAAAACGAATACAAAAGCGACTCGCTAAACCAAAAAAAAAGATTACTTTAGTCAACTTTTAATTTTAATGGATTAGTTGTTGATTCTCACATTCTATGGGAGTCGAGTAAGATGTGGGAAAGATCTCATCAATGGATTATTGGCTTCAAGCGAGCTTTTTGGAAGAGCGATTCAGGTCATTTTCCACTAAAATGAAGAGGAAATAAGTGTTTGAATAATAAATCAGACTTCGGAACCGGAGCTGAGCGGAAAGGTGATGAGTGGTGAAATCTGAGTGGTCAAAGATATCTTCTCTGCTCCATATGCTTGGGTGGAAACCGGAAAGATACTGTCGTCCAAAAATTTAGTTGGAGCCAGCCCTGCGACCGTTGGGCCCGAGGGCGCTGGAGTGACACGCGACACTCCGATCACTGGAGCGTCGTCTGCGCCGTGTTCGCTTATTAATGTTAAACCAATATTTTTATAACAACCTCTTTTTATCAACCCCCTAATTGCGCTTATTGAATCAAGCATTTCTTGTGAAACTGCTAAGTTATTACAACAATTAAACTATTAATGAGCCTCGAGGATAATTAATGTTCGATGCGCGTTAGTTCTAATCGAGCGCATCGTCGGCCATGAATCATGCCCGGCGGGATTGGGCGCGCGGTGGGGCCGCACGGCGCGACTTCAATAAATAAATTTAACTAGATTATCAGCGGCCGCTGCGCGGGCGCGTGCGGGTAAGTTGCCGGTACTAAGGTGCAGAGCTTAAAGGATAAAGCTTCTTGGAAGGACTCAGCTAAATTCTGCGGTCAGGTGCTAAAAAATTGGATTCCCAAATTATACTTTCTTCGTTCACTTCCTAAGATCGTTTACATTTTTTCAGAAACAACCATACAGCAATCTTTAATAGCTACCCAATTTTATAGCGAGATGCTTGCATTAGCGTCACTGAGAGTTAGATCCGAAAACATAAAAGAGAAAATTTTGACAAAACAGTAATGTAGAGCAGCACATCAAGCCTCTGTGGCATCTGTAACCCACCACGTCTACTAGGTCCTAACCTTGCAGATATTATTAAAAATTAAAATACTGCTTGGACGAATAAACCACTGGACGCGTAACGAGTGACGTTTTCGTCTTTACCCCGCTAGCACTTGCCAAGGCTAAATTAGCCATGGTAAATGTTGTCAGGTTGTCACTTTGTCAGTATGACGCGAGCTCTCGAAGAGTAAAAATATCACGAAAAATGGGTAAATGCGCCGTACTTTATTGCAAAAATTATTCCGGTCACACAAGAAATGTTTCTTATCACGCGTAAGTACATTTTAAATCTATTATAGTAGCTATTTTTTCGTAAAATAAATAAAATTTGATATGTAAACAAAATATGATTACGTCATTTTAAAAAGTACTCATTGTACATGTAAATGCTTAAAACATGTAGCATATTTAATTTGGTTGGATTATAGGTTTCATTCATTCATTCACATCTCATTTTTTATGACGTAAAGGGCTTGAAAAATGTCGATAAGTTTATCGATATACCAAACAAACTGAAACTGAAATTATTCAAATTTATTTTAGATTTCCAGTGGATCCAAATAGAAGGAGAAAGTGGATAGAGGCAGTCAGAAGACAAAATACGTGGATTCCATCTAAAAACCACTGCATTTGTAGTATTCATTTTGCGGAAGAATGCTACAATGCCAATTCTACGAAACAGAGAAAACTGCACAAAGATTCTATACCTACATTGAATTTGCCTAAATTTGTAAGTACAATCATTATCAAATTTTATTAGATATTTTATCTTAAAAGTCAACTAATTCACCAAAATATCAGTAGACACAAAACATTTATGGTTCAAATTGTGTAACTGGTAGGGCTCAAAAGATAAGGAGACATATAAAGTGCCCTAAAGGGCTACCTTTTTTAGGGTTCCGTAGTCCTGACATGAAACAAAAGATGATGAGATCCACACAGATGGAACATACAAATTTAAACTTTTCATTGCATCTAAATATTAATAATATTATCACAAAAATACGCCAAATGACTACGATTACATATTATTATTTTTTATTTTATTAACAGGTTTTATTTTCGGTATGCAATACCGAAGTGGAACCTTTTAGATCTGTGTCATCCGTCACGTTTAGTGAAATACCGTGGTGGTTGGAACTTGATTTGGTCCATCCTGTCATCAACTGTTTTTCAATGGGACGACTTCTGAACATCAGAGAGATCTTGACTGTCAAGATACGTGAATTAGGCCACTGAACTCTTCAAAACAAAACCAACACAGGTGAAATATCTGAGCATCTCCCTTGACAACAAATTGAACTGGGCGAGTCATATCGACAACATGCATAGTGCCTAGCAAGCATAGCGGCCACGGGTTGTATGAGAACCACTCTATCGGCATCACTTGACTTCTTTCTGAATCTCAGACATTTAGACCTCATTATTCAGGAGGAAGCACAAGCACCCACTCTAAGACTTAAAGGAAACGATCTATGAAAGCAAAACAAGGAGACAGGATATTCTGCGATTCTGCACAAAACCCTTAAAGAAATACCCCTCATCAACAGGATAGGTACCCTGTGTACACATCTTCGACCAAAGATAAAATAATATCCAGCTTACAGCGGAAACGCGAAATTGCTCTGGAATCAATGAAGTTAGGATATACCGACGTCTTCAGAACCGAAATAAGTACTGGGAGGTGTCTTCTCGAATGACCTAAACATAAGAATATCAACAACATTAGATAAGAATTAAATAATCTCAGATAGTGCATCCGTACTGCAAGCGCTACAAAGCAATACATTTTCATAATGTTATCAAATTGTGTTTCGTGAAATGTATAGAAATAGGCTATTGATGAAACTTTTGTCCGTGACGTGAGACAGATTATAACATTTGTTGAGACCAAAAGCTATTTAGCAGTCGATCGTAACAGAATATTACTTGTTTATTGTTTTACGAATTTGATAATGATAACACAGCAAAAAAATATTTCACCTAGTTACCTACCTATGAATATGAATAATTTGTAATATTATTTGTACCTATGATTTACCAATGGCACTATAATAAACACGATACAATAATTAATAGTCTTTCAATTAAAGAAACTTTCAATATTAAATCAATCCATAATTCATTTATCTCGTTAGGTTCATTCATTCATTCATTTACATAACTATCGATAAAAATTTACGATCTTTTCCCAGCACTAAATGTCATTATTTGACAATTGTCAAACCTCTCCCCCCGCAAAAAGTGGTTGATCGTGTTTCCTTAGAAATCTTGTAGGTTTCGTGTCCAGTGGTTTATTCGTCCAAGAAATACTGTCATAGACTAAGATACTCACACATATCGGCGTTCGTTACGCCACGATGATGATGTAGAGCACCGAACGCGGTAATGTGTGTCTAAGTAAACGGGAACACTTCCCGTCATCGTTTCGTTAGGTTTATCATGAAGTGGCATCATGTCAAAGATATAAAATCAAAATCAAATATATTTATTCAGTTTAGACCACAAGTGGCACTTATAATCATTTAAGATAATGTATTAGAGGAAGAAAGATTTAACTAAATATAGAGCGAAATTAAACTCTAGCATGTTAAGGCTACATACTGCAGCGCGTCCGAGCGGCGGGCAGCGATATTCAAACTCGAGCATTTGCTTTATGGCACTCCTGCACATGCAATTACAATAGTCGGCCGCCCTCCGCCGCCTCCGCGATCCTCCGGTCACAGGGCGGGGGAGAACGGCCAGCCCACACCAGAGCGCTCAAACTGTAGCAACCAATTCTAAGCGTTGAGTGCCAAGGCTACCTAGAGTCTAGCTAGATAGTAGGTCCTAGACGTAGGTACTAGATATCTAATTACTGCGGCCATATACATTTCAGACCATGGCAATCTACCTACAGCAGGTTGTTATGCAGCACACACAAAAGTAACGATCAGCAAAATACACGGTAGTACAAAATTACAATGTTTAACGGATGTACTTTTGCAAAAAGATAGGAATAAAGAAATTTTTGTGAATATACCTACTTATGTTAAGGATTTACGTAATGACTGTCATGCATAGGCTTATCTAGTCAAAACTCATAATTCATCAAAACCACTTTTGACTGATTTTTCCAGTCAAAAGTGGTTTCGCCTGATTCCAATCAGCCAAAATTCGTACAAAATAAAGGTAATAAAAATTACTACGCGAAAAGTGTTGTGTCCTGGCGTTTCCCGCCGGCCTGCGGGCGCGGCACGCCATCGCCACCGCGCGTGAGAACACCCGCTCCTTTATTGCACTTGTTACTTTTGCAACAAAGCCTGCGTCTCCGTCGCGCCCCAATATCGACCTTAACACCCACGCTTAAGGCTCCCCCCAAACTGCGCAGAACCTTGCATGGACCAGTGCTAAATTGTGAAGCGTTTACACAAATATTATTACTTGAAATAAATTCCCTATCGACTTGAGGTGTCCGTCTGCATGCGTGTTGTGTTTAGCATATAATATAGTAGTATATTTATTTAGTAATAGCCTTTATAGACTCGGCTTATCGGCGCCTAACTATAGCGCGACACGCGAGAGCAGTGTAGCGCTCTGTAATGCAAGATCGCGATCATGTATGCAACATTTTATTGGTAACATTATAATTTATTAAAATTATCTTTGCATCTGTAACGATCTCTGAGAAACGGGTGTAACGGTTAAAGACAGGTTTCGTGTCTAAAGTGATAAGTGCGGACACGCCAAACCGCAGACCTTTCAGTTTCCCATTTTTCATCACTTGACAAAATTGTGTACTAACATTTAATTTTGAACCAATGAAACATATTTGTATCACACGCTAATCGAATTCAAAGGATACTAATTAAGGATGCTAATCAAGTTTGTTCAATTTTTTGCGCTAAAGAGAATGTGTCCCCTCTCCTCGGAGTAGTTACGGGGCTCAGTGAATCGCGGCCATCAATGGTCCGATGGTCCGGTCGCCAATTTTCCTTCTAAACATTCCTAACCTTGAATATAAAAATGCCGGCAGCTGGGGACGCGAAAAACGCCGAGCGACAAAGACGTGCTGAGGTAGAGAAGAAAGTAAGTCGAAAATTAGAATAAAATAAAGCGATCATTACGGTTGTTAAGTTACGGGGAAAAGCTTCGAGTACGTTTGGAAAATACTAGGGAACTTATCTTTCAAAGATATCGTCCCTCACCGGAAAGCAAAACATTATGAGATACCTGCTCGTTATTTGTTTAATAATATGTTTTAGAGGCGGTAATGGCCTACAATTTTCGATTTCTCAGGATTTAAATTGTGCTTTATTTCTTACTAGCGCTTCCCTCTGGCTTTGCACGGGAAGCAAACTTCGTTGATTTGTACAAAACAAAATCGCCTCGTGTGTTGTGACAATATACATAATTATTTTGATAACCGTCCGTTCCGAACGTCAACTCAAAATTGATAAGAATCAAACCAGTTCCAACGTATTCAGGGTTACTTACGTTTCCCGTCGCAACTTTGTCGCAAAAAGCTCGCGACTCCGCGCGTCCATGTTAAATCAGTTGGAGGCAAATGACGAGCTGATTACTGCAATTAAAGCGTCGGCGGCGCGGGAGGGGCAGGAGGAGGGGGGAGGGGAGGCAAAAACCGCGCGCATTCATACATATGCGCGACGCACCGTGGGAGATGTCGCCGAATATGAGGCCCGGAGTACGGACAGGAGATGTGTATGCAGGTATGCGAATATGCGATGTGATGGCGCGCGAGGCGTGTGCAAATTTGTGTAGTGTTAGTGGAGGATAACAGCAGAATGTGCGAAATAAGCGATCAAATCTTTGAACTTAATTGGTGCCGTCACTGGATGCTACCCCCAGCTTTGGAGA
Source organism: Ostrinia nubilalis (assembly GCF_963855985.1). NCBI lineage: Eukaryota > Metazoa > Arthropoda > Insecta > Lepidoptera > Crambidae > Ostrinia > Ostrinia nubilalis. The sequence continues at coordinate 18,125,558 of NC_087093.1, forward strand.
GTTTGTATTACACAATCTAAAAATTGTGAAATTCTCATATTTTTGTCAGTTAAGTAGTAGTTAATACTTAATGGAAAAAACCATCTAAATCTTCGAGACAACCGAGCTGAAATAATTACTCGCAGTTTGGCGAAAACATAAGTAACGCTAGTTCTCGCTGCACTTGGTAGTCAGTATTTCCGGAACCGTGATTTCCATTAACACAATCACTTTAGTTTGAAAGTCACACACTGCGGCATTAATTGGCGCGTACGCAGAAGCTGGCGACACGGCAGAGCGCGCGAGATCTGATAGCTCGTAATACGAGGAGCAGTAAAAAGCAGCACCTACTCGCTTATGCACGCGCGCCAGGGATTTGAGACGTTTGTGAGATAGCACCGACTGCGGTGTCGCTGACTATGTGCGAAATCTGGTGTAGCAAATAATGGCTAGCTTTACAGAAAAAGGAAACGTTTCAGTACTTATTTAAGTACAATAGTTAACTTAGCCCTCAACTAAGAGCAGAACTTGTGATACTAAGACAACTAAGCTACTGCTTCTACTAATTTCTTACTACGAACGTTTATCAGCCGGCTCCAAACCAAGGCCTTAATGATTGGCAAGTCAGTAATGATTTTGTTAGTTCGCTATAGATAGAGTTTATACAGTTCGGGCCTCGCGATATCGAACTGCCATCAACTGCGCAGACGCATCCGGACTTGCTTTTTGCGCAGGACAATTTGCCGCGTTAGTATGCGTTAGGAAGCTTAAACGGGATCCCGCATAACCAATCAACAAATATTAGCCTTCATTGACTGTTTGCTAATATTTGTTTAGTATTATATGCTTAGCTTCACAATCATATTGAACATGATCTCTATCTATTGAGATGTCTTCCTTTAAATAGCAGCCGTAACCTTGCATTGCAGCTATGCCGACATCTATTAGAGATGAATAGGATCGATATGATAGTATCTGGAGGAATAAGTAGATCTCTGAAGTCCTATAGCGGTGCGGACGAGAAGGCGACTCCCGCAGTCATGAGTGCGTTTTTGCGCACGCGTGGGAGCGGGCGACGACGCGCACGTCACACGACGATCTAATCGTTGAGACATGCAGTATCAAATGCACCAATCACCTAAATGGATCGATTTTGTTCATTTTCATCACTTATACCGGCATCTAAAGGTAAAAAAGGAAGACTTATAGAATCGAATAAGTTTAAATAATTTCAAAGACTTGAGAACTGGCGAGGATATTTCTAACGAATGCATCTTTCATTTAATAACGCAGGAAACTCAGCAAAAAGACTGCTATTGAACATTATTGCAATTATTGTCGAGCTGGAGTTGTAGCGGCTGAAATGATAATTGTCGGCTCAACAGAGATTAAGTGATAAAACGCTAAGCAGTTAATAATTTTTAGATTTTCCCAATAGATTATGCAAGAAAAATGATTCATGACCGACCATGCAAATGGTTTGTGAGAAATTAAAAATATCCAGGTTATAGCCGACTAATTGATCGACCATGAATATTTATGACTTCTTATTAAAACTATGCAATATTTATCGACCACGACGTCAATATAATAATTACAATTGATTGACGTCAAATCGCGTAAAGACGTCTGTTTTTAAATGCTTGTGGTTCTCGACTATTTGATAATTAAATTAATACTTAAATACGATAAACAATTATTAAAACATACATAATATTTATTGCATAATGATAATAATTGTTTACATATTCCGAAAAACAGAACTTTTTAAAAATGTTTCATTAATCGCATACCCGTACGTTACATCGCGTTAGTACGCTATTACAAAACATGTCAGAAAAATGTTGGCTCTGAAAAAGTCACTTTCGTTCTTTCATAAAAATCGGTAGAGTCAAGCTGAACTGATGATAATAATATTAAATCATGATATTCGTATACGGTAAAGAAAACTAGCGCAGAAGAAATACACCTGTCTTGGCTTGAGTATAAGCGATATGAATTCGCCATGACTTTATGAATGTCACTGTATAAATGTGGCAATATCTGATTAAAAGTTAGCAAAAATAACGAGTGTCACCGGCATGCGGGTTCCGTATGAATGTTGCATTTATTCAAAGCGTCCAAAAACTCGCGACGTCTGCGCGCGCGCAAAAACGCGCGCCATTCATCGCGCGTCGCACTAATTATATGATAACGAGCTTCTTATGCAGAGCGGGCGAGGCAAATACAACCAGGATTATTGTATAAGTGGGAACGCGCTGTTAGAGAGTTGGACTTTTTAAGCGTGGGTTATTCCCAGGTGGAGCTATTGCAGTGCTAAGAAATTAGATAAAGTTAGTTCTCTTTTTTTACAGAAGAGAGGTTCGATTTCGAACGATCTCCATATTCCGTTGGAATCCCCAAGATCAGAAGAGGTAGTAGACGTTGCAGTTTTAAATCATCCTTCTTCACTTTCATTCCTAGTCGATTAATCATCAGATTCTGCACATGAGAGAGCACGTCGTGCCTAAGTCTAAGAGAGACTTTGATGATAGACACTAGAATGTTACCCTATCGGAAATAAACAAAATGGAGTTTCAGTAATTTTAGAGATCTTTGATTAGCAGTTGCAGCATAATGAGAATGGCTTATTGCAAATCGCGTAAGTACCTAAGTGCCCAAAATGCCCTCCCATTAGAGGTCCTGAAAACACTGCGCGGGGTATTTTTGTCGCTCAATCGTGCGCCGGCGCAGCATCCCAAATATGAGCGCGATATTTAAATGCGCCTTTGACCGCGCCGCGCATTCCGCGCAGCGAATAGAAATGAGCGAGTTATAGAATTCCTCACAGTTCCTGCGGTTTTGGTAATGAAGTTTTTGCTACTGTTTGGCGAAGAATTCGGGACGCTTTTGATGTCCCTGCTCGGTTTATGCGAGAATCCAGACCAAATTATACCTCTAATTTGACTACATAAGCGTTAGACATTTTTAGACAAATATTGTTTACATTTATGTCATAGAGTGTATTTTAAAATATGCGTATCTTCACAACTATAACAATCTAAATACAATACGACCTTAAATTCTTTAGGCACCTCTAGTAACACTTCAAGTCGGAGGCAAGCACACTCTAAACAACATTACGTGTGCCCGGAGCGGCCGCGTCATCAATCACGCGCCGCGCCGCGTCGCCTCGGGCCGCACCGCGCCACGCAACCACCACTGCTTTGAATAAGGACTTTACAGGGATTCCCATGTGTGTATCATCAGGGATACGAGAGGTGGAAACTGGTAAGCGATCCAGCAAAGGGTAAGAAATGTGTAATATCGTAAGATAAACTAGCAAACTTGATCCGATTGAGACGCTGGCGATGGTTCATAGAGCCTGAAAACAACACTGTGACCTCAGCCACAGTGTTGTTTTCAGGCTCTATGACACTATGGCTCCACAACCCATAAAGAAGAAGGCAACAAGGTTACATGGTTTTAATTTTACACAGAATCACGATATAAAACGTTTGAGATGGTTCTGATTTTAAGGCAAGCAAGCTTTAATCGTGATAGAGTTATTGCCTAAAATTATATTTTACTTAATTTTGTTTTGAAGATTCGTCTTGACTATTTCTAAAGACCTTTTTGTTATTTGGGAACTGAGAATTAACTCGAGGAAGCTATTAAAATGATAATTTAGGCGTGTGTGTTGTTTGGAATTCAAAAAACACGAGGTTCGAAACAAGTGACGTTAAACGCACTTCATCAATCATAGGGGCCCGACTCTACAAGACGACCTCGACGTATTCGGCTCTATCTCTCCTTGTTACACTAGCTGGGATACCGGTCTGAGCAAATGAGACATAAATTCAACCCGGGTTGCCACAGACATCAATCATACATTTTGGTAAGTAGGCCACCGCTACTGTCACCGCGGGCAGATCAAAACACTGTGAAGTGACGGCGTTCCTTGGGGACTCTCATGAACAAATCATTTAGATATTCCTCTAACATGTTGTCCCTCCTCCTAACCGAATTCGCATCACCCACAATGGGTAGTTAAAAATAGCATGTAGGAGGGAGATTATGGAGCTATTTTGTACGTGACGTTGCCAAGACTGACCATGCGGATTTTCCTGCTAAATAAATTAATGTTTCCGTTCGTGCGAGGAGATTATAAAGGGACACTTGTCGCGTACCCTTTGTGCAATTTATGCCAAACGCCAAATTATTTTCTATCAACGCTAATTGCCGTTGAGCGATGCGCTTCGTCGCGTCGACGCGCGTCGTGACTGTTCTAACATACTTTCATAAGAACGCGGGTTGTCACAGTTTGTGTACGTCACTGATTTTTGTGTACTAGGTAACATCCGAGTAATGCAACAACAACGCATGCGATGACACACAGCTACGTGGTAAACTACTTATAAATGGAAGGAAGGAAAACTACTACTTTTTCTCTTTCTTCTTCTTCTCCTACTATGAACGTTAAGCTTTTGTGAAAAATCTACAAGTTCAACTTACCATTAGGTATGGAATCATGCCTTTTAGCAAACCTAATCTGGAAACCTTTACCTCCTAATTTACATAATATACCTTTGGTATTTCGGAAGCAAACAAACTGGTGCGCGCGCGCCGCCCGGCCCGCGGCCGCGTTTAGCCTTCATTTGTAACTATTACCGCCGGTTACATTCGGGAACGGTTTCATTAATAGCCCTCCCTACGGGAGAGCTGGACAGTAGGCACTTTAAGAATGAGGATTAAAGTGAGAACTGCCTTTATTGTGTATACCTAGACGAGTATAGAATATCTAGCATTGCAATCAAACCTCAGCGGTTTATGCCAATGCAATAAATAGTAATAATAAAAGAAGAAAAAGAGTTTTTTTTAATTATGATTATTTACCAACGTAATTAAGGAAATAGTTGGTTGGTTACCAGTAACTTGAGGTAATCAAAAATAAGTATTTATGAGTTAATAACTCCACTACTGAGTTTTCTTTGATTACCCTTAATATGTGCTGACGTAAATGAAGTCTTTACTATTTACCCTGCTCTTTAACACAACAACTAAATAATGTAATTCCTAACAAATAGAGTCACGCCAGTAAAACTAATGAGCCTTCTGATAACAGCTCTAATAGACTATCACTCTATGCTGATGCTACAATAAAGGTATAGTAATCTGAACTCTATCCAAATTGATTGAGAGCCGCTGTAAAAATTATACTGTTTGTTGGTGGCGTTATTAAAAACGCATTAGAATAATCGTGGTATACGTAGCTGCTGGTAAACACTACGGCGGTAGATATTCACAAATTATTATAATTAATTTCTTAATTACACCTAACTTTTTGTTTGGTATTCAAAATACCATCTATTTTGTTTATATTTTTGAACCATTATGATTATTACTAGGAGCACCACATACCGCAGCTGGGTGTCAGTTAGTTGAATGTTGAATGAACTGGATATTAATTGCTAGTACTCATACTAATACAAATTGTGTAGTAGTGTAGCTAAAAGTCACTCGATCAAACAAAAATCTATACCACCAAGAAGTTTTCGTAATTTGGGTCTTAAGTGTCTTTCAATGACAGAGATGTTGTTCTAAGAGAAAGATGCTGGGAAAATTTTCCACAGGTGAAGGGCAGATCGATAGTGAATAAAATGTTTGAATAATTTCCCAAAAAATATGTCAATTGCAGGACCTAAACACTGAAAATAGAGAGATTTATATCTAAGACATTATTCAAGAAATTAATTACTGTGCTACAACTATGACTATGTATGTTATAGAGTATGCATCTTCAACGCCATATTCAAAACATTTGTTATGAAGAAAAATTAAAATTTGGTACTAAGCGGCGCCAGTGTAAAATGTCCAAAGGATATTTTTTATTTTTTTTAAATACGTAAACTTCTATATGTAAGATTTTCATGTAATTACTTTGTATGTAATGTTGTTGGTATACCGTAATAAATAAAATAAAATAAAATAAAATAAAATACGTGATAAAGAATAATAATGGAATAAAAATTAATGTCAATCATCGAAACTGTCAAAATATAAAGCAGTAGGTATCTTCTCAGACAGTTTATTTAATTTTGAGTTTTTGTCCGCGACTCCGGACACCCGCCACCTGTTCGGAATGACGTTTGTATCGAGAACAACCGGACAAAAACCGGACGCTTGCCAAAATTTTGGTACTGCTTTAAATTGTTGTTAAATACTTTACAGTGTTTCCTTAATGCTTTGGCAAGTTGTCACAGTATGAACATTATTTTTACATTAAAATACTGAAGTTGCTTAAAATTTTATTAGTTAATTTGTTTTCAACAATACTAGATAACAAGAGCTTCCTCGTTGTGGATAAAAAAAAAATGACTACGTCAGAAATTCAGAGAGATTTTCAGTTTCATAGAAATTATAGGATGCTTATTTTTGCTTATGTCTGTATAAACTTTATGCACAAAAAGTTGATTACACTGAATAAACCGAAAAGCGTAAGTAAAGCAAGTCTAGATCATAGAAATATCTCTAGCCTTATTAACAGCGATAGCGCAAGCTCTGCTTAGTTTAGGGCTAGGGTAGTTATTTATGGTGTCATTAACTATTGGAACAATTTATCATTTGGTAGCGGCTCTATAAGTCTACAAACATTTACATTAGGGTCAATATTTTAGGAAATTAGCCCCACAACACCCCCAAACTCTTCACTTGAATATTACTAAGAAGAGCGTCCCGAGGTTGCACTAAAACGTGTTGCGTTTGATTAAGGTACAAATTACTGTAATTTGAATAAGATTACCGTTTGTGGGCTGATTGATGCGTCGGATTCATTTAGGCCCGTATTACGAAACAAAGACCAAAATTCGATTCAATCTCAACCTATGTACGAGTAGGTAGGTAGATCCTGCCCTATGAATGGTATAAGCATTGAGATTCAAACAATCTAAGAGTTGAATGTTTAATCAACAGTCTTGAGACTGGATTGAGTTTTAAAAAATCGTTTAGTGATACGGGCCTTAATTAGGTCTGAGTGGACTAATGTTGGATAGTTTTAGATTGTAACAGATTTCCAAGTCCTTTTGTACTCTAGAAACAAGTAACGAATGGTGACATGACTACATAACTACATGAATTATACTAAAATACTGCTGCTTGATGTTGGTATGGTTGGAGGTATTTTACAAACTAACTACAATGCTACTTGACGAAAACTTAATATCAATTGTTATTAGTCCCCAAACCTGAGGTACCTATTATACGAGTATTACAAGCTCTGATTTAAAATAGAATTGGCACGTTGAATAATATTATATTAATTTATAGAAATGTTTAGAAAACTGCAACGAAATCACAAAATTATCGAGTCTAGAGTACCTACATAAAGAGTTAAAGCTTGCAAAGTCCCAACGTTTGCCTCCAATCAATTTGCGTAGGACCGTTTTTCCTAGCCGAGCACCGCGGAAGTGGACATAGCGATCATACGTTTCCCATGCGACAGCCGCGGTGAGTGACCGCTCTCATACATTTTCATAACGCAGAAAAACGCGGCGTCACCGCGCGGCGCCCGCGCGTAATTGCGGCCGTTCCCGCGCCGGAAAAACGCCGGTTCATAGAACGACGTATCAATGGCATTTTTGCGCTTTCATTGAGAAAACGTGTCCAGTCTGTCTTGAGTAGTTTGAGCTATCTTCTTACTAACAATGTAGGTATAGTAACTACATATTTGTTGATTTTGCAAAAAAGTCCAAGCAGGAGTAGGTTTATGAAATACGTAAGTACTTACATTATAAACGCAGCAAAGTAGTAGTGAATAATAATAAAAATTCTTAAAATATTTTTTCTATGAGGACAAGGAAAATTTTACTTGGATGTAGTCGAAAAATTATTGTAGCTATTGGCACTATCGGTAAGTCTATGTATTTTAAGTATGGTCCGTAAAAAATAATGCTCTCTGATGAAACCTTATGAAAATGTATACTACTTCTAGAACATACATATCAAACTTTTTCTCACACTGCATTAAATATGCATTAATTGAAAAAAAATATAAATCCCATAAGTTTTATTAGTATGAATAACATAATGAATGGGTAATTATACTACTTCGTATAAGGTAAAATGTATGATATTTCATGTCAATGTAGTTTTCCTTCCTTCATAAAAGGCTTCATTACGAATATTATGCATTCATGCAGCCGAGGTTTGCCTCCTTCGCCGCCGTACAAGGCGATGAATATGCTAACGTAGCGTTGACACACAGGCGCTAGGAAAAAGCGTTTATCCTTGCAAAATATTAATAAACAATGTTGACACAGGCGTTAAACATGTAGAGACTAAAAAGGAGTAAAGACAAATTATAAATATCAAAGCAAGAAACTGAAACTGACTGAAATAAATTTTTGTTAATGTATAATTGTTAACTTACATGGAATCAGCGATATAATAAATAATTTTGTTATTAGGACTCTAGTTTTTCAGCAGGTATGGGTTTTTCAATAAGGAATGGTTTTTAACGTTTGATAAATTACCCGCATTGTTATTCCGAGACCCGTTTTTTGATAATTAATTTCAAATAATACATTTTCCTAATAGTTAAAAGTCTAATTACCCTTTCTAAGACATAAATAACAATTGAATAATGCATCAGAATCTGCATAAAGACATAAATAAGGCGCTGACGAGCAATCAGAGAATATATTGATGCTTTTATGCAAATTCAATGTTAAACGTATTCAACAGAAATGCAGGAATCGTCCAATTTATATGTGTTCATTTTTAGAATAAAGACTGTATAATATTTTAATTTTTTACATCAATCATGAGTGGTTCGTGCATCGCACATGGTCTGCGGCTCGCGCGGGCACCTTCCCCGAACTTACATGCGTAAATAATTAATAAGGCAAATAAAAGAATTCCAAGTTTGATTTTCATGTGAAAAAGCTTTCCTACAAGTTGTTTTTGCTGTTATATCACGAATTGGTTTAATAATTGATATCAAGAACTTATTTTTCTACGTCAAATCTCTTAACAAATAACGATGATGAATGTTCATGTACGCAAACATAAAAATATTTTCTGTTTCATGACGTGTAAATACACGTCTAAGTTAATTAAAAAGAAATGGTATAAGTGGCGAGTCGGGCACGGTCCACTAGCAGCAGCAGCCTGCGCCGCGGCCGCGATGGACACACTGCCTAATTGCGAGTTTTTGTCATCTTTCCGGATGGGTGACCGACTTAATGACTTCACATTTCAGCCTCTCCTAGAAAACGCACTTTTTTAAATCTAAAATTTATTGCGTGTTTAATACAGCATGCTCATTAACGAAATCATGATTAATAAACATCACTTTGATTGCATAATTACCTTCTAGTCTTATAATTAAACTGAAGATTATAATGAGCAGTATTTTAATTAAAGCGAAATAATTACCCATTATATTATTAGAATCTTGTTTTATTGCTAAATGATTAATAACATGTTTTAGTTAGCGGAATGAAATATTGGATAGTTGGGTGCATGTCTGTGGAATAATTGAAACTATTGTGGCCTGCCTGGAATCGGGACTCGCAATAGGTTTTTTCGCGACTGGCTTTTGTGAGAAAAACCTAAGTAATGCGGCCATCTCTGACAAAACTAGATTTAACATAAATTGCATAAGAGAATTTATGTAATGGTTAACCGGGTATGGTGAGCATATTAATTAAAATGGTTTTTAAATCACAAAAACAAGTAGGGGTTTCTACTATTTGTCTGTGGTCTTCATGAAAACAATGATTAAATAAAACGCTTGATGCAAATGGTGATAAACTCAATTTCAGAATGATTTCAAAATAAATTATTTTAAGGTTTTTTTAGGCTTGGGTTTAGACTCTAGAAGCCTTCTGTAATGAGAGAGCTCAAATGTTATGCTGCGTAGCATATTGGAGCTCCTCGTGGGATACAGCACTAGTAATAGAGACTGGCGTTTTTTTGTGTCAATCAAGTGGGCATCGGCTGCGGCGCCGGCGTCGCCCGGCTACGTGCGCGCGCGCATAGAGCTACGAACGTGAAAATTGAGATAATTATATTAATAATTCACAAGACCAAAGTCTATTTAAATTGAGACAGCAAATAAGGTCAAACGAACTAACGAAAATAAGAAAATTACTTATTTTAAGAAAATTTATGTTTTTCTTTTGTTTAGGAGCTCTTCTAGGTAGATTGGTCCTTAACTGTTTTGTAATTTTAGAGTCTAAACAGTACATAGACATATCTACTACCTAGTTTCAAAGATTTTTAATTCAGGAAACAGTCGGGTGTATAAAAATTCATCAGGTGCGATTGTGGTCAAATACCTGCCTTGTTATGCATAAAAAAATAAAAAAATATTCGGTATAAATCGTAATAATTATAAAATGTTGTTTCGATTACAAAATGAAACGTAATAAAATTGTATTGCCAATTAATAATTTAAAGAGAGAGTACTAGTCCAGATTAAGGAATGTAAAATAAGTGGTCGTGTCTCCGTCATTGACTCTATGGTCTGATGCGGATTAATAGAAACGAATCGTGGTCAGTGGCCGCTTTTTCATATTTGTGATATAATGTCGCTGCGCACTCATCAATGTGTAGTTGGAAAAGCTGCCTAGAATGTGGGCAGCTCAAATATAACCGCCCGCTTAGTTTGTTGTGAAATTCTGTGACAGTACGAAACATTGCCCCTTAGGTTTTATGTGTCCCAAGTTAAACTGAAAAGCTTTCAACATTAAGCTCTACCAGGGCCTGAAATTATGTAATTCTATGTAAGAACATTTTAAACTTTCTTGTTTTCTTTTCCTTACATTGAACATTTATATTTCGTTCGTTTGATCGTTTCAGCCAAATATTGTAGTATGTAGTAATTGTTATCAACTTTCAAAACTTTGTTATGAATTATTACAAGTACCTATATACACTAGCGCAAATCATAAGGTTAAATTTAGTTGAACTGTAGGTATTACTGTATTTAGACAACTATAGTTGATAAGATTAATTGTGATAAAAGGGACTGTCTGATCTATTCTTGCAATGACATGTCTTTCCCAACAGCCAGTGTCACAGCGTCGTCGCATAAAGCATAACGATGCTTCCTGCTAGAAATTATCGCCGCAAAAACGTATTATACGCCCTCATGTGTCGCCGGCTGCGAGCGGAATTGAGCCGTTTCAGATTATTGCAAGTTTCAGTTACATTCCGTGTCGTCAGACCCACTAACTTCAAGTTCACGATAATTTTGACACCTGTTCGTACTAGTACGTCAGCACAAGCTGTAAGTAAAAATATAATAAGGTAGATAGTAATTATGCTTACAGGTTAATTCAACTTGCTTGCAAAATAACTCTTTTACTTCTAATTACAAGTAAGTATGACCAGGATTCTTTTTGAGAAATATAATAAAACAAGGATATATCATTACCCGGTAAGAGGCTATAAGATCGTATATTGATTTATTTATGTATCGATAATGCATTACAAAAACCAAGCGAGTACCAGAAAAACAATTTGATCGTCGTGAAAACAAGCGCATAGAGGTATCAAAAAACTTGGAGCATCGCAAAACAAATAAATGTTTTCACAACAAGAAACTGACGAAAAAATATGTTAACATCAGAAAAAAACTATGTACGCTAGAAATCGGAGTTGATTTTTAACCGATGTTCACTGATTTTTTATCAAAAATGGTTTACACAGAAAGTGAGGTGCAGTGCCCTAAACAATGAGCCTTGTTCGTGCCCATACCAATTTAGGTGCCTGCGTGAAAACCTAAAAACAGTGGTGGTTACAGATGGCAAAAAATGTATGATTATGATAAAAAATACGCAAATAAGTTGGTGATTATCTCATTTCAACAGCAAACAACAAATCACCTTCGGGAGGGTAATAAAACAATATTACAAGCATTAACTAACATGGCAAGTAGAACACAAGTGTATCAGAATGCTGTTATTGCTAATGCAATTAAGCTAAATGAAGTATCCAGTGCGTGTGCGCAGATGTCCCCCGTTAATTTTTTACCATTTTCAACGTATGTAATCTAAACATACTTCTCGCGCATGAATATTGATGCGTTCATACATGTCACGCCACTCACGTCAGTATGAATCTTAAAAATTCACAATGACATACTGGTAATGGGCTGGACGCACGCGCAGGCGACTGCTACCTCAGACAAATGTACATTGCTGCTTTTCTTCAGGCTTTCCCAAAGGCTTCGTTATTAAAGTGTCATTGGTTAGTATACCGGTGGTAACTGGAGGAGTGTCGCCGTGTCCGGCAGGCAGTGGCCGGTATGTGGTGGCGTGGTCCCACGGTGGTTCCCACGGCCCAGTTGCCCTCAAAGGCCCCCTCCCCCCGCGGGTAATTAATGCGCGAATGAGCTGCGCCTGCGCGTACGTATCGACAAATTGTATCGATTCTGATTTATGGCAGCGCTGCGCACGTTTTGCATAAGCATTTTTTTCTGAGTGCATTATTTTGTTTTGAAATAAGGTGTTACAACACACACGTTTGAAAATCGCAAACAAAAGATTGTTCAATTTTCGATGCTGCAGTTTGAAACGATCACAACAACACGATGTTGTTAATTTGACAAATGAAAAATTATGTAGTATTTTTTCTTTGTTTCAGGTTAATTATTGTAACAGTTGGTTAATTAATTTATTTAGATTTAGTAAGTACTTATAGTTTATCTGAGTATCTACCTGAAGGATGAAATATTATTTAAGGAAAACAAATCCAGGTAATTTTAACTCTACTTATGGTGTAGTACAGTACTAAGGCCAATCAGAAGGATTGCCAATAGGCAAATTGACATAATTAATTAAAACTTATTGCTAAAGAGTGATACCTATTGTTTGTTAATAATTTTATTTTTTAATTAATTTGATAGATCACAAAACGGATATTATTAAAAAATTGGTTTCAAAAAGCGTAATAAAAATAAATATGTCGGAGCTTAGACGAGTCGTATCAGTTGAATTGATTAATTGATTCGATCGATTTGATTAAGACAAGGCTAACAATTGCATTCTCACCCAAATTAGGCTGCGACGTTCAGCTAAGTCCTCCTGATTCGGCAACTAAATATCTCAATCTCCACCATCACCATTCTAATTTCCCCGCAAAAAGCGCTGATAAAATAAACAATCAATGCTATTGCATTGGAAAGTATCCAGTACAGCAATTAAGTGTGCAGCGCAAAAAGCGCGGGATGCGCGGGCGCAGCGGAGCCGCAGCGTCAATGGCGGACGCGGGATCATTTAGTTTTTCCCGCCATTCCGCGTAATCCCCGACTTAGAATGGAGGGTTTATGCAAACGATAAACATCTCATCCGATTTTATGAGTGTTAATTCATAAGGTATTATTGTCTGAGCAATTAGAATAGTTTTTACGTTGGCCAATAAAAAGTAATGTGGCTAATAATTACCTAGTACCTGGAAGATACTGTTTCTTATAACGTGTTAGTTAAACGGTTTAAGAAACATTATATGAAGCTTAAAATTACAAATGTATGCGTTAAACATTTTTATCTGAACTCTTAATTCAAAACTATTTATGCTGAAAGATTTTATAATCAACTATGACAGTTTTATAACGCTTCAGAATTCTGTCAGTCTGCAGAATGCAGATAAATAAAACACATCATACGATCTCAGCGATGGTTTTGATAAAGGAAACTACACATAATAAAGACAGTTATAAAATGTCCCATTTCCGATCATCCTACTTCGTTAAAAGCCAGTTTCAAAGTAACTAAACGGTACATTTTTTGCTCAACCGCTATTGAGGCTAAATATTAGTTATGTTTCATTAGAAATCGTTCATATTTATAATCTAAATCCGAACCTATTAGGCATTATCCTATAGTGATTAAACTGGTCGGTAACGACGCTCGCAAAAAATCGACTGTCGCCGAGAATGTACGTGTCGCAAAACCGCACAAAAACTGAATAATTTAAATTTCTAAGTATTTATCAACCTGTCTCTGTATAAATATTGTCTATCGTTAATATCGCAGTCGTTTCAACGACTCATTAGAACACATGCGCATGCTTGAACTGAAATATAACACTAATGTAATGCATAATGTGCTTTGCTTTAGTCGTGGCAAGATATGTAGAGCATGAAACAACTCACAATTTGAAAAGTATCGCTCAGAGGATTACAGTATTTATGTATTCATCAGTTGACGCATTTAATTTTCATGAGACGACTTTGTGTAATAGAACTTTACTAGCTTTTGCCTGCGGCTTCACTCGCGTGAAATTTATTTTGTCACAGATCGTCATAAATTTAAGTATAGCCTATACTTATGTTATTCTATATGAAATAGGTATTGTAAAGTTTCATTAAAATCCGTTCAGTAGTTTTAGCTTGAAAGAGTAACAAACACCCAGACATCTAAATATCCATACAAACTTTCGCATTTTTAATATTAGTAGGATAGGGTAATGAAGAGTCGATCCGTCCGCGATTGTGAGAGCGGCGTCGGGCGTCGCTATTGTTTTAGCGAGTTCCATGAAGTTCAAATTGGGTCATTTGTTGGTAATAGTAACGATACTGTGTAATTATGAATTAAATCGGATTTAAATATGATTCTGTAAATTACTTAGGAGGGCATATTATTATGAATTCTGTAACCAGTTGTGATGATGTTGTATTACTTAGACGTGATAAGTAGAAAAGTAGTAGTTTATCGATTATTGATTACATTTTGTTTAGGAACCCCACAAAATAATGTTTTCACAATAATATTCGATTCATGAGCGGCCATTGAAAGAGCATAACTCGCAACAAGCCTGGGAGTGCTCCTATATCTCCGCATTCATACAAATTGAATGTGCTGCCAATGTGTTTCTTATTCCCTCCCAAGTTTAAATTTAAAATCTCGTTGGTCCAGGGAGGGAGCGGGAGGGGCGGGCCCACCTGGCGTAATATCCTATTTATGAATAATGTTTTATTCTATGAGCGTGCGCCGCCCTCCCCCCGCCCGCCAGGGCTGCTGGCGTCGTGACTTATGCCGCGTATCTGCTGGGAGATGTTAAATATGAACTTCGCTTCACGAAAAACCAGACTCAATATTCATTGAATTATCTATCTCAGTTTTATTACGACGCCAGTCGAGTCGCAGGCTCGTATGAAACACAGTATGAATCTGCACTCGAGAATTGGTTCTGACATAATTGATTTGCATTCAAGCAATCTCAATAAAATATTTCATTTTTCATTTTCAATCACTATTCTGAGTTTTAAAATTTGAATTGAGTCTTTAGAATCTTATCAAAATACAGGCGGTAGAGTCATAAACCTTAGTATCTGAACCTACAACTACTTGATTTCAGCAGCTAATGCACTTTCACACATTTCACAACTAAAACGTAAGAGTAAACTGGGCTTATTAGATCCGAAGAGCCTTCTAATGTAGGTAATAATAATAATGTATAATGTTTAATTTCAGTGGGGATGTGGTCACCATCTTCCAGAGTGTCATTAGTTTTGTCATGACATATCTGAACAAATGACATAATAGGTCCCAATTAAATCTCTTTCCGAAGAACACCTCAATAAAACCGTGTTCAATCGGCCACCAATCACGTTTAACGCGCGAACTCTTTCCATAAGTCGGCATTCTTGCGCGATCGCCGACGACAGCCCTGCTCATATTGCTTGCTTTGTTTCCCCCTCGCGCCCCCGCTTTAATTAATGGAATAACTCTGGCCTGAGTCCGGCCCCACCTAGGTACAGTCTAGCCGGGAATTGTCTCATAAGTTTTGACGCGGACTGTCCAAATTATTGTGTTGGGGTGAACAGGGTTGTTATTTAAAAGCTGTCTTTTTGCGGCTGATTCTTGTGTTGACTATAAATAATGTTGTACTACTTTAGGTAAATCGAAAAGTAATTTAGTAAATTCACCTTTATAGATTTAAACTCAAAAGGAAACAAAGGGATCCACGACTGACTTAGATTTTAGATAATTTGTACAAATGTTTAAATACATCAAATAGACTTCTACTTATTCAATTTATCTCCATTAAAAGCCACAATTATTCATTCATTTCCACATCGCGGCAAATTTTCTGTTCAGAAGCGTTGCATTTTCAGCTACTTTCTGGCTATTTTGTGTTTCAATGCCACAGTTTTCAGATATCAGTGGGACTCTTTTGTTTCATATTATTGCCACGTCCTTAATTTTTAAAATGTTCTTATCATTTGATACCATTTCCTGACATTTTGTATTGTCTTTTCCGCATGCTCGCTGGCTCGTTTGCAAGACGGAGTTTTGAGATGGCATTTACTCAACTAACTACCTAAGTTGAGTTGGTAGAGTCGGTGTTTACAGGCCGCAAACAGCGGGAAGAGACGCGGGCGCGATCAATTGTCGCGTGCACCTCGCAACTCTATCGGGGAGGGGTAATGATACATTCGCAGGCCGAAGTGAGGCGCGAGGTAATAATGAGTTATGTACGTGATCCAATTATTTGGGCGCTCGCTCATTACCGCTAAGTGTGAAATATTGCCGGCTTTATTACCAGCATCGCTGACTTCTCGGGGGGGCGCCCGCCTCACCCCGCCGGGGGGAGGGGGGGTCATCTGCAGCGCTGCAACTGTGCGCTACTAAATCATAATAATGTAAGGTGCCGAGCGACGCCGGACTAGCTCAATTTTTACTTCATATAGAAGCTATGCACGCGGGGCGGCGTCGGGAGTTGAACCTTATGACTGTGGGTTTGGGGGTAGTTTTTGTTGCTGGCACGGAGCAACATCGATATGAAACGCCCGAGTAGTCGTTAGTGATATTCCTGTAGCTTGGAAAATGGATTTACACCTTTGTGTATCTACATTCTCAAACGTTGAATAAATTGGTTTAGTCCAACAACAAGTAGATTGATCTTAAATGATGATTTTAAATAGGGGAGAGTTCGGTATATTGTACCGCCGGGTAAATTGTACCACCCTCATATTTCGTAAAGTATTTATTGAATGTCTGTAATTGCAACACTCAGCGATACACAACTAAAATCAATTAATATCGGCCATGTGGTTTTTGCCGTGACAACAAACACGTGTGTTTTATTTTGAAAAGTATTTTTTCATTGTTTTCAAGTAACTTTTGACAATACATGTTTAGATTGTAATTTTGTTAAATTTAATCACAGGGTGTTTCTAATATATTATTTAGAAGCGTAAATTAGTGTGGATTACAATTATTTGAAACATTTTTCGGTATTTATAAGCTATATTTTTTACCGATTTTTTAAAAGCACTATCACCTAGTCGGCTAAATTGTACCACATCAAGTTGTATGGAACTTTACCAAAGGATTTTGAAATTTTTTTTTAGTAAATCATATTTTGTAGGCATAATAGCGTAGTTATGTTTGACTAACAATAAATGAAAGCAAGAGACTGGCAAAGTAGATTAGGTACAAGTGTGCGTTACGATAATTGGCATTACAAAACTTGTACTCAAAATCGTGATAACGTGTAAAACAATATCGATTGTCTATGTTATTAACTACTGTTCCTCTTCGTTTTCTTATTTGTTAAGAATGTATCGTATAATATTTTGCCATAGTTTTTTTAAAGGCTTGAAATTTATTGAAATCCAATTTAGTAACCCTGTGGTACAAATTATCGAACCGGTTGGCTAAATTGGACCGAAGCTCTGAACTCGTACTTTGTTGATTTGTGCTAAATATACAACAATCATGTTAATTAATACTTATGAAATAGTAAGTTGAATAATGTATCTTTTATTATATACCATGGACATTAGCAAAAACAAAAGAAAACTATGTGTAAAATGGGATTGAAAAAAACTGGTCCAAATTAGCGGACTCTCCCTTATTATTTTCAATTCACAACAGCTTAAGGTTTTTAATGGCTCACCTATAGCTCAAATGAGTACCATTTTAAGGAGCTTAAAAGCTTATCGAGACAGCTTTCTTAACACTTTAGGTGGGATCAGTCCATTACGCGAGTCCTTACCCTTTGACTGGGTGACGAGCTAGCGGTACTTTCACCGTTTATAGAGTTAACCAACTAGGCGTAAATTATGCTTTAAGGCATGCGTACACGATGCAGGGACAGGGGTGTCTGGAGGCGTGCGTCATGGCAAACACATGTTTATTGTTCTATTTATATGAAGAAAAATGGCACGTCTTGTCTCGTAACATCGGAGTAGGTACAAGATATTATTATGATTTTCCGTATTGTGACTCTACATAGAAAAAAAACTGTTGCTAATGAGGAACTGTTTGTTAACTGAAGTTTAATAGAAAACCTTTAAGGCAGGGTTGTACCATCTTACTTTAACTTTAACAAACGTCAGAAATCTCTCAAACTCCATACAAAACACACTGGTTATCGTTATACCTAGTTACTGTTAAAGTTGGGTGGTGTAAGTCAGCCTCAAAAACAATTTGTAGTCTTCTAACTAACATTTTTCATTGAAAAAAGAATGACAACACACAACACATCGTGTGTAAGCAGCCTATAGTATAATAATAATCACCCGACGTGCGACTCAAAGTCCTTGCCCTTTGACTCGCGACGGCTCTACTTTCCCCTGTTTTTGCGACGCGTTGCGACCCGCTAACTGTACTCCGAATAATACTCGGGTTGTGACTAAGGACCTAGTATTTACGCGCCTAATACGTATATTTTAAGGCCGTGTGAACTAAGCTGTACTCAAACCGCTTTTAAGTAGACATGTGAAGCTTAATTTCAACTTGAACAAAAAATATTGGAATAAGTAGTAAGTAAGTGCAATTAAAGTATTTTTGTTAATTCTTGTGTTTACAAAATAGTATTAGGAGGTTTTATTTTTATTTTATTTTATTAGGGATAACAAACAAGTTGTACTCGTATAAGATAAGATTTAATTACATCTTTTTTTCATAATTTTCTAAAATGTTTGGTAACAGTGTTTAGACGAAGACCGAAAGTCAAGTCCGATCACAATTTATATTCCATCGGATCTAGGTATATTCATACGAGTGCATGTTCACAGTTTTGTTTACAAGCCCTATCTGTAGTTTAATATACTTTTAATGATATGTACGGTGGTATTTTTGTAAAAACAAGTTCTATTTATAACTATGGTAGTCAACCGAGCAAACGTTAATTAGGTAAATATTATTTCTATAATTGGCAGCCTAGGTAATTTGTTAGTCAAAACTATTCTCAAAAAACTATTATCAATAGTGACATGCAAATACCTTTCCGCAAACAGCGTTTAACGAAGCATCAGTCAGCGCGCGTCACGCACGCCATAAATCGGCGCGGGCGCACGCAACGCTGCGCAGCGGCCGCTCAGCTTGTGGTCGAGCCGCGGCTCTCAAACATTTTCTGAGCATTTTGAAACTCGGTTTTAATCAGCGATTTGACATTTGAACTGCAGATAACGATTAATAGGAATAGTCCTAATGTCATTTTGGTTAATGGAACTACAGCATGACAGTTACCTTTGTAATGTTATAAATAAATCATTGATGTATTTGTGAAATTCGAGAAACTTTTGTCTATCACATAAATGTTGGATAGTGTGTATTAAATATTGCATTAACGCTCTTTGAAAGTAACTGATAGCTTAAAGTTGAAGCTAACTGACAGCGAAGTAAATGATAGCTTTTATTCATTGGCTTAGTGTACGGACATAGCATAGTCTACGGACTACGGCTCGACGTCGCTACGTGGCGGTGGTTTTGGCCCGCACCCGCTCCGCCCGCTACGATGGTCCGCTTCGCAAAAATCTCTCCGCTTGGCGCGCCGCCGACGCCCGGCCACTACCTGTCGGTTATTCAACTTTAGCATTTACCACGCAGCTGTTAGCATATTCATGGCGCGCGTATAATTTCACCCTTTCTTTGTAATGAATATGGAGATGGAAGAAAGTTCTCGCGCTTAAAAACTAGTAGCTACTGTAATTGGCGGCCGTTTGATAGTTTTTGCGCCTGCGCAGCGCAGGGAACGCCCGCGCGTGACTGTTTAGGTTTCGTCATAGTGCGGAGCTGTCACGCTGGCAATAGATTCGCTATATTCGAAACTGATACAACCTTTAATAAGCTATTATCGTACCTAAACATTCTGCTCTAGGCGACGCTAGCTGGAATATGAACCTGTCGAATCATTTATGATTTAGGAAAACATACTTTGAACTCTACTATTTGGGAACACATTATATTGCTACGAACAAACACAATAAAATCACTGCTACTGAAAATCTACGGATAATTTTGTTCAGTACTTTGTCAAGTTTTTGTAACCATATTTTTATTGATTTCCTTAGGGTGACGTCTAACCTATACCACATCGATTAGTATTTTTATGGGCGTGGGTGTTACAAGCGTAGGTGTCCCGGTCAGCAGGGATGATTGTCTAATGAAACATGCTGCTTGGCTGTTTACTTGTGAGTGACTCATTCAGTTGTCGTCAACTGCTAACATACCGAATGTGAAATAATTTAGATGGATAATGGATATGCCAACCGACACTTTTTGTACTATTCCTCTAAAACTCTTTCTGTATCGAATTTTATAATTTTACCAAATACTGTCTGTATAACTTTTCAAAACACCACTAAATAGAGCCATGCAGTCATCCATTTTTAATAAGTTACATCTATGGAAACATTAATTCCTCATTAGAAAGAAGAAAGTAGATAAAAAGGTCAGTATTTTTAATGAAAGTCCGTAAAAGCTCCGGTATTCGCCGCGGGCCTGGCATATGCCCCATAAAGTCGCCGGGCCCGGGGCCGGCCGGGGTCACGGCCGCGGGACAGTTAGCGGCGCCCGCGCAGTCACGCCCTATTGAGCGCTAACTGTGAAAGTACCCTTCAAAACGCGACCAACAGGTATTTTCGTAATTACTTTTACTTGCGGCATTGCGGGCGAATAATAATAATGATGGATTGACTTTTACTTTGAACTACAGAGCTGGAGTTGAGCCGTTGGGGTGAATTCTATTTTCTCATTGTCTTTTGATCACTTGAAAGATTACATTTTTTGATAGCAAGGTATGAAAGCATTTGCTTATATTCAAAGATAGGTTGTATTATGATGTTTAGAAAGAAATATGAAAGCTCTACAAGATTATAAGCTTAATTTTAATTCAATAAAAAATACTTATACGATTATGTAAACAAAATATTTCTGACACTGCATAGTAAACTTAATTGCCTACCCAATTCAAAAACTTTCCTTACTTAAAAGAATTACATATTTTCCAGGCCAAGAATTGTTAAGTAGAATTTTTACTACTTGACATTTCGGAAGTCATTCCAAATAAGTAGCTACTATTGCTTCTTGAATTAATTAAAATTTACCTATAACTCTTTTCTAAAAATGTGAGCCGTGCGAAATAATTTGCCCGCCCGTGGAAATGGAGCATCGCTACGTGCGCACGCGCAAGTGTCCTTTAATCTGCCCCCGGTGGCATTTAGGGCCATCTGCCTTCGTATCTGCTCCGTATTGTCAGGGATTAAGGCTCAAGATAGCAGGCCTGAGGGTACCGTTAAACAATGACCAATGTTGTGATGCAGTTGCGATAACTTGATTAATGAACTGTTTTATTATAATAAAGTTGTTTGCAGTAATTCCAATTCTTGCACACAAAGCATGGCAAAACGTTGTCTCAGGAAATATAAGATATTCTGTCGACTCCAGAAACACAAGAATCAACAATGAAGCAATATCAATCGAAATATGGTAGACCAGCCTTAAAAAAATATTGGTTTGTCTCTACAACAACCGCAGCATTTCAACTCTGTGATATCTTCTTAAATAAAAGAACAACAGTACTGAAGAGGCAGGATTACTGCCAGGGACAAGTGGTGGTGATAAAATCCAAAGAACTCAAAAGATAACTCCTAGATGACTGATCCTTTTCTTCCACTATCAAACAGAATCCTCTTCCAAGAAATTTATTTTTACTGCCCGCGGTTGTGGTCGTTGCCTTTGCGTACTTTAATCAGGCTAAGTTGCACCATCTTACTTTGAATTTAACAAACGTCAGAAATCTGTCAAAATCCATACAAAAAACACCGGTTATAATTATAGTTACGGTCAAAATGATTATAGTTATTTGTCATTATAGTTACGGTAGAAATGAGCCTACTATCCTCAGTTGTAGTGTAGTTCTATTAGCCCACGTTTACCCTTTGGAGCAGGTTAAATTCATTCACGACTTACTACGTTTATTAGTACCGTTTGATGTATTACTTTGCTACATTTACGACTCCTGCTCCGCTCAATTAATGGCTTGTGTCTACCTACATTGTCGAGATCGTTTGACATTTTGTTTGATATTCATTTACTTTTTTATTCTGGCCTAAAGCGGTGATATTGATAAAATTGCTTCTACTAAACGAATAATGGATAAAATTAGTGGAACTTTTTTAAAGAGACAAGGAACTTTTGACAAGGAATTAGTTTATTGATGTCGTCGTCAGTAAATCATTTCCTTGGCCATTTTTTTGTTTGAAATTTATCCTAATCATAATACTTTCTGCAAGCCTTGATCCAGCATTATGCCTCTGCATAATAGCTCATAGATGTAGCATTCGGTTACGGTTCAAATTATAGCTTCGCTACGTTTTTAGCTATATGTGTGCTTGTAACTTTTTCCATATTTCGATGGAAGCCCAGGTAGTTGTCTCTAGGCCTCCCGCGCTCCTAATTGTGGCGGGAATCAATAAGTCAGCGGAGTATCGGCGCAGCATCGCGCGCATCAGATGCGGCGGTCACGACTGCGCACGAACTTATAAAAATATTTTCATTAAAATTAAACGCCTGTAATGATCAGATTCACACACCTCTTGATTTGCTGCCTTTGTGCAGAAGAGGTGATATGGCATTCGTGATTGATACAAATTGGATATTCATTACCACGGTTACCTATGTTGTGGAAATCTGTGGAGAGAAACAAGGACCAGTCCAGCAGTGGACGGAATTAGGTTAAAACGAACGATTATGTCGTTTAAACTTCTAACTGTACTGAATTTTGTCACGGATACTTGGATGGAAAGATTCTTGTGGGTTTCAGCCCTTACTAACATCATAATGGAAAATCGTATGAAACAGAAAATAAAACATTTTTTTTCTTCCCAAACATATTCACCGACCAATGCGCAGGACTTCGCACGGTGTTTTCCTTCATCGTGCAGCAATATCTTTAAGGCTATACTTCAGTTTAGTGAGTACAAACTCATTGTCTTAGAGCAGGCATCAGACGGGGCTTAAAGCAGGTGCGACAGCGTTTTACTTCTATGCGTAAGAGATTTTTACCCAAGTACATTAGAAAGTCATTGAGTTTTGTCGTAGAGTCTAAATGGTCTTTATGATTCTATAAAGTAACTATTGTCATATAAAACTAACATCTTGAAACTCTCTCATCTCTAAAATATGAAGGCCTGTATGTATAATATTTATCATCCTAAATAGGCCTACTTTAATAGCTTTACGAGAGTCCACGCCAGTAATACTACGGAGCTATCTTTTCAATAGGATATGCTATCCGCTCCAAGTTAAGCCGCAGCCGTTCGGAAAAACAATTACATTAATATCTGATAAGTTCACAATTTATATTGATTTGAGCGCTTGATTAGCGCAAACAATAAGTTTGATTCATCTCGCCCGTAGATATTACCAAATGTAAATAATAAGGGAATAGCGTTCACTTATTTACGTTTAGCCGTTGGTGTTTTCAATTTACGCTGCTTCTAAAGTTATTGCCCTATGTTTCATATTTTGCTGGAAACTACATTTAATGTGATTATAAAATTTAAGGATCTTTTTGTGATAGATGACTTACAATGTCCATTTTTATTAGGCTCTACATTGAACACACCAGCAATTGTAGAACTACGGGCATACTTTTCAGGGACCTAACTTTTACAGGGGATGATTTTATTGC
This sequence comes from Ostrinia nubilalis, assembly GCF_963855985.1. Lineage (NCBI taxonomy): Eukaryota > Metazoa > Arthropoda > Insecta > Lepidoptera > Crambidae > Ostrinia > Ostrinia nubilalis. The sequence continues at coordinate 18,149,453 of NC_087093.1, forward strand.
TCAAATGTTAATATTTACAATTTGTAACTAAATATAGAAACGTTTGTTTCATACTACTACTCGTATACTTAGCTGCTGTAGCTGGCCCTACTTATCATCATAGAAGGTGATATCATTCGTTCGTCATCAAATGTTGTATCCAGTAAAAAGCGTCCCTTGTTAGAACAAAGCCTGTGAGATAATCTGTCGCATTCGGATGCGCCCGCGCAGCGCAAAAACGCGATGTCGTTACATCACCAGCCGGCTGCTCTCCGGCAGTTTGGCTATATTTGGCTCATGGACGAAGTTCGTAGAGTTAAGTGGGTGTAGTGACACAGGCTGTCTAACTGACCCTCGGATTTTTTTGCAATTTCATCTCAGGTGGGTACACCTTAGCACTCTTGGGTATTTTATCTTTGTTTACTGATGTACTTTCATCGTTTGATTGATACCTACCGCCCTCCTATAATATTAATTTTTGTACATACTTATAAGCTATTGCGATGAATGTGCAATGTCACAACAAACATTTTTATGTTTAGTGATATAAGAAATGTTAGATTATAAGCCTAACCTTGTAATTAAATTAAATAAATAAATAATCAGTTGATAAAAGTACATAGGTGCAACAGCTTTACATTGAAGTCTCAACATAAACTGTGTCAACAAAATATTAATATTCATTCATTGCACGATCAAAATCTTTGCGTTATGGCAGCGATACTGTGCAGAATATTATGAGCATGCACCAAGATGGATGCCTGCAAGCACGGTAATATTATCATACAGTATTGTAACTTCATACAAACGGAAGAATCGCGAGCTTTCCTTCGAAATTCAAATCTCGGTATGCGCTCGACATGCAAAAGTCGGGGGTGTCGCGAATGTGCCACAGTAATAAACGGACGATGTGTTGTTTTTAAACAGTAAGCGCTCTTTTTTTTATAAATATTATTACAAGTACCTATTTATACAGGGTGTTAGGTAAATGGGTTTATAAGCCGACACTAGCCCATGTTAACATAAGCTTATAAATGGTATGGTGAAGTCAGTGAATTATCATCATTTTAATTTTTTTCATTTTCATACGAAATAACATTTATAAAATCATATTTGTATGAAAATTACAATCATTAAAATAATGATAGCAATTTTCTGACTTCACCATACCATTTATATGTGTTACGGCTAAAGATAGGTGTAAACATAAACTTAAGATTAGCCGGCTAAACTTAAGTTTATCTTCGACGAGGTGTTAATGTTAGTTTCTTCTATCTTTAGCCGGCTAAACTTAAGTGTAACCGCAGGCCCTTGGCTAAAAATGTAGAAGGAAATGGAAAAGGAAACAATGTAATAATGTTTACTATTTTGACACGAAAACTTTATTAACACGTTCCGACGCTGTACTCCAGTCCACTAACAATCTTCACATAAATGTTTCATACACCTTTACCCGTACTGTTGTTCACAATATTTTGCAACAACAAGTCTGCTCTCTATGAAACTCTAATGTAAAATCGACGGTTGTTGCCGTAGTGATTTTTAGATTGATTTTCGTGAAAACGGCGAGACCCGTACTGCCATAATATGAATGAATTCCACCTTTATTGTATGTGCCGTTACCGCGGCGGAAAGTGTTAAAAAATAATCACTTTCATTACACATACTTTTATGTACCTACCTATGTAGGTATTCAAAATTACAATTATTACAAGAACAAAATATTAATCACTTAAAACAATATCTACCTAATCATTAAAATAAAATAATAAGGAACCATTTGGTCATTACAATTGAATCTTCTGTAGGTATTTAAAATTACAAAATAAAACTGCGCGCGCATTGTCTCCCCACCGCCCCCTCAAGCCCTCCGCCGGCCTGGCGCGCCCATCGAATACATTTTTAGCCATTTCGTTTTGGCTGATGTGCACATTAGCCGGCTAAAGATGGAATATCACGACGCAAACTAACATGCTATCGAACTTTAGCTGCTTCTCGAAGATAAACTTAAGTTTAGCCGGCTAATCTTAAGTTTATGTTCACAACTATCTTTAGCCGTAACATATGCACATGTTAACATAGGCTAGTGTCGGCTTATAAATATAAACCCATTTACCTAACACCCTGTATAATAATCAAGCATTTTGTACGCCTCAGTCGAGGCGCATACATTTTACGGTCGCAAAATAAGATTTGTTACTAAATCTTAACACAAATATATTTTTTGATTAAATCTACTAATCACAAAACAACATGCAATTTTATCCTATTTCATTCACAAAGTATTTTGTTTGTCAATATAAAATAAAAATTTACAATCACATAAAACATTTACAAAACTAGATAGAAATTCTAAGTAGGCAGTTGTAATGAAAATAGGGTCTGCAGGTGGGCAGCCCTATCACATGTTGTCATACCGTGACGTTCCGCGCGGCTGTTGACATTTATTTCAAAAATATGGTCGAGTTGGAATACTGTATAGATAGTATTACCGTGCTGCAAGTGTTGAAGTAGCTAATAACCACGTATAGCTCAGCATTTAAAATTAATAGTTTTTGTTACGTTTCTAATTAATTATTTAATCTGCGAGTATATCGGGCCGTTGTTATAAAACGAACGATTAACATTAATGAACGCAGCGTCCATTGTTCACGTCAATCTGCGCTCGACTTGAGTTTTTAGTTTTTATGGAATTTCTTTTCAAGTCCAAACCTTTAACATTTACCACTTTTTACTTCGATCAACGCAACGATGATTTACTAATGTTTGGTTACCGTTTGTTCCACACGACGCTAAATTACTCTTGTTTGGAGAACCATCACGAAGCAATTAAACACTATGAGCGCCTCCTTGCGATACGTTCCGACAGTAAGTTATCGTGAGTCGTTACTATTACACAAAGATGTTAGCAGCATTACATAACAATGAAAGATCGCTCACAGCTGTGCAACAAAACATCGGCCAGCGTTTCAGATAGAACGCTACCTACGAGCTCATTTCATTATAGATTTTATGATAGATTATTTTTTGTATAAAACATGCGACTAGTAAACAAAGAGGAGTGCTTCGCATGCACTGAATATGTGAGTGTGTTTACTTATAAAATGGCAGTGATTCGGGCGGTCACCGGCGCAAAAAGCGCTCCATTCATATGCGCAGGCGCGGGCAGTTTTTGCGCGGGCGGACGTTCCGCGCGGTTTATTTGTAAATTGGGCGAGATGCGATGCGCGGACGCGGCCGAGCTGCGGTGTTGCCAGCCGTATCCTCGGGGAAAATTTCCTTTTTCGGGATGTGAAAAGCGTCCTTTATAATAAATGCAAATACCTGGCTGAAGTTTAATAGGAGTCAGTTATTTTTTCTACTTTTCAATTGCTAAGATATTAATAACAGTTAGTGAAGTGTAACATTAAGATAAAGGCTAAAAAATTACAACTTAAGCTCAATTAAAAAGATTTTGAAACTGCTCTACTAAAACTTTTTGTAACTTTTTGCAATAAATATTAATTGGTGCTATTAATCTTATCACTAATAAGATAGGATGAGCTTCTATCGTAAGTAACTAAACTTATACAAAAACTTAGTTAAGTTTAAAAATAACTGAAGTAAGTAAAAGCTGACTATTAGGTAATCAAAAATAAATTGAGACAATGAGGTGAGGGTGCTGGCTGCGTTTGCTCGCTGGATGGGTATATGCCAGTGCTTATGACAGATTCAGGATTAATCAGGATTGTACTACCTCCAGTAGCTACCCCCGTTCCCAGGCCGCGCTGGCAACACCGCGTCGCAGGGAGCGGCCCCGCGCCGCTCATTCTAATGCGCGACTAGTTTTTGCGCACGCGCATAATTCCATACCAATGCTATCTGTATACTCGGAACGAATCTAATGCGTCCGCATGAGACACGTAATGAACCCCCCTTGACCATTCAACAACCTCTATACATATAAAAATAAAGTTCAATTTAGAACCGGCGACTCCTGATACAGATTTCATCACGTCCCGGCGGCTGTGTGCGTGCGTTTGCGCTTCTTTACTGGACACTTGAAGCTAATTATCTATAAACTATACTTACACTGTCATGTGTATCCCGTTTTTACTCGGATTTAGATTATTAGAAGAGTTGATTAGTTTGATAAATGACTTTTTGTTTATTTATTGTTTTTCGATTTCCTGTCTTCATTATTGTATTTATTGTCAGCTCGATCAATGATACTTCTTAGAATTAAGAGTGTGGGAATGTAAGAGTAATTTTCATCAAGATTCATATTTTATAAAAAAATATACACTACTGCAGAAACACAAAGTATTTCAATTTACAAGAGACAAATTGGCATTACCCTTTACTTCCTATGCTGGCTAGACGGGTCAAGGAAAATACTATCGTTATAATTATTCAATCATGACATGTCATTAAAATCTTATTTTTATATTTTGCGGAAACTTAATTTTACTACTGAAACTACCTGAAAATTTTCCACAGTTATGTTTTTCGCTGTAGGAAAAACGCTAAACGTAAAGTACCTTCATGGTGTCTGCAAAAATATTTTGCAGTAGGTTCCAGCAGTTTAAGAAAAGGACGTTGCAAATAATCCAAAGCCAATTATAATAAAGCATGCAGACAAGGGAGCTAAACTGAAATGATTGCGAAATGGGCAATAGAGTGAGCGGCCTGAATGGGCCAGTGTCGGCGCTCATAAATACGAGGCTTGGGCCGGTGCCAGCTGTCCGCCGGCCGGCTGCTGGGCCGGCTCGGACGTCCGGATCTGTCAATTTGCTTAGACTCGACCGCACACTGATGACAACTTATGAAGCTTGCACCTAGTTATTATTGGGTGTGCTAGGAGTGGAAACTATGCTGAAGACCCCAACAAGGTGTTGATGACTTCCTAAACAACAAATCCTTAATTGGTGAACTTTTAAATGTCAATAATAACTCGTTTCAAACTCTTTTCCCAGAGTTTTAAGTAAATACTTAGTAGAGCTTTCCGTAACTAATGATGATGCATAGATTTACCTAGGTATCCATTTTCTATCACAAGAAAATTCTTCACTAGATCCATGTCTTTTTCATTTGGGTATCATTTTCAGGTTTTTTAAAAGATTATTTCGATCATGGACTGACATGAGCTGATGATGATGATGACTTTTCTTGCCTTTTCTTCCAGACTAAGTTGTTCTCGCAATCTTTTGATATTCTTAATTTGAAGTGTGCGGCCGGCTAGTCTCAGTCCTTGGAGCAGACGTTTAAATGAGCCTGAGAGACTGCAAATTGCATTGTTGCCCGTTTAAACGGACTATGGCCACGTCTGCATGATATTTTCTCTATGAACTGCGGCTTTCTGAATCTCGCTCGTCTCCTTCGCATAGTTTGAATTCTCTGGTTCTTACACAAAGATTGATAAATCAAGTCGTGTAAATTCTTGTTTGTTATCAAATAACCTATCTGACATGACTTTTTTGCCAATTTTGTAGTTTTTTTTGGGAATTCCCTACAGCATCACTTCTAGTCCTAAGTAGGCACTCGTAAGTAGACTGTCATTCAGCAAAGTCCGTCACGATCCAGCCCCGACCCGTCACGACGGAGACCTAATGACTGCGGGCTGTCAGGCCGCTTCATTAGGCATGGAGCCATTCACGGCTCGCACAGGGTGCTGGTTGCAATCTGTGCTTTAATTATGAAGAGAAGAATAAATTAATTTGACAAGTGGCAGTAGGATCTTTTGCTATTGAAACAAAATTCTAATGGCAAGATTGTTGTAGGTAGGTATTTTTTGCCACACCTGCACCCCTTAAAAAATCTACAGGAAAATCAAGGCTAATGTATGGATCATCTAATTATATTCTTTCGTTTGAAAATAATGTCTGGAGTGAGGAGTACATCCGCATCCGTGATCAAGCTCAGCGGATTGAGCATCCTGTACTTAGTCAGCCACTACTGGGGCGCTTATATCTGTTAATTTATTGCCTTATTTTAATTGAGCGTTGCATCCCGACGTTTGGATCTCGTCGTGGCATTCAATGTAAATGCGGTTTAAAAGTAATGGGCTCGTCGCCAATTGACTTCGCTCGTCCGTTTAAGCTCTCGGGTTCAGTACCCGATCGGTCTAGTTTTTGCTGAGCAGAAAAAACGCGGAGAAGTGACGACTCGGCGATGTTAGGATAAGTAGCGGGCTGCGCGCGCGCCGGCCGGCGCGGGGACATAAATCGAGAGTAAAAAGCGCCGCGTCGCGTCGTCCGGCCTTTTTTGCCGTTTCTTGTTATGCGCATTCCTTCGTTTTTGTAGTGACATGTTCCCGACAAACGAGCTCGGGCGGGTTTGCGAGTTTTTGCGTGGAACAATGGTGGGTCGTTGCGCAGTGATTGCGCGGGCGCAGGCGCGGCGCATTTGCATGCGGCGGCCAATGGCGGCGCGGCCACGCCCCCCGCCCCGCCCCGCGCGCCGCCCGCGCCTAGCGCTCTAATGCTAATGCGCCCGCGCACGTGAAGCTAACGAGCTGTGACGTCACGCGGCTAGAACAAAGCTCGCAGCCTCTCACGTGAGTCGTGGCATAATGCCTAAGAGCATCAGTCCGATTCAACACCGTTCTATAAATATTTTATAGCCTGCTTGACTTTAGCTAGAGATACCAAATCTGGTCTTCATGATAATATTATCTAATAGGCTTGTGTAACATAAGATACTTTGGATTGTTTTCTAAAATCTCTAAAGCTTCAATGGTATTGTCATTCCTGACAAGTAAGCATACGCACGCTATAAACTTCCTCAAGATATTAAAGAACTGTCCTTTAATCAGTTTAAGACCACATTGCAAAAGTGGCTTGTCGCGCGATTATTCTACTCTCTCCAAGAATTTTTAAGCTATAGGGAATAATCAGCAAAAAGTAATACCGTAATAATTACCTATATGTAATATCAATATTTCTTCGATATATTTGCATGCTATTGTTGATGGCTGGATAGGTGATCATATTTTGTTATTTTCGACCTTCTGTACACCCTATTCAAAGACAAATAAATATTTCTATTCTTTCTTTCTAGGGTGACTTACTTGGTAACTTAAATGAGTCAGAAGTTCCACTGGGTTATTGTCGATTCGCCACGTTTTTGTAAGGTTCGACAATATTTTAAAATGCAAAATGCATAATAAGTTCCAAATACTTAGATTAAATATTATTTATACAATACGCTATAAATTCGCTGAAGAAATAAATCACTTTAATAACCGATCAGTTTTTCAATAAATCATCGGAAGTCGATTCTCTAATTAGCAGCCGACAAAAAAGGTCAATCCATCAAACATTCTAATGCCTTGCTCAACAAATGTGCAGCTACAGCCGCGATCCATCATGGTATCTATTACGAGAAGCTGTGCCTCGAGATGTAAACACATCCGAGCATATTGTCGTGGGATTGAGATAAAAATAATAAAAATGTTCCTTCCCCTCGTCGTATGTCAAAGGGGTGAATGCCCGAAAGTCTCTACAGAAAAATCTACTCTACCTGCCAGGGATAAGGAACATTATTGTTCTGTTTATTTGAATCATGCGAGTGCAATTATTAGATATTAACACTATAATAGGTCATGGGTGAAAAAGAAATGGTAACTGGTCATTGTTGCACAACCGAAGATTATAGAAAGATGGCGGTCCAAGAGTTAGCATCCTGACGACAAAAAGGACTTTTTATGCTGTCTAAAATAAAAATGTAAAGCAAGAACATTAATTGAATTATAATAAAATTAAATTATACTAAAATCAGTATTCACTGTGAAATAAAAGATTGTTGCTTTAACCTATTGATAATTTACCTTCTACAAACCAGGATCATCCAAATAGTATTTTAAGGACGCTAGCAACTGACAACTTTCTGCAGTGTCTTTACACTAGCAACAGAATGTGGAAATAATTTCAACAATTAAAGAACCCGTGACGAATTAATATGAAATGATTCCCGAGAAAAAAGCTCGGAGTGTGCGATATAAAACCTTTTTTCAGCGCCTAGCGCAGGCGCGAATTGTGCGAGAGTTTACGAGCGCGGTGAGCAAAGAGTCCCACGGTGAGGCGAGCGCGAGTGAAGGGCGAGTTGGGATGGAATGTAAGGGTTTCATAAACAGAATTATTGGCTTAAGCCTTTGGAAAGTCAACTACTTGTCTCATTATTTATTTATTTATTGAGGCATACCAACAAAATCTTAAATTTTTATATTAAAAAGCTTAAATCAATAAATGATTTAAGCTTTTATAGTCAAATTTTAAATGCATTTTTACTGGTTCCTACATTTTTCTACGGTAAACTTCCATGCTCCAGAAAAGAGTAACTGACAGGGCTATGCAGTGCTTCGTACACAGTAAAGCCAGTATTTTTTTTAATTATTCGTTTGATCGATTCCTTTGCAGACTTTCTGTACACTAAGGGTGAATTGCATCACATTAGTTTTAACAGTACCTAAACATAACTAAACCGACTCCATACCACATGGAGTTTGATAGACTTTTAACGTTTGTTATAATTAAAGTAAGATGGTGCAGCCCAGGCTTAGTCTCTTTTAACCACAGCGAGAAAGCTCTTGACCTGCATCTTATCTGATTATTTGAAGCTCTCATGGTTTACATTAATCTTCGAGTCCTGGATCCCTAATGAAATAAGGCTGTAATAAAGTGTGAAGGCGGCATAATGCTTGCGTTCGTTCCGCACTCCTCATTCGTCAAGCGTCGTGTGCGTGCGCGCGCGACTCGACTCGTGCGCAGGTATCAAAACAGTTCGTTAGATAAAATTCGTTAACTTGATTAATTCCCGCAAGTGGCCCGTGAATGTACTTTTTAGGCACTATTAAAAATAAAGTAAGAAAATATTAAAAACACCACGTACGCCAACTGTGAAATGTTTGTTATTTTATTTTTCACAGATTCAGTTTTTATAATTTACAATTTCGTCATTTTTGTGGAAGTGTCTGCATAATGATAAAATATAATTTTGAGGTTTAATTGTAAAATATCGAATGACTTAGGCTAAGTTGTTCCAGTTTGACCGTAACTACGAGGTCTACGAGTATAACCGGTGCTTTTGTATGGAGTTTGATAGATTTTAATTTTTTTAAAGTTAAGAATAAGAATAAGAATAAGAATAAGAATAAGAATAAATTTATTACTTAATAAAACTTAGCCTAGATACATTTGAATTCACTTACTTAAATTAAGGTTAGGTTAGTTAAAGTAATATGGTGAAACCCAGCCTTAATTAGGTAGGTATCATTATTTCAAAGGTAGTACCTTTTTTTGGTAGTAAATTAAAAGAAAATACGACAGAACCATATAGCACCATGCCATGATGGAACAACACAAAATAACACCAGTAAGTAGAATAAATTGGTCCACATTTCCCAAGAATTCTTCAATAAAAAAACTGTCACATGATAAAGTATTATTGAAATCGTAAGTAAGAATTCGTCATGATGTAGATGGCGACCACCGCGGAGATGGCGATTGAAATGTCACGAGTGAGCCGTGCGCGCGCGCCGCCTGTGAAATCTGTAATGAGCTCCGGCGCCCCTCCACTCTCGCGCGCGCGGCGCCATTATAAACCCATCTGCAACTACCCGCGATTGTTTACGGATCATTTTCGCATTTGAATAATTTTGATTGATGACACTGCCGCGCAGAAGTTAGGTTTTTCAAAGCAGTAGCGCTATTATTTCCTCTTTCTCACGGCGTTTTGTCTACTATAGATTCAATTATGTAAAAGCGTTAGCTAGTTGTAGACTATAATATTAATAAGAGAATAAGATTAATTCTCTAAAATCAGTTCTTTTTTAACACGTTACAAAATATTAGTAAGTTTTATTTGTGAATTGAGAAATGAGAGTAAATATGAACATTAATACATAAGTAAATAAATATCCTTGGACATTATTTACTGCGCTTCTAGTCCCAAACTAAGCAAAGCTTGTACTATGGGTACTAGACAACGGATATAAACATACTTAAATACTTTTTTTTTTTGTAAATACATACTTATTATACATAGAAAACACCCAGTCCAATACAAACAAATAGGTAGTTCATGCACACAAAAATGTTTGTACTGTGTGGGAATCGAACCCGCTACCTCCGGAATAGTAGTCCGTTTCGAACCACTACACCAAACGGCCGACAAGATAAAGAACTAATGTGAAAATTATAACAGAAGAATAAACAAAAGTTTCCAAAAGTATGAGAGCTGGCACCACGGTGGGCGCCAAATGATAAAGTTTAGTATTTTTCTAATGAGGTTACGTCCATCACGTGAACTTTCCTAATCGCGTCCGAAGTGTTTCTATAACTACCCCCCATTATACCGTCCCCTGCATTTCCTATTGGGAGAACTCTTATTAGATTTTACTTGCCATCTTCCTGAATACATTTCCACTCGTATCACAATACTAATTAGACTTGCTGCATAAAATATCATCCGCTTCCTATTGGAGCCAAACTTGTATTCTAATAATCCATTAATCCACGCATTAAATCCGAGCACGTGAGCCACGGGGCTTCGTGGAAGAATAACGAATGAGTTCTGACAGCCCATATTTTGGTGTCCAATATTAATATGACATGACAATGTAGTTCAATGGTAATAGAAGATAATTTTAGGCAAACGTTGGTTGACTTACTGATGTGGGGTGAATTGGTTTACGTTTATTGTTTATTTTAGACTGCGATCAAATTGTGTGTTGTGTTTCTTTTAGCACTTATTAAAATCATATTCTTAGCGCTTACGCTTAGCGTAGCTACTTCACTTCACCCTCATTTTAAAAATCCTATTGAAAAATCTAAGCAAACCTTTAATAAACAAAAAATTATAAAGTAAGACTAACATACCTTGTATGTCGGTGAGGCAACTATACATACACCTATTTAGTGAAAGTATTCTTAAATGCTTACATTTTAGTATTATTTAGAAAAACTTACCTTTAGAATAAGTTGTGACGAATCGTATTAATGAAGTACTCGTTACGTACCTGAAAATGACAAAAGGATCTTTAAACTACGATGATTTAATTTTCAATAAAACATGCAAAAGACTTAAAAATAGGATAACAAGTAGAGATTATTTAAGTGCCACAGAAATTAGAATCTTATAAGATCAATATCTATGTGAATAGAGACACGCTAGTAATCTTGACAGTATTTTAATTTGTAATGAAAGATAAAATATCATCATCGGGGACACAGACAAATTTAAAAAAATAATCATTATGGCATGGCCTATGTTGGACAAATCTGACACCAGAGTGCTGTGTGTGAAGTAAATAAGTATTGCAAGCAGGGTTTCACTAAGGATCATGTCCCAATGCTCATCCTTCTAACTAATGTAGCATAGTATACCTTGATAATCAACAAATCTTAACTCTCCTAGGTTCGACCGTTGTAGAGACGAAAAGAGACTAAACAAATCGTATTGCGAAATTTGGCATCTTATTGGACTATTAATTGCTATAAGACTATTTGAACTACGAGTAATTTTATGTCTTAAAACGTTGATTCACTCCATAAACTTGATATTATACTGGTAGGTATGTATAAAATTGCCTTTCATCACTGGAGAGTCTAATTTTTGCTATCAAATTGACATTTTGAAATATCATATTTATTTTGTCAATGTCTTATTGGCATATGTTGTGTGTAACGTTCCTATTGGTATTTTTTTGTCTACTAGCATAAAATAGTTTTATCTTTCGAATATTCCATGTATTTATACTATGAAAATTAAAGTGTTGGTAGTAAGTACTCGTTTACGTAACAATTTCAATTTGTGAAACTAATATAAAATAATGATTAGTCAATAATATGTAACTGTGTGTGCCAGACTGTTAATTTTATCGTTATTGGTAACAGATTACCTTTTGGTTTCAGGAGAACTCTTTTAGGCGTCTCCAACAATACCCAGAATTATTATTGATTTTAATATGGCTGCGTTAACACGATGCAATTCAGATTATTTTTCATAAAACAGTAAATTAACGTAGACATATTTAATGCAACACGATTTCAATTTCCAGGAAATCATAATTCTGCATTAGGTACATCCATTTAATAAACATTCGGTTGTATATACCTACTAATTAATTAAATTAAATTAATATTTGCTAATAGTGGCGTTTTCTTTAACCTTGCTTTAATTTATGTGTAATTATGAAAATATTACGTGTTTAATTTTATGTAGGTTACAGCTAATTAATTATGAAACGTAAACGCTTAATTGTTTATTTAATATTATGAAGAAATCGTAATTGGTATTTCATAAAACAATTATAAAATAAAATAAGAAGCGTTTCGATTAGGTTTTGTAGTCATTTAATGAACACATTCATTAGGTTCTTCAAGCCGGGTAATTGTGTTTATATTATTTATTTTTTGTATTCAACTCAATCGATGGGGGCTCCGATATTCTGATTGGAAGCATTACTTAAGCTTTAATGGTAGGCCGTGGACTATTGTTAGTAAACGTTCGGTCCGTAAATGAGCTGGTCAGTTCCGTGGGCAGGCAGGCCGTGATTGCCGGAACATAGTTCCCGATAGTAATCTGCGTCCGAGTGCGCGGGAGATGAGCGCGCTCCGGCGAAATTTATTAGAAAGCCGCTCGCGCCCTTCTCCGCTCGCCAATTTACTAATCGTAACTCATCTGCGATAAGCGCGGGATTACGCTGCGCCCGCGCACTCGCCAGGGCTGCCACAAATTGAAACATTTAGAATAATTAAAATCATGTCTGCGGCTTAGCCCTAGATCGTTGCGTTTCAACAGTTTAACATGACGGTGCAACCGATTTAAAACTGAGTCTGTCCACAAAACATAATCTAAATTGATGTGGACAAGCTTAGTTCTTGACAAATTAAAAATACGTGTAAATTAGGATATCCCTTAAAAACATGCTAAGTCTCATCCTTTATATCATTTCGTAGTTAAGTAAAATGATGTCTATGTCCCAATAAGCCCCGAATCCAACTGGCCTGGCAACCATATAGTCGTCCACCGCGCCCGCGCACCGCGACCTGCGCATTATCGATCGCCCATCGTCTAGTAATAATAAGGAGCAAGATTGGACCGCTTTAAATAATATCGGTAACGAACAACGATCCTCAGCCGAGCCAAACTCCCCATTAAACTCATGCAATTTTAAAGCTGATTGGAGATAGACGGGTTAATGCTAATCGCGAGCATCCTAGACGTTGCAAAAAGATGCTAAAGCTAAGTTGAACAAGTTGTTGTTACAAAGTTAACAACTGTAAACAAGATAACGTGTCGCTGAAAGAAAACCTTTTCAAGTGTAAAGTCATAATACCTAATTGTTTAACTCTACTTTGATAGGAGACGTTTTTACACTTATTTATGGCTATTATACCCATTTTCGCTAAATATAGCTATCGCTTGAATCCGATGCCTAAATATTTAGCAGTCGTTAAGGCCAAAATTACGTTTCAGTAACCGCTAGGCAATAGCTAGGGTCATTAGGTAACGTTAACGTCAGCAGGACCCAGAGTGACAATCGATTAAAATGTTGTCCAAAACCTGTCATAATCCTTTCTTAATGTGATGACTGTACTGTTTTTTTCAGACGACATGAAGAATCAGGAAATCTATATTGTATATTTTAAATCAAATCCATGAAGAGTTCTAGTCAGAGAATTCAGTGATCGACAATTATTTCATTTTAAAATTCAAAAGTGCATGCAGCACATGTCATACAAAAGATAAATAAATCCTAAGTTAAAAGTCTTCTAGTTAGGCATCATCATCATCATCATCACTTTGTTTAAAGGTGATAAGGGGCATTATTTATGAACAAATGTTAATCAATTTCAATTTGTATGGATACTTATTGAACAAGAGTCATAATGTAGATGATCTAAGTTTGTAGGCACCCATTTTAAAGTTTAGTAAAGGCTGACCTGATTGTCTCTTGATCTCTCTGATGTAATCTTTGTTAATTTTATTGATATCCATAAACTGATAGCCCTTGTACACCACGCTTTACAAAATAAGTCGCCCTAAATACACAGGAAACAAACTGATATTGGCTCAGTCCAGATTAATTAAGTACCTATAGCAGTATTTCTAGGAACTGATGCTGGTCGCATGGACTAAGCCGCGGTGGCAGGACGCAGAGAGAGTCTAGCCAGGCGCGGTGGGGTGCGTCGTGTCGGCGCATTCTCACGTCTCCGCCGCCAATTGATCGCCGACCAATTATACAATTGGTCGCTTTACACACAAAGTGCCTGGGAGCCGCCTAATTGTACACTAAACACTACAAGTTCAACCCTTACAGACCCATTTTCACGCTTATGGCGCACGTGTTAAGACTGCGAGGCGGTTTCTGCAAAGACGTCGTTTTCTCTCGGCTGTACGCTTTGTTTTAGTCGTCCGCATCGCCCACTTTACGCCTCAACAATTTAATTACAAATTGCCAGAGGTCGCGGCCGTTATTGAAAGCTGTGTGACCCGTTTTAATCTGTTTGGGAATTGGATGAAATGAGACCTCTCCGGTGAAGCGTGACATACCTCTGAAAAGGAAGACTGCAAAATGGTATCCAGAGTCACACCGCAATTTTTTATTAGTAAAAACTAAGTTCATCATCCAACTGAAATATTTGAATATTAAGACACATTTTGAAAAAAAAAACAATTATCGTGTTATCTTTAAAATGTTGGTAGCGTGTTTCACCATAGTTATCCAAACATTGTAAGTTTAAATAAGTCCAAAACATTTTGTTCAAATGTTTTTTCAATCTTGAACAAAAAACAAACACGTTTTTAGTTACTTTCAACGATTATGTTATAAATTCAGATGTACACATAGAACGTTACGCGGTTGATCGGGCAAAGTAATCAAAACGGCTATTTTTGCTGTCTCGGCTCAAAAACGAGATGCATTAAACATGCCGTTTTTCTGGTGCCAGCTCGATCAGATTGCTCGTCTGGGCGCACCGCGGCACCGGCCGGCTGACCTTCGCGGACGACTTTATGCTCGAGAAATGACTACTTTTCAACAGAATATTTCATACAAGGAAAAAATTAGAGATGGAATATCAACACAATAGTCAAAATTGGATTAAGTATAAGAACACCCATAAGAATTTTAATGGTCCAAATTTTAATAGCCGCTTCGAAAACAAACAGGTATTTTTCGCAAATCCCCCAAACTTTCGTAGGCCTAATTGCAGGCTACATAGTATGATGAATGAGCCCCGCTGCCACAAATCACAATGAGCGGGGCTGCGCGCGGGCAGTGTAGGCAAATCGTTTAATTGCCGCGCGCTCTATGGTTAGCCGCCATAAATTACGGAATCATCAGGATTATTCAAAGGCGCCGCCGCAGACTTGATGCTTTGTTCCGTTTGACGGTCGACCTGGCCTCGTTGCGACTTCTGCCGACGACGATGATTCTGCTAATCATTCAATGGGACTGCAATTGACTGGGAAGCCATCAAGTAAACTAGTTGGAACGCATTGTTGCGACAAAAATAAAAACATTGCTAGAATAGATCCTTGCGATAGCCCAATTTATGTTGTACAGTCGCGGAATGAAAAGGTTCGTCACCTTAGTGTCGGTTTTCGCTTGCACTAGGTACTGTAAGAGTCAAACCTGCCAACATAACAGTGCAAGAAACAGTGCTGCTAACATTTAAATAAATATGACGTTTGCTAACGAATGAGGTTTTGCTTGTTTATTTTTCTATCCCATCAATCAGTGCAATGCACTGATGACATTGACCAATTGACAAGTTTTTTTATTTTATAAGAAATAATAATGGCAGGTTGAACCAACAAGAAGGTTTTAGTTTATCAATCATTATAATCTTCTTGACAAAATAAATCGTCAAACAACTTTGATCTGAATAATTTTGAACTTTACTGACGAACAGTTAAAGATTATTTTCTCTAACTCGAGATTATTCTGTAACATAGTTTCAAAAGGTAATATGTGCTCGCGATTCGTTGAAGGAATCAATTTGAAAACTGACGAACCTTTTCATTCCGTGACTGTACATACATTGTATTTATGTCGCATACGGCCGAATACTGAAACGCCATTTAAATATTTGACGGCTTCTCAAATAGTTAAGCAGCTCCTAAACTTACATTTCGCATACTCAAAACAATATCTGAGCAGTTCTCAATTTGTAAGCACCTCTCAAATTAAGTTGCACTTAAACGCCACTCAAATGAATTTTCGCATACTGAAACGCCATTCAACGATAAGCATTACTCAAACAACTGTCAAATCGTCTTAAGCAGCTGTTAAATTTGAGAGTGCTTGCCCGGTATCTTAAATCCTATTCTTATACCTAAATCGACCTAAATAGTGGTAAATAATGTGTGTCATCGTTATCATTTCTTTCGAGCCTTGAGGAAATACCTAGATCTAATCGCAGGAACGCAATAAGGCTGAGCGCTATTGAAAAATATTATTATAATGACATGCAATTCCGAGCGAGGTTCCGCGTCTCTAAAGAAACGGTGTTGTTTCTGGATTCATAATTTGGAAGCTCTTTGAAACCCCTCACCAAACGCCATACAACCAGTGGACCAAATACTTGTTATAACCCTACTGTTCTACGCAACGGGAAGTTATGAACGTGTACTAGGTGATTATCTTCCACATCTAACAACCAACTGTGCATCGTATAGTGCACGAAGTAACAACCAAAATAGCTGCTATGAAACCGCAATACATAAACATGCCTATTTCTGAGGAATAAGGGGACATCGCATAAGTATAGATGACCCACGCTGAACTGTCCCACCAAACTCAATGACAGGGGGGCGCTACCATCGTTCAACTATATGGTTTCCAACATGGCAAAAATCTGAACCAGCGATCCGGTATTGACGGTGGCGCCCCACTGTCAATGTCATCGACAGGACAGTCCAGTATTTTGGAACTATAGCAGCATTTCCAAGAGTTGTTGATTTGTCAATTTGATGCTCTGTCAACAATGATAAATGTCAATTGTGGTTACGTTTCGGTCCACGATCGCCACTTAATAGATTTCAACAATAAAAAGTATCACCTTTAAAATTATTTTTTTAATTAATTAAAAATGCAAGTATTAATTTTTTTATATAACAAAACGAGATTTATATATAATAGAAACTAAAAATAAACTGTTCTATGTTAAGTTGATTGAGTATATTTCCATAAAAGACAATACATAAACAAACGATGCTGCGTGTAATGGATAAAAAACGCAAAGTTATCATTTGTGTAAATGAAAACATACTTTTTTTGGTAAATGTTGCCATTATGTAAACATTTGAGAGCTGCTTAGCTGATCACGGCTTCAAATCCGTTGAGTGGCGTTTGAGAATACCATTTAAAATTGAAGGATACTTAATAGGGTGGTCCTTATTTTTCGACTTTTGAATTATCCCCGGGGCACTTTCTCATTCGATTATACAGGGTGTCCCGTAATGTAACGTCAAGCCGAAACTGGGTGTTGAGGCAAGTTATGCTGGTTATCAGAAAAATATAAAAAAAAATCTATGTGGCATTTTGTCAAAATAATAGGCATTTAAAAAAAAAAAAAATTCTACTCCCGGTGACGGTCTTTTTACTCGTGTTGCCACAAATCTTCACTTTTTCCAAATTTTTTTTTTGTTATGTAACCCTGAATAATGCTTCTCTAAATTGTTATCAAAATTACAAAACCAGCTGCTCCAGCTTGGATGAAAAAAATACATTATTCCCAAAAAAATTTTCAAAATAAAAATTTTGCCTAGTTTAAACTGACTGTACTGAAAAAAAATTGTACTACGCGAGTGTGGCAAGTGACGTCATAATTTGGTGCATTTAGTAAGGATTCCAAAATGGTATAACACTTGGTAAATTCTTGCTGTAATTGTCGACAATTTTTGTTTTTTTGGAAATAATCCCGTTTTTAACTTTATCTACCTTGGTTAAAAATTATTATTCTAATGTGCCCAAAATTCAAGTTTCTAGCTTAAGTGAAGTGGAGAAGCCATTTTAAAAGGTATGAGCGGGACGGAGAGGGCCATCTTACCAAGCAGGGATGTTATGGATATCCGTAACCATAACCGAAACTATCGGATATCCGAAATAAAAAAATATCAATAACCGTAACCGAAACTGATTCAAAAGTTACGGATAGTTTCGGATAAAGGCGGAGTCTAAGGGTACAAGTATTCCAAACTGCAAAACTCTATGAAATCTGCAGTATACACGCCGCAGCTGCAATGCCGCGCTGCCGATTTCATAGAGTTTTGCAGTTTGCGGTTGCAGTTTGCGGTCTGCGGCCCGTCTTGGAATATTTGTTACCAACTTGTCTGGCATTCCCTGGCACCATCTAATATGCCAGCCTGTTTTACCTTTATCATACATAGGTGTCGTCTTAGTTGGTACATAAAGTAGCTATGTGGGTCACGCAGCATCTTGCTATTTGAATTATACCTACATTTTTGAAATTCTAATAATTCCGTAACCGAAATTATCCGAAACTTTCAGATAATCTGAAATGATTTCATACCCGTGACCGTAACCGAAACCGGTATAATATTATTCTAATATCCGTAACCGTATCCATAACCGAAACTTCATATCCTTATTATCCCTGTTACCAAGTACAAGTGCAGGCAGAGCAGGTAGTAACGGCGCGCACGCACGGGTGACTTTTGTCACAGTATGTCAACTACTAATTACTATCATAATGACAAAAGTTTCTGTGACTGACTGTACGGTAGTCAGTCACGGAAACTTGAATTTTGGGCACATTAGAATAATAATTTTTAACCAAGGTAGATAAAGTTAAAAACGGGATTATTTCCAAAAAAACAAAAATTGTCGACAATTACAGCAAGAATTTACCAAGTGTTATACCATTTTGGAATCCTTACTAAATGCGCCAAATTATGACGTCACTTGCCATACTCGCGTAGTACAATTTTTTTTCAGTACAGTCAGTTTAAATTAGGCAAAATTATTTTTTTGAAAATTTTTTTGGGAATAATGTATTTTTTTCATCCAAGCTGGAGCAGCTGGTTTTGTAATTTTGATAACAATTTAGAGAAGCATTATTCAGGGTTACATAACAAAAAAAAAATTTGGAAAAAGTGAAGATTTGTGGCAACACGAGTAAAAAGACCGTCACCGGGAGTAGAATTTTTTGTTTTTTTTTAAATGCCTATTATTTTGACAAAATGCCACATAGATTTTTTTTTTATTTTTCTGATAACCAGCATAACTTGCCTCAACACCCAGTTTCGGCTTGACGTTACATTACGGGACACCCTGTATACCTCTAAATATGAAATTAGCTTTTTTGTTTTTTTTTTAGTTAAGATTTAGAGGTCGCTACCAGCTGTCAAAATATTTACAAAAGCTTTGAAGATCTTAAATCATGGTTTCATAAATGTTTTATTTAAGTGTTTATATCACATTTTACGTGCAAATGAACATCGCATAGATAGAATAGACAATCGCTTCTTGGCCCTTCTCCCCTCAACCCCTCTTCTACACCGACCATGGTACCGACGCGTCGAGATACTAACAAGTAAACTCTTATATCTTAAAAATAATTGATTCAAATATGTACATTGTACATAATATCTTACTTCATAGCAACAACAATAATTTTGTAATATTTTTATTTGGCTTTGGCTTTCAAATTAAATTAATCTAACAAATACAGATTTTGTTTTTACTTAAAATTCAAACCTTGGTAGCGACCCCTAAATGTCTTTTAAAATTTAAAAAAAAAATAATGAAAGACTTTCATATGGTATATATTCAAATTACGTGGTGCCCCGCAAATTATAAGAAAAAAAATTTTTTTCGTAGGAATAAGGACCACCCTAATACTTAAATTTAGGAGCCCGTCAGCTGAGTGAAAGATTTGAGTAGCGTTTCAGTATTCGGCCGATAGTTGACTAGTTTAACCATAGGGCTACCTTTTATTTTTTTATTTTTTGACGTTCATAAGTGCCACTTGTGGTCTAAACTGAATAAATGATTTTGATTTTGATTGAACGTATTTTGGCAGCTTTGGTAAATGTATTTACAACTTTTTTTATCTAGTTTCTGAGAATATACAAAAAGAAGACACGTTCTGGGTCTTTTGGTCAACGTATTATTATAGCACCGATTATAGAGAATCACCATGCAAAATCATCTCTATCTTCTAAATTTTCGCCAACGTTTACGTAATCAAGAGAAAATGCAAAGCTGTTCTCATGAGAAATGTAATATCCTTTGTTACTGTACAAACACTTGCACTCCGAGATAGCGCCTTATGGTTTCAACTTTCGATATGCAACAATCGAAACAAAAGCGGTCGTTTGCGTCGGCGCGCGCATTGTTGTACTGATTCATTGCGTCTCGGTTTGTCCTTCCTGCTGTGTGTCAGTGATAACGTGCTATCGCGACGCATGCGCGCAATCGCGCTCTATCGCGCCATCGCCGTGAAATATTCCACCGCCACCACAATACACTAAGGAACACACCACGGCTTCATCTGCTGCCTTCGACTCTCTACGTCTCAAGTAATAAGGTCTTTTAAAGTGGGTCCATGAGCTAGTGCAATGTGGCGAGGCAATAACGACCTGCGCCCGCGTAATTCACGCCAGCGCGTTCATCATGCAAAGTGACCAATGTTGCATCTGCATCCAAATCTCTACCTTCTGCGTTTGCTTCAGAGTTGAGGTTATGTTTGTGGATTTGAGATTTATGTCGCGGGGGTGTATATTCGCTATCGGAATTTGAATGTCGCCGGGTGCGGCGGGCGGCGACAGATACGCATCGTCTTGTTAGCGCTATCAGATGGCCGATGCTGTAATTGGCACGGCTGCGCGTGCGCCACCGCGACCAATATCGCCACCATTCATAATATGTTGAGAGAATTTAAAACGCTTTTATCAATTTTATTATTGGCCTCATCGGGAATGTTTACCTTAAGCTTTCGCACTTAGTAAAATGTTACTAGAATCGACATGCTTTTGAAAGTTGCTATTAGAGAATTCGTCTTGTTATCTAGAGCCGATGACTCACGACTAATTTAAAGTTTTTGTTACATTGTACTTGACGTTTAAAAAAAATGCCAAATACATATTCACAATTTATTAAAAGGCTATCATTCAAATCATCGCCAGTTTTGTATATCGATAATGATTTTAAAATGCTTAATCCGACAACGAGTGCGGGACGTGTCTGCCATTTGCATACAATGCTAGGGGCGATCCGCGATATTGTGCCGCTTCTTGCGCTGTAATTGCCGCCTCAGACCCTTTGTGTGGATTAATAACCCCTGTCACTCGGAGACAGATAATCTCTGCTCGGGTTAAGGAAGCCTACAGCATTGTTCCTGTTCTTGCTGCCGGTAACGTTGAAGAGTAAAATCGTGACTGTACGCTTGTAGACAATCAATTTCATCGGTGACAAGATCACGCGTTATCGCGCGTTCCCTGCGTGGTACCTGCCATTTAACCTCACTGTTTATTTTTGTGAAGTACTTAACAAATATCTTATTAATTAATTTAATTATATTTCTAATGTAATGATAAATAGTAAATATTGGTAAATTAAAAATCCAATTACTTGTTTCGACTTTAATTAAACAAGAAATATTAATTGCTTAAAAAACTCATCATTATTTTCTTTATTAGATTCAATTTTTATTTAATAAATTATTATTTATAATGCTCTTGCGTCATGAATCTCCTTTAGGTACGTACTCCGCCGAGTTTCATGTGGCTTCGCTCGTGTGAAGTAATATCATAACTTTCAAATCTTAAAGGCCTCTCGAGATCTACGACGATCTGACCAAATCAGAAAGTTACATGTACCGCAAATAAATTATAGTAATTCTATGATTAACGATCTCAATCAAAAATGAGATAAAATTACTTGTCATCGTAACCCCCTAGAGCGGCTTCAAGGACTAAATAGTCATAAAAGGGGACTTCAAAGGCTTATTAACCTTGATTGTGATTAAACGCTGTGTCCAGCGTCTTCGCGACTATCCCACAGGCTAATCTGAATCAATTCGGCGACGGTTGGAAATAAAACAAAAGAGCGAAGGAAGCGGCTTGGTGTAATTTGCGCGGCGTTTAAAAAAGCCGCCGGCAATTGGCGCAGGCGCCGCCCGCGAATATGAATGAGTCTGGCCGCGTACTAGCCCATTCATGCCGCGACACGTGGCATTAGTTGCACTATCTAATTGAGGGATATAAAAATAAGTGTGCCATCATGGGGAACGCAGTGTATTTATAAATACCGGAAAGAAACTGGATGGGCATCATTCATCATCATCAATGGGGTATCATTGTCTTTAAGACAGGATTAGTGATAGTTAACGTAGTAAGGATTAAGAACATTACTTATTTAATGAAATAAGTCTAAAAGCTCTCGCAAAGCTCTAAAGACAAGAAAACACGTAGAGCCCTATACTATTTTTATTTTAATGTTCATCATTGTCAATTTTAGCTGAATGTAGATATTTTTTTATTAGGTGGTTTTGTTATGTAATGCAATGCAATAAATGATTTTGATTTGATTTAGGTTCACCAACAAAGTCACATACTTACAGTTCATACAATTTAACATGGTTTAAGGCATGATGCGTATATACACAGCATTCCTTTTTGCTAGGTTAGGGTACTTTTACATCTAGAGAATTGAATAGAGTTTAAGATATTTTAGATAAATATATTTTTTCATTCCTTTCATTCATTCGAAATGTCTGCAGATTAATAATATTTACTTTTTCAGCCTAGTAACCCGTGGGCTTATTGATTCGATTTTCCCATCATTCCTGCAAGTAACGTAATATAGTTTTAGTAAGCGTCAGTAAGATTAGGTATTCCCACTCAAAGAAGCTAACAAATTGTGAATGACGGTCAGCTGCGCGTCCTGACGGCTCAATCGCGCGGCGCGGGCGCAGAGCTCATTCGTTCGCCCTTGAGCGCCATCAGCTCACGGTGACAGACTGTTCGACTAATTGAATGGTATCACCGTAGTTTTTAAAGTACAACTTGACAAAATGTAGGTACTTTAAATATCTAAACTTCTACACTAATAATAAAGAGGATATTAATTGATCGTTTGTATTGAATAGGCTCCGAAACAAATAGACCGATTTGGAAAATTATTTCTCCATTAGAACCGTACATTATTTCTGATGAACATAGGTGGTACGAAGTTCGCTGGGTCAGCTAGGGCTTTGTACGAGTATAAATCTGTACTCGAAACTGAAATGAAATGAAGTTTTGTTCCTTTCTAAAAAGTATTTGAGTGTGAAGAAAAAAAATTCCTTTCGATTGGTATTCTTTATTGTTATGTTTTCCATTTTATTACTAATTTTCCTAAATTTATCTTTCTACAATCGATGTTCAAGAAGAAACGATTTAAACTCCTACAATGTGGGCATCTGTTACAATAATTTTACCTAAACAATCGATCGCGCTGGCGACATGTGCGCGTGAAATCGGCGCGCGCGCATAAATAACGCCGCCCTAATGCGCGTTTAGTGGGGCCTTATCTTTAATTAACTAATTTGCTCCTAAAACGGACGCCGGCTGGAGTGGGTGCCAAATGAGTTTCCGATAACTCTGGGGCTTTTTTGGGGTATTTAATTATTTAAATTGCTTTATTTCAACTTTCATTGCGTACTTGTTTAACGGCTTGTACCTACTTCGCTGCTTATGGCAGTTCTGTTAATTCAAATTTAAGTACGTGCTATTGGAAAAAGAACTGAACTGGTCTGACTGATGTTCCGTTCTGGAATGGAATGCTCAACACAATAATTATTTTTAATCCGCTTCGTTTTAATAATTACCATAAAATGTAGGTTTATAGTTGAGTCATCTATTTGCACAATTCCAATAAGAATGATGCTGGAGACACAAAATAGGAACGGACAGAAAGTTTGATTTATTGCTATCCGCTGATAACCAGCTCATTCGCTTGCTGGCCATTGTAGTACCGATATAATACAAACAATTTTTATTTTACTATGTGTGTGTATTTATATTATGTCATCTTTATTATTTAATTCATCGTTTCAGCCAAATGACGTCTACTCCTGGACAAAGGCCTACCCCAAGGATTTCCATAACGACCGGTCCTGCTCCTGCACTGCCCGCATCCAAGTATTGTTTCAGCGTTTCAGGTTTCAGCGCTTGAAAGAAAGGTAGTTTATTTGTACGCATTGTCAATACGTAACTATTTCGTAATTTTAAAATTATAGAAATACCGCTTTGCATTTATTTTACCACATGTAAGAAAGCGGACATACCGTTCCTGTTTACAGTGTGTATCAATTAAGCTGGTAATAATTATTGATGATTTGCATGTGACATTGTCATGCGCCCGAGGGCAATTACGCCAAAGGGCACGGCTGGGTGCGCGTGCGCGTGACTCGCATCGGCGTGGACCACGTCTCGCTAACGACTGGCAGGTGATGAAAACGGTGGCGATTATGACGAAGAAGTGCGAAACGGTACTTGGCAATGAGCAACTGCAGTTTGCAAAATAGAGTGCACTGCCAGTACGTCTAGGCTTCACAGGTCACCTAAATATTGCAGAATGTTCATCAGGGATACTGTACAAAATTCGAATGGTGAAAGAAGTTTTAAAATCGGTCCAGTACTTTCGAAGTTAATTCAATGTAAAATGACCTACTTAAAATCAATTTTCATAAATGCAAAACAAACTCAACATGTGCCTAATATTAATGGTATCACCAAACACACAATGTTAACGCAGCGTCTATGAAAGCAGTCGGTATTCGTCAGTTTGCGTCAGTTAATTCACACATGCATGCGCAAGCAATGCGTCAAGTGCAATATGCAGTCGCAGGAGAAAGTCGACGCATACGATTAGCGCGATTCCAATCTCCGTAATAGCAGGAACCGTTCAGTGCGCATAATCGCGCACTTAGCGGCAATAAAACTTGCGCTCGCGCATACAGTGCGCAGCGGATAGCTGGTACTGGCGCACATACGGTACAACATCATAATAGTCTACCTAACTCAAATAATAGAAGAAGGATGAAGCAGAGTAACTTAGGGTAAAGAAAGAGACTTACGAGTATCTTGGGATAAGAAAGACTAAATTTTATATCTGAAACTGGACTAACTATAAAAGAAGACCATGTAATTTTCCTCATGCTTTTATACCAATTAAGACAGTGGGGAATGCGTCTTCTGCCACCTCTTTAGATCTCATGATCATCACCAGAAAGTAGCACCACGACTGGATTGGATCTTGCCTAATGTTTTCAAATGACTTTAAGAAAAGATAAAGATACAGGAAGCAGGAGAAGATCCGTAGGAGAACCAGAGTGACTGACATAGCCAAGTGGCAGTGGGCGGGGCCCATAGCTCGTAGAGCTGATGGCCGCTGGGGTAGGAAAGTTCTTGAGTGGCGACCACGAGTCGGAAGACGTAGCGTGGGCAGGCCTCCCACTAGGTTGACCGACGATCTAGTGAGGGTCGCGGGAGGTGCCTGGATTCGTGACAAGGTAAGAACTTTTTCTCTAACAAAAAAGAATACCTACTTGTGCCACGAACCACTGCTGGCCCGCTTCGTCTATGGACTGTGCCTTACAATGCACGCGCAGCGAGAATCAACATGAACCAGTAATTCTCCGCGCGGTATTCAAATTGTCAAATATGCGCGTGCGCCGGGCGGAGGCGAGCGCAATTGGATAGAGCACGTAATCTCTCACCTCGTTTCTTTGGAATGTGTGTGCGGTCACTGAGAAAATGTAACATGTAAAAATTGTGTAAATGATCGGTGGCCATTATTTGTGGAATGTATGAGATGCGTTCGAAAATCAAGTAAGAATATCATTGGGTAGGTAAATTGACATTTAGACTAAATCAGTTCACAGACATCATCAAAAATTATGAATTGAAGAACATCAACAATTTGTAGAGTCTTCAAAATATTCGAAGAAGCAGCCTAGATCGCGCTCAAGTGAATTGCTACAAAGTTGTTGCTTGCTCCACTTAAGTTGGCCGGCAAACATCCCTATTTAAAAATGGACGTCATGCGCGTTATTTTAGCTTGTACAAAACGCGTTATCGCGGCGTGTACAGCGATCCGCGATGACGCGGCGCGCGATACGGCGCTTGCGCATGGTAATATTTCGCGCGCTCGTGCTCGGGAGCGCGGCTTTAATTATATCATATCGAGCGCGCCATCGCCCGGTCGCCATAGATCCGCGCTCGGGGGGAAAACGGGACTCCTGACTTATTGTCATGGGGATCCAAAACGTGGAGATTGTGATCTTTGCTGATGGATGAACTGGATTTGACTAAAATTTCATTTTTCATATTTTATGCTGTTTACGTTTGTTTCTCTAGTCAGATTCATTTTATTTCTTCTTGCTATTTTCTTATCTCTGTTCATAGCGTTGTAATTTCAAAGTTGAGTCGACAACTCTTATGCAGGAGAACTTAATCTATAATCGTTTATTTTGTATATTGTTTTGAAAAAAGGGCATATTTCAAGCATTATTTTGTTGTTAACCCCATATAAGAGTTCAATGATGACTATTATTATTGTTGTTGTTTAGTCTAAATAAGAAATAACTATTAAAATTAAAATGTCCTGTGTCCTGCGTTGGCCAGAGCGTTGGACGCCGCGGGCGCGCACCTGCGCGGGCGCACATAAATCACGCGCGCGGGAATATCAATGCACTGCAGCACTACTATTGTTGGCCCCACTAATGGGACGCCCGATTTTGAATACCTCGCTGTAACTAGTTGGTGTAACGTTTGCTTCGATTGCTATTTCCAAGTGAAATGATCCTCAGATGTTAGTCTAATAAACTTGAATTAATAAACATGACGTGACATTTCCATTGTCACTTGACAATGGATAAAAAGGTTTAAGCGTCTCTTTTATTTATTTATTAGAATTAGCATACGTAATTAAAAGGCATGGCCTTTTAACAACGAATATTTACTCAATATTTTCTATAGAAAAAATATTTTTCACATTTGAAAGTAAAACCAATAGTCAGAGTGATTAACCGATGTCGTAGTCGCTACGAGGGTGGTTAGTCACTCGTATGGAGGCTATGATGTAGTCCCAACTAGTATGATACTCTCTGCTACGATACCAGCTGCGGGTTAAAATCTCGCTGTAGGCAAACGTTAGTGCGATCAGCACACGACTACCATGATGATGATGGACGTTTTTGCATGCCTCTAAGAATTTCAATATTGTAAGGTTTCGTGCAAATTTACAAGACTAAGAATCTAAAGTAGATCAAATGTAGAGCTACCTACTTTTAGTTGTCTTAACTGTAAACACAGCTAAAGCATCTGAACGCTACTGCTACGTGTGAGGTCAAAGTGGATGGTATCGCAAGCGGGGCGTGTTGCGCAACAAGTGCCCGCGTCACGTGTGCTGAGCCGCGGCGCACGCCAACAAGCTCGAACAGAACAGCCACATATCTTTACTAAGATATACAGGGTGACTTTGAAATCGTTGACATCCTTTTAATATACTCATGATACATAGTGCATTCCCTAAATATGAGACAAATCCAATGAGATTTTTGTCATTATTTTTACTATCTATTTGTATTAGTATACTCTTAAAAAGAGTTTAAAAATATTGTACAGTCAACAGCACATCACCCTATACATTTTGTTGCAAAATAACACTTAATACATCGAATTAAGATGCCACAGTATTAAAATTGATTATGCTGTCGTCTGTACAAGATTTTAAATACAAACATTTGCGTGCTGGTTCATATCTGGCGAATGTGTCCTGCTCCATTTCATTATGTAACATCTAATGTACCACATTCTGCAAATAAATAATTTGAATTTGAATTTGAAAAAATATTAAAATTTTAACTCATTCGATTTGTGTCATATTTGGGGAATGCACTATGTATCATGCGTAGAGCCTTATTTTAAAAAAATGCCAACGATTTCAATGTCACCCTGTAGACTTTGTGTAGTTAGGGCTTGTAGAGTTAGACGCCTAGCTTTACATGAGATTTGATAACTTTTTGATAGAGTGAGTCATATGGTCTTGTCAAGAAAATACTAAAAGAATATTGAAACGTTTGCTCTTAAGAGCCATTTCACAAAAATATTCCGCGCGAATTTAGCTACAAACTGTCAACGCAACGACAAAAGAGTAAAAAGAACGCCGAAATGGACAAAAAAATCTTGAGCCGTCACCGTATTAAGACTTGATATAAGTTATTAATTTTAAGGTAGAATAAGGTATTAAAACATGATAAATTAATTTAAAATTTTAATAGAGTTTATTTAGTCTTTTAAAGATTTTTATACTTATTTCGATTAATAATGAAACACGAATAGGTATAATATGTAAAATATATTATATTAAGTACAAAATAAAGACAGTCACATAGTGAAAAAAAATCTGCCCCCTTGCAGCTCCATCATCGGACCCTGGATATCATTTACCTAGACGAAGTATTCGTCAAGGCGAATTACACAAGCCCAAACTCCATAGGGTTCTATTGTTTTGTTATGGAGTTGCAATGGAGGTGGCCATTGCAACTCCTCCAGATCCATTATCAGACAGAGCTAAGAAATAAATAAATAATATTATTATTATTTAACAAATAACTAAAATAATTATTATTCATCTTACTATCTTTCTTCTTACTAGTCTTACTAATATTATAAGTACGAAAGTTTGTATGGATGTTTCGATGTTTGTTACTCTTTCACGCAAAAACTACTGAACAAATTTTGATGAAGCTTTACAGTACAGTACAGCAGTACTAGGCAGTCTGTGTTCAACTATCACTCGGGTCGGACGTTCCTATCGCAAGACCGTTGGTTCACTCAGTTCCGATACGACTCTAGTGCTGTGTGTAATTATTCTCGTGAATACACTAAGTTTATTAATTTCTATGAGTGGATTTCATTTTGCCTGAGAACTACGTCATGAACGCTTAACCAGAAGACCCTGTCGCCAGCGACAGCGACGCTCATCCATCCCTAGCGTCGACCAGAATAACAATATATTTATGACGATCTGTAGCAAACTAAATTTCACGCGAGTAAAGCCGCGGGCAATTAAATACTACATATTTCATACTAGCTTTTTTCCCGCGACTTTTTCCGCGAAGAAGTGGAAACTGGTTCTAATAAAATTAAATTATTCTAAGAAATTATTAATTTTGTTATATGATAATATTTTTTAATATAAAACCTACAAATTATAAGGTATGTTTAAATATCTGAATACTTACAAAATTATGATATCTTTCTACAACAAAATTGAAACATTTCCTTCGGGTGCTAAAATCACCAGGCTATTGTGTGACATACTCTGGGTATGTCACACAATAGCCTCAATGTTTCAATTTTGTTGTAGAAAGATATCATAATTTTGTAAGTATTCAGATACAACTTACAACTGGCCGTCGGAGAAGCATAGATTTCCCTTAAGTCTACTCCAGCTACCACATGGAACTCCGCTAAAACTCGTGAGGCGCCAACACTTGTTTTTGTATCGAAAATTAGTATGAGCAGCGCACGCGGTTGCCCGTTGCAGGCTACTATGCAACCACGCTATTTTAAACCGTGGCCCCTAAGCATGAGATGGGAAACTGCAGTCTCTAGAATTCTCTTGAATTTGATGGTGTTAGGGGAATCCTAGGAATGAATACAGACTTTCCAATGGAATCTCCTCATCAATATTGAAACATTGCAACTTGCAATGCAATGTTTCGTTTTCATTTGTTATATTATTGACTATTACTTGACTTTTCAAACACGTGTCAAAATAAAAAAAAATTTAAATCAAAAGCACTAAGGAATATTTAATTGATATCAACTTCGAAGCAAGCACAGATCACAGAAACTAAAGGGAGATGTGATAAGGGGGCGGAGCCGGTGTCGCAACAATATGCCCAAAAACAGAACATATTGCTTGTGAAAGCAATGATGACAGCAGCGACGTTATAATGTAAACAGTTTACATTGCTTGCATACTACTAAAGATTATTCGAACGTTGAATACTGATACCGCAGTGGATAATGAGCACATATTTTGATTTCTTTGACACTGAGTTTCGAACTCAGCGCATTACTTAGCATCTTTCTATATCTCTATGGAAGCAAGTTATCTTCAAAATAACATTCTACACCTTTTTAACCAAATACGAAGCACGTCATCTATCAATAGGGACTATATTTTAGAAGTTAATAAATTATGCATAAAATAACACTTTAGTTAAATCATAGAATTTCTAAAAACTAGTACTGACATCGTACTGGAAACAATAAAAAAATATTAATATGTTATCTAATTTATTTATTAAACGACCAATTATCGAAGATTTTGGAGTAAAGTTTTTGAAAATATGTTATAGTCAACATAGGAAACATTTAGTGAAAGAATTTCTTTTCGGAGCCTATTGCCTTCAAACAAACAAATAATCAAATCTTTCCTCTTTTATTACTATTGATTTAACAACAAAACTTCCCTCTCGAAACAAAACGGTTCTTTTTCTTCTTCACGAAACAAAACTCAAAGCGGATAAATAAATAAACAAATCTTTGGACAATTTCACAATGCCATCTAGTCCCAAAATAAGCAACTAATATGCTTGTGTTAAGGGTGCTAGCTTAATGGATATGTTACGGTTAATGTGATAAATTGAAAATTATTAATAATAACCGGTTATTATGAATAATTACCGACAGTCGCGGTAAAAGTGATAAATTAATCACATTTAACAGTGATTATTTAATAATTCCGTGTTGTACCCACTCCTCTGAAGGTTGGAGACACTATACTCGAAGTTGTTGACAATTATGTATACCTGGGACAAACAGTCCAGTTAGGTAGGTCCAACTTCGAGAAAGAGGTTAATCGTCGAATCCAACTCGGCTGGGCAGCGTTCTGGAAGTTTCGCGAAATTCTCACGTCCGAAATACCGCAGTGTCTCAAGTCAAAAGTATTTGACCAGTGTGTGTTGCCAGTGATGGTGTATGGCTCTGAGACGTGGTCGCTTACTATGGGCCTCATAAGAAGGCTCAAGGTCACCCAAAGAGCGATGGAGCGTGCTATGCTCGGAGTTTCCCTGCGTGATCGAATCAGAAATGAGGAGATCCGTAGGAGAACCAGAGTGACTGACATAGCCCGCAGAATCGCTAAAATCAAGTGGCAGTGGGCGGGGCACATAGCTCGAAGAGCTGATGGCCACTGGGGCAGGAAAGTTCTTGAGTGGCGACCACGAGCTGGAAGACGTAGCGTGGGCAGGCCTCCCACTAGGTGGACCGACGATCTGGTGAAGGTCGCGGGAAGTACCTGGATGCAAGCGGCGCAGGACCGGTCTTTGTGGAAATCCTTGGGGAAGGCCTTTGTCCAGCAGTGGACGTCTTTCGGCTGAAACGAACGAACGATTTAATAATTCAACCTTAGTACTAACAAATTTCATAAAAGAGAACAACATCTTCTGTACGTGCTCGTGTATAGCCAAACTTTTGAACGTTTTGATATAATATATTAATATAATTTGGCATAATGAGTTTGGAATGTTTCTTGCATAATATTACTTTTCCATGATGCCTATAACATAATGTTTTGATTTAAAGTGAAAAATAGGTTAAGGTGCGGCGGGGGTGGCCCTTGGGCCACCTCTAAGCCGCCTATTTAGTTTTATACACACATAAATGACCTCATATTAATCACATTTACCAAATCATGCGGTAATTATTCATAATAACCGGCGATTATTCACAATTTTCACATTTATCACTTTGACCGTAACAGATATACTATTATTATTATTATTATTATTATAAAACTTTATTGCACAATAAAATAGTACAAAAGGTGGACTTAATGCTATTTAAGCATTCTCAGCCAGTCGACCCCTGGGTTATGCAGAAAGCTGTGAGTGCGAAGGTAGAGGTAGAAGGGTAGAAGTTAAATTTTTAATTGATATAATATTTAAGATACATAAACCTACATACATACATACATATACATACATATATACAAATACATACAAACATATAATATAAATAAATATAATTAACATATAATACCATATAATATGTGATAAATAAATAAACAATATTACGCAATCATGTGGAAAGGTGTTTACGTACTCTCATTTTAAATGATGATACTATGTACTTACAACCTTTTTTATAATTTATTTATTAAATTAAATTCATACATAAATACATAGTTACTCCCAGTCCCGTCAAAGAAATTAAATTTCATCATTTCAATTTCTGCGGGTTCGGGAATCGAACCCGGGACCTCTCGGCATATTAGTCCGTTTCGAACCACCAAACGGCCGACTGAAAACGGACCTCCCGGCATAGTATCAAAAGTATTTGGTCGCCGTATAAATCTCCGCTTCATGACACGAACACACGTAAACGTCATGGCGGGAAAAATGACACAGGTCCTGCCTTGACGGGCGCTCGCGCCGTACTAATCGATGTCGGCTTCCGCATTGTAATTTATACTGATATTCACATCAATATTTTGACAAAGTAGTTACTAATATTTAAACAATAACTGTAGAAATCAATTCTCCAATGAATATACTTTATTTTGGGATACTTTTATTGCTGTTATTGCTGTGTATTAAAACCAAAAATCACGATCAAAATGTGACGTAAATCTTAAAAATTTGCCAAATTATTTTTAGATTTTACTCAATAATGGTAATGAAATTCAAGAATCCGTTTGATTATTGGACTACAAGAATATATGTCCGATGATTTCTATATATTTTTAAGCTTATTATACGAGCATAAATAATAGATACAGGACTTTGAAATTGAGTCTGCGGCAATTTTTCCGTAAAATGGTTGTGGGAGATGGGGCACTGAGAATTAATCAAAAGAGTTTTAGTAAATCCGTTACATTAATGGTCAACAACAAGGATTGAACTATCTTTCGCAGTAATTAAATAATCTCTGGGTGTTGCTTAAGATAGTAATTCATGCTTCCAAAATCTTAGAAATTTGCACGAAAATGTAAAATGGCTCTTAAAGTGAAATTATCTGGCTGCTGTACTTGATTTGTGTACGATTAGATCGAACGCGTCGTTCATCGCTACAGCGACGACAGCCCGTGAGAATGAATATGCATGAGATTAGATAGCGCCTTCGTATTTACGAGCGCGGCGCTTGCAACACTATTACAGATTTCTCACTTGACATCTCAAGAGATGTCCCAGTTGGGAATAAGTATATTTAAACAAGAAATTCAATTTAAACATCAAACAAGAGAGGACAAAAGATTATATGGTGGGTTATGGGATACAGGCCTCCTCGGACCTTTCTCGCTGAACGAAAATGAAAAGGATTGTGTTTAGCTTCAGGCGTCTAACTAAATGGCGACGATTCAGACAATAGGAAAATTAATTGCATTGAGCAGCCATGGCGACTCACGCGAATGAAATCATTACCATGAATTATATCACAGAAATGCACCCAATAAAGTGAGTTTAAATACTAATCATTAATAATTATATAAAGCAAATAATACTTAAATAAAGACAACCCTAAAATAAAACCCACTGAGCGTTGATAAATTATTCTGTTTCAGATAAGAAACATACAAGCAAATGGTAAATAAATAATGTTTAATTCAACATAAAGAGTTTCATTTTATTTGTATTAATAATTACCACTGGTATCACAAATAAAAATTGTAATCTATACTTATAATAAATCTGTAGAGAGGTCAATTCTGTACATGAAATATATTTTCAAAATAACTATCAAGGGGTGATTAGTGATCGATACTGATGCCAAAAATGCAATCAGTAAAATTTTTGTCTGTCTGTCTGTCTGTCTGTCTGTCTGTCTGTCTGTCTGTATGTTCCTTATAGAAACAAAAACTACTCGACGGATTTTAACGAAACTTGGTACAATTATTCTTTATACTCCTGGGCAGGTTATAGGATACTTAGGAATTCCCACGGGAACGGGATTTAGCGTGAAAATCCTTTTGTATGTAAAATCTAAACCGCTTTAGTTAGACGCTTGAATTTTGGCATGTAGGTACCTTAGTAAACTTAGAGCTTAGTTACAACAAGGAATTCCCGAAATTCCCACGGAAACGGGAACAAGAGGGAAAATCCTTTTGTATGAAAAATCTAAACCGCTTAAGTTAGACGCTTGAAATTTGGCATGCAGGTACCTTAGTAAATTTAAAGCTTAGTTACAACAGAATATTGCAAAATTCTCACGGGAACGGGAGTTAGCGGGAAAAAACATTTGTATGAAAAAATCTAAACCGCGTAAGATAGATGAAGGGGGTAAAACGGGATCCACGCGTACGAAGTCGCGGGCGGCCGCTAGTCAACTATAAACATGAAGATTGTACGTGAACTAGAACCGAATAATTATGAGGATGAGTAATACAAACGTATTGACTTGTTAATATACCTAGTTACTCAAAAATCATCATTTGAGAAGCTCAACAAAATATACGAAGCAGTAAAGCACGTCTCTATCCCACTGTTAATAAGCTACAAATACTCACATGAATGTTACCTAACATTTGTTAGGACAATTGACGCAATTCTATCGGTCAGCGTTAAGGACACATCACACGTAAACGTTCCTTTCAAAATTAACGTTAATATTAGTGATATACATTAGATTTGCAGTCACAGATACGAATGATTTTTTAAAGAGAGTGTGTGGGTCAGAGGCGGAGGGCATACAATTTTAGTATCAAGTGGGGGTGTAAGTGTAAAAGCTTTCATTTGAAAGATAAAGAGGAACGATATTATTAAGATGGTTAATGAAAAAATTCCTACCTTAATGTGTTTACGAGGTCTAGGTACAATCGCCTTTAATAATTATAGTGATTTTGAGACTAAAGCAGCCATTGAACGCTCTTGCAAACTTCGTGAAATTCAATTAGTCACACACAGAGAATCTATCGTCCGTCAACCAAGCCGTGACTGATGGGAAAACATGAGCGTCCGATTCCTTAAACCTGAGCCATTTGTTTAACTGCTGCTAAGTGTGTAACGGCCTTAAGCCGGCGATCGTCCGCTCGATTGCCAATCATTGGTTGGACGGACGCCAGCGCCGCCCAGAATGGCCACTGTGATACTTCTTTATCTTTAATTAAGCATTCATTCGCAGGACTTAGGCTTTCGATCGGACTGGACTATTTGTTGTTGTCTTACTCGCATTTTAATATGAGAAAAATATTAACTAACCTTATTTTAAAAGCCGAAGAAAGAAAAGAACAAATTATCGAACATCACGAAAGTATTTACGATGTGTACTTATGTTTCAAAACTTAATAGCTACATTTCACGTGACATTTCAAGAACACTTATCGTATATTACAATGCAATACAATGGCATGGCATATCCCGTAAACTACTTTGCGCAGCGGGTTATCGTTCTTAATTGTTATGTTTATTTTTACAAGCTACATTTTTTGTCTACCCACCATGCACGCATATCAACCATGTTTCATGCGAATTTGAAAAAATCCAGATAGGCACCACGTTCCATATTCATCCCGCGTATTTACATTTAATCTGCGAGACGTATTGAGAACAAAGTTAAACACAACGCCCAGATTCGTAAAAAATCGTAAGTATGTAAAGTTGGTGGACAATGTTATCATATTAAACGGGTGGCCGGCCACTTGCAGGTGACCGAGCTCGTATTTGGAAGGACAATAGGTTGACATTTGGTCACTTGGTGTGTGCCGCGCGAGAGCCGCGGCCGCGCTTGTAATGCTGCGCGCGCGCCGCACACCTGCGCGCGCCGTGACCGGCATCCGTCGAGGACGCGTATTCCCCAAATCGATTTAGCGTATTTGCCAGTACCTTCCTATTTACATCCTAAGTGATGATTCTGGGAATTATAACAACATTGTACTGGCTGAATTTGAAGGACATTATTTTATGGCGTTAGAATAACATTAGAGCACGTGCTTGAATTAATTTTGCATTAACTTTAAGTGGTAACTAAAAAGTAAGTAATACTACTCTGTGAATCACGAGGACTTGAATTTTAGTGCTTTCTGTATTGACAAGCAAGTCAATCACTATCTATATAACTAATAACACACAAATTACAGGCCAGTGATTTCTTAAATATTTATTTTTACTGCCAAGCCAACCAGTCTACATGTTGTCATTAGAATGATTACACTTAAACGGGACTATTCCCACCTCTCGTTCCCACCACTGCAACTCCTGTGTAGCCAGGATCTACAGCTTGACCGCCACAAAAACCCAACCAATGAAGGTCAAGTTTGTCCCGGGGGAAAGTTATGATGATTACACTTGTCAATTTACGGTATGATAATAAACTGGAAGTATCGCCTCCTTCCAGAGAGCAATCAATTCCACTGGCATTAGGAAATACGCGTCCCACCACGGGCTCCAAATATTATAAAGTAAGTATAGCACCTCACCTGTTCCCGAAGTTCGGCGCTGCCTTGTTCCGGACGTCGTTACCGCGGCCTCGCAGACTCCGTAACTCAGTAAAACTCTGCATAACAAGGAAGGTTGAATGAGCCACCGAAATTTTGGAAAATTAAGCAATTAAGGGTATTTTTATCAACGGATTACCTACATGTATGAATTTGTTTTATTAGATTAATAAAATTAAAATAACGATTAAGATCTTGATTTAACTATCCAAATTACGAGTACTTTGTACTTTTTTTTACTGTACTTTTACTTAAAAAAAATAAAAAGTATATATTCTACTTACCACTGTAAACTACCACCAAGCCCATTTTAAAGCGTAAACTCAAGGTCACTTGACAGGTCGAAATAGGCTTCGTCCGGGTGAATTTCAGTGTGTAACAAAAGATAATAAAAGAATATTCAAAATTGTGTTATTTGACAAGTAGGGGGCTGTAGGGGGATAAACACGTAAGAGGAAACATTGAACATTCTGATACCACGACAACCCACCAAAATTAAATGAACGCTCTTCAACTATTGTTCTTGTCTTGATGTCACAGCATAAGTAGGTACACAAAGATTGTCTATTGAAGTGCATAACCTGTCGCCCGCCTCGAAAACAAACCTTTTATAAAGATTATTGCCCTCATTTTATCGAGAAACAATGTCATATCAGATCGCCCCCGATGGTATCGGAGTGAGTGACCGGTTCCCAGCACTCCTGCGCAGATCGGAAGCCGCTGACAATGATTCCGAACACCCGTTTATTATTAATGAGAGGTGACGGGCTCCATACCTAATGCGGTGACGCATGGCTGAGGCTTGGACTTTAGAGTACTAGTGCTGGGATTGCGTATCTAGATTCTGGGACTATGTTTTGGTAACATAATTTTATTATTCTTCATATCCATAACGTCAATCGTCTATCTTCCAGTTTACGATTTTGACTCTACTTTCCTTCATTTCGTTTAAGTAATATTTAGCAGCACTTTAACTACTACTATGACAAAGATTCAAAAAGATTTTTCAATTAACAAAGTGTGAAAGCCTAGAGAAGGACGTAGAGTTATTTGCTTTCACTCTATTTTTAATATAGCAAAAAATATACTCGGTTAGCTTTTACTCCTTGCTACAAGTAACATTGTCCCGGCTCTATAATTTGTCCCAGGTGGTCATCTTCCACCAACACTAGGCCAGCAGTGGCTGGTGCAGGTGGCCGGTTCTGAGAGCGCTTCCTTCCCCGAAGCGGCCATTGTCAGCGCACGCGCAGCGCATATGCTAGGGCCGTTTAGGCTAATGCGAGAACGATTGAACTGATTTATTTGTTTATTGACAGGTGGCACCATGTAAACAGGGAAATCGTGAACTATAGTTATTGAACAGTGCATGGTCTAGCACGTTTTAATTGCTTTATGATTATTTAAGTTAAACATCAACAACAAACTGCTAGATAATGTGATTAGCATGGTTCATATAGGTAAATTACTTAATATTATCATCTGCTCTTTATGGAAATAAATTTGATTTTGATTTGATTTGGACTCAAGATTTAATTTGATGGATCCGCTATCGGCGCTCAATTAAGTCTAATTTGACTACGCTCACAACACAGTCGGAGCGGCTGCGCGCGCGCCGCGGTTAACGAGCGCAGTTTACGGCCCGCCATAAACCGAACTTTACTTCTTACTTAGTGCCGTATGCAAGTGATGCAATAATAAAGTCGTTTAATATCAACATTATCTTAGGCTGAGTTGCACCAACTTACTTTAACCGTAACTACATATAACAATAGCCGGTGTTTTTGTATGAAGTTTGACAGATTTTTGACGTTTGTTAAAGTTAAAGTAAGATAGTGCAACTCAGCCTATAGTATTTTTCCCTTAGCAATTTAGCATGGTAAAGCTTCTCGGTCGTTAAGGTTTTAATTTAGGTACCTATTACCAACCTAATATACGATATGGATAATATATTCGTGGTTGCATCTATCAGTTTCGTTTATTATATTTTTTTATTGGGGGTGGTTAGTAAAAGTTCGAAAGTTAATAATGTACATGTAAATGTGTTATAGACAGGAGTGATAAAGCGTGATCTTATCATCAGTCATTATGGAACCACGTCATTTTCAGTTTTTTTTTCAGCAATTCAGTAATGTTACAGTAAATTTGACCTTTTATTACCGAGCCCTATTTCAAGATTTGCACAAGTTAATGTTGGTAATCCCATCGATCCAGCAATGACCGGGGCCTGTAACGCAAGTTAAACGGTTCCCGAATAGTTGGGCAAGTCGCGGCCGCGGGCCCGCGGGCCCTGCTTATCCCTTTGAGTTACAGCGTATCGATTTGTTTACGCGGCGTCTCGCGCGGTGACTGACCGATCAGTGTGGACGCTACCCGCCGAATTAATACGAGTCCGATACAGGCCCGCTTATATGACGCAAATTATATTCATTGCTCAATATTAATCAGAGCAAATTAATTTGATTTCATTTTTAAATTAACAGCCGTTTTTAATTCGAGAAAGTGCATTGACGTAAGTATTTGAATCATAGATATTAGGCGATTATGTTATGTAGGTATTGCCTAAATGGAATGTGTTTTGTAGCATTCGTAGGTAGAAAATGCGGTTAGTAAAATATATTGAAAACCGGTATTTATTGATGTAAAGCGCAATTTATTTTGTGATCTATAATTCGCCTATACTTAACCAAGAACATAACGTGATGGTTACACATTTCAAAATACACACTTCCTACCGTGAACTAAAGCTTACGACCACCACTACCTGAAAGAACCCTAAACTATCTGAAAGTTCAAGGGTAGATGTTTCCCTTTTTAATATAAAGTTTGTCATAATTACTACCTACATACAGCTACAAAAATGTAAAAACTAGAACAATAAGCAACAGTTTTTATAGTATTTTGTACAATAACACGGTAATAGGCATATTTCAGCACTAATAAAGGAATAAAATGTTTTTTCATTTATTTCAGAATTATTTTTTAAGAATCGTAACTTCTGTCATTTGTATTTGGGAAATCTATTGGTTATAATTATTTGACGAGCCTACGGATGTTCGCTTCACCGTGCTCGCGCGCGACCTTGACCCGCCCTAAATTATCCCGCTCGGCGCGGGTTCACGCACCGAGGGCCAGTTTGCTTACCATGAGTTTACGTAAGGTGTGTTCGCTGGCGACTGCGTAAAAAATGAGATTAATGTATGACAGATTGTACAGCGTACCCCTAACGGCTACTTTCAGAAATTTAAATCTTCATAGATTTTTTTGACGCACTCGCTAGCGAGCACACCTAACGTAAACTCATGGTACGCACCGCACCGCAGCTCGCTCCCAACAAATACATCGCCGTGCAAATAACATTGTAAATGTGCTCTTAATAACTATCAATAATTAATTTGCAATTCGATTCGGATAAAATACGCCAATTATAGTAATTAGAAAATAACATTTCTACGCGAAAGTCTGTAATATCAATGATTAATAATGCATTATTTATTTGTTTATTATTAAGTAGTTAGCTTTGTAGTTCGTACACAGATTTACAGTAATCTAGACTACGTTATGAAACACAGCACTCGCAGCGAGCTTATTTCTTATTATAGCGTTTTAAAATAAAAAATTTCGTTTGTATTGTTCATTACTAGCGACCCGCCTCTGCTTCGGCACAGGTACAATCTTAAAAACCTTCCTCTTGAATTACTCTTTTTATTTAAAAAACCGCATCAAAAACCGTTACGTAGTTTTAAAGATCTAAGCATAATAGGGACAGACAAACAGGAAAGCGACTTTGTTTTTATAATATGTGGTGATAGTGAAGGTTACCCTCGATTGAATATACATTCATATTCATATTCTTGGAAATATTTCAAGATATTCAAATTAAACTAGGTAAATATCTTTATTTTATCGTTTAGATAGTAAAGCATACATTTGATTGTTGGTGTACTTACCTTACAAATTCTCACTATTACGGGATTGGCGACACACAAACACTTTTAAAAGGTAAAAAAAAACGTATTTACCTTCCCGACGTTTCGACTCGGTTGCACGAGTCATGGTCGCGGCACGTCGCGGGCAGACTGAAGATGCTTCGTCGTCTGCTCGGGCGCGATGAATTTTCTTCACCCACCCGCATTTGCACAATATTTTCGGCCGTGATACAGTACCCTACAAAATCAATAAAAAGATTAATATAGTAACTACCTTCATACATTGATTCAAATTCATGGCTTTGCAATCACGATTCACGAAGCTCTATGCCGGTAGTTGTAGTAAAAAGCTTTCTAAGTATTTTCTTTACAATGAGCTACGAGTGCATTAGTATTTGTGTAGGATGCGTGCGCCGTTACTGATGCAGGCTGCGTTTGCTTCACATCCTCACTGTCTGATGATTTATTTATTTTTTGCAATGTCTAGGCCACAACATACATAGGTGTACTCCGTGCACTAATATGGAAGGCGATATTGAAGCTTAATACTGTGGCACCGTTTAATAAACGCAATTTTGAAAGAGAAAAT
Source organism: Ostrinia nubilalis (assembly GCF_963855985.1). Lineage (NCBI taxonomy): Eukaryota > Metazoa > Arthropoda > Insecta > Lepidoptera > Crambidae > Ostrinia > Ostrinia nubilalis. The sequence goes on from NC_087093.1 coordinate 18,190,392, forward strand.
TAAATGTAGGTAAATACCTTCCAGTAATACGAGTACCTTGATGTGCTGGCGATAGTAGGTTGACTACAGCGCATGAAGAAAGATTTGCGATGCATAAAAAATATGTAAAATGTTGGATCTGAATCATGATTTGGTGATTTGACGAACTTTAACACACACGTAATAAGAAATCACTACATATTTTAGGCAGAGTTACAGACAGCGGCACATCAAGATAAAAATAGGACTGTACCTGTACTATCAATCCTACCTACTTATTTTATTTTAATTATTTAAAAAGATCATCAACAAGTTTACACTAACTAGATCTTATCTTTACAAATTATGTTCCATTAAAGTCAATATTTCAAACCAGTAAGCCATTGCAGTGTACAGTAGCGATTTTGTAAGTTTCTAAAAAAATATTGACTTACCAATGTTCCAAGATGCTTTTGTTGCAAGATGATTTTGCACACAAGACACATACACACTTATTGACACGAGAAACAGTTTCACGGCACCCTAAAGTTGACCTGATTGCTTTTCACACGCTAGAAAAAGTTTTAATTTCTAATTAGATATCGTCATGTTCTTTGTAAATTGTCAAAAACACTACTTTACCCACCTCCGCGTTTATTTTTTTTTACAGGAAAGCCTAGAATCTGCGTTTAGTTAGTGCAGTGTTCGAATTTTAAAATAATACATCAAATAAAACAACGCGGGCGCAGAGACGCGTAATATTTTATGCCATTGCCTGATTTCAAATTTTGAATTTCGAACGTCGAACGAAATGAGCGGCTTGGCGCTCAAAGTAGTGGACCTTAGTAGTCTGTGGCAGTATTGTCTGCGATGTTGTTTTGATGTGAAAAACAAATTAGTAATTTTATTTAATGGTGTTGTATCAAAATATTAGTGATTTAATTATTTCCTCCCTCATGCCGTTCATCTACAGCGTTCGATTAAGGTAAACCGCTACTATAAATATTCTTACGATTTACAAGTCGTCATAATGATTGGCGTCGTGTCACGAAAATTGCATTCTAAAAGAAATGTCAATATTTGTTTTCAAACGTAGATGTATTTTAAGAGATTTGTATGTAATTTATATGAGAAAGCCATGAAAGATCTTAGAACAATTAACATTTTAATGATTTACTTTAGGTATGCACATTGTGCACATGTTGTTTTACTTGTTTTATATCATACTCGTACGTTGTTCTGTAAAACACAACACAAACATTTTTCATTCTATACTTACCTCTGACTGAAATGTAATGTACTAAATAGGTACTTACATATTTATACACTGAACTGAAACTGAAGTTTTGTTTGTGATTTACATTTTTACTAAGCATTTTTAATATTCATTCTCGTTACATCCAGTCTGTTACAAAATTTTATAGTTAGTAAACTGCAGACGCAGACATTTTGTATTTAAAATAATTAAGAATTGATGATAATATTATTCGAATTTAGCACTACTCGCACCAGTATAGGTAATACCTAACTGCAGTTACTGTTTGCCATGGCAAAAAATTAACGTCGTTAAAGTTACGTGCAGGTAATAAAATCTTATATGGTTCTTTCTAGGAATGTTGTGCTAATAACAAGCAAAAATATAATTTAGCAAGTAATAATTTTGCCCTCGTATACGAAAGCTTAACTTTGAACTCGGTTTTTGTTGTTTTTGATGAAATGGCATTTTCGCTAAATGCCAGTGTATTGCGTGTGCCGGGTCCTGATTATACAATTGGGTGAGTTTATGTGGCCGTAAAGTTGAACCGGCGGCGAGCGACCTCTGCCGGCACTTTTCGCGACACGTCACAGCTTCCCTCGTTCCTTTGTATGCTCGTTGTTCGTCTGAAGTTAAACTAATAGGGAAAACCGATAACAAGACCGTAGTAGCTAATTGAAGTACGTACATACTTTGTTTAACTGCAATTAGAATTTTCAATTTAATACTTACGTAATACCTATTTGTTTGATACCTATTATTGACTTTAATAATCACAAAAGTGGCTACATAAGTGTGAGCGTGAATTCAAGCGTTAAATTTAATTAAAGTCTCGTGAAGCCTTACAGTGAAAGTAAAATATTACGACTAAACCTGCTCACGACTTGTTTTAGTTGTTACCCAATATGTGAAATAAAAGAAGATAAGACGGTGGCTTCCATTTTATGCTCTTAATGTGCGCGTGTTTCATTCTTTCAGTTGCGGACAAAATTTTCATAATATCAATGATTTTAGCTACATTAGCAAGCAACCACTCTCTTTTAGGATGGATCTTTTTTAGGTGGTGTTTTCCATGTCATATAAACTGTAATATAAAACGAGCTCCTTATTTAAAACGTAGAATGTATGAGTAGATGATGGGTATAGTGTCGCTGCTCGCCCGCGAGGCGGAAGCGGCTGCCTTATCGAGCTGCCGCCCCCGCCGCCCGCGCGAATTTACAATGTCCGCCCGCCCCACGCCACCGCCGCCCGCCACCACGAAAACTCCTCCAGCACGCACAAATCAATTTCAACCTTATTTGAAACGTGATAGAGTTTATATCCATTCAGCGAGGGATTACATGAGCGCGTGTGTGCGTGAGATTTTCTCGCCTGGAAATTCTAATGCGCCGCGCGACTGTGATAAAAAATGAGCGGCCCGGGAAACGTGAATACATTACCGAGAGAGACGGCATGCGAGCACCCGCCCCGCCGCTGTTTTACACTACTTTATATTTCGATTCCGTCTGAAAAGGGAGAGCGTTATGTACTTTACGCCTGTTAAATATGTAGCTAGAGCCGCACCCCTTGCCTGAAAGCACTTCATTGCGATTTCATTTTAGTATGTTCAATTTTTAACAAGCGTCTTACCTTATGTGTGGCCGCTTTATGCTGGAGCTGTTTTATGGCTGTTAACATACGAGACTTTCTACCGTATTCTTCATTCATTATTGTTGTATGGTTTAGCTTATGTCTTCTAGTAAATCACATAAAAGGTGTTTAAATATCACTACGTTTTAATGATCGTTGCTGATTTTCATTTAACGAGACCTATTTTTCCTCGCCATCTTGGAAAATATCGTAAACTGCGTTTGTGTTGGTTACTACGTTATATTAGAACCTTCTACAACAGTTACACACATTGTATCATGATGAACTTTCGTAGAAAAAATATAAATAACCAGTTTGAAGAGTGATTAGTCTACTAAGCCATTACTTAGTGTCCAACCTCAAGTGCAAGCCTCGTTAAGATCTTAATACACACAGACGTCGGAAATCTCCGTCCGTCAGCTGGGCGCGGACAGATGCTACGAGTTGTCTGTACGTACAAAAGAACAACTCATTTGAGTGCTTCTTAATTATAGCTTGCTTCAAGTTAAAAAAGAGCTCCTGTCAGTAGCAATAGATACTTCTTTGAATTACGAATACCGGAACACAACAATAAACACGGCTACCTGTACTATCAATGACGCATTAAGTAATTATCTAAGGGGCCACTTGGATTACTACAGGTGTTAGAAATAATAAAGTGTGAGAATCTAACAGGCAATTTGTTCCGGCAGGGGCGTTAGACGCGCGTCGGCGCAAAAACGCGCGCGACAGGGGCTTTTTACGCGCGTTTTTGCGTCTAACGCTCGCACCTGGAAGGGTTAAGGCGCGCGGCGCGCTGCGGCACGCGACCCATTTGGGTTAAACGTTGATTTATAGCGTCTTAAAGAGGACAATGAAGGGGCGAGGGTGACGAGAGTGTTTTGGTCGTGTCAATGGATTACTTCAATGTGATGAATGGGAGCATTTTTTATTTAAGGTGTACAACTTAAGAGAGATAAATCAGTTACTCTATGACAACATTTTTTTTGTGATCAATCACTTTTAAGAAATTTTACTAAGACTATCAAAGATTTTCAGATTACAGTCTAATTTCAATGAGTAACAATGTATTTTAACGATTTAGTTTCCCTTCACCAGTACCTTTTTCTTATTTAGCTATTTTGTGGAGTCAGGGTAAAGTACTTCATTTTATCTACGGACCTACCATCGATAACATTCATAGCGATTTTGTTGCGACGCTCAAAGTGAAATCTCAAAGTGCTGGTAGAGCAAACAGACTTCAGACCCAAAAGCTCACTAAAATGTTTTTGACTAGTATTTTGTTTAAAGATTGATAAAAATTGAGGCAATGTTTACTGATTTTTTTTTTAATATCACTTATTAGCTGCCCAATACTGTATTACTTTGCAGAAGACTGGCACCAGCTGAAAACTAGTGCTGCAACGACCTACTACCGTACAGCTTACGATGAGCCGAATGCCCTTGTCACCTTGTTTTAATATTGAATCTGTGCTATGGTTATTTAATTGTTTTGGTGACAATAAAGGTTTATTAATTAATTAATTGCCTTGCAGAGACGTCGCGAGGGCCCGACATGGCTGGAATACCCATCGTCGCGCCTGCGGCGGCTGCTGCGGGCCGCCTGCCGCGCGCCGCCCGCCCGCCCTACAGTCATCACAGGTACATAGCTGTAGTAAAGTATTGGTAATCGATGGATAAATTACTAATATTCCTGTTAACCACTCCAGTTACTTGTGTTAGGATTGTGTTCAGAGTTCAGCGGACGACAGGGATCGAACTAGCGTTCGGTGAATCTCGATTATTAGATCATTCTCGATAGGCAATCCGAAACTGAACCATTGGGCTATTGACGCTTAAACATTGTCTTACAAAGTTGTCTTATTCCCACTTAGGTATCTTTATAATTAACTATTCAGTTACTATTGGTAATCGAAAATTTGTGAAAGTAAAAACGTATTATTTTCAATGCTAATCAGTTTTCAGGTAGGAATTTAGGTATTATTGCACAATTTATGTTAGAGTTGAATAGATCGAGCTCGGTACAATCAACTATTTTACTTATTATAATTATTAGCAATCATTCTGTAAATGTAGTTAAACTGTTACAATAATTCACCCACTATGCAACTGATCAATAGAGAAGTGTTTTACAAAATGTCTTTATAATTAGGTTATTAGGTAGGGCACAATGAAAATTTAAATAGCAAAGCTTTTAAAATAGATTAATTTCTGAACCGAAACTGTTACTACATGAACAGTTAACCTTGAACGTAACGTTTTTGTCAATTGTGGCATCAAATAAGCGTGGATTAATAAACACGCTAACGGCAATGTTCATTAAACTTTACAGCCTTTTTAGGGCTGTCAAGTTGCGTTTTAAAAAAAATATATTTTGTTACATAGTTATAGTAAAATTACGTTGTAAAGTATAGTTGAGCTTTTTGCGATCGTCGGTGTGTTTTTACAATAGTCGACAGGTCAAGCGAGCGTCGAATACAAACGCTCGGTTCAACGGCAGAGTGCGCGTGCGCACAGGTGGAGGCGGCGGAAGCGAAGGCTCGTTTTTGTCTCGAAATGTTTAATATGGCCTTGTCGCGTATTAGGCTGACAATTTGCAGTTTCATTGTCGTATGCATTAGGCTTAATAATTAATCTATTGTGAACCAAACGATTTTCATGAACAGGATAACAATGAGGATAAGGATTTGATGGCCGCCCGTTCTGGTAGTTTGGCTTTAGTTCAGGGGCAATATTTATAGGTACACCTAGTGTCGTGGACGTTTATAGCACATAAGTAGGTACACGTCTTTTATTTATCTGTCTTTCAATTTACTTAATTTCTGTAGAAAAATCTCGGCTACTTTGAGTCTAGGCTTATGTCATAGTTTAATTTATTCATACCGGACTTAAAAGAAAATGTCACAAACACTTGCAATTGTAGAGCTTTGATTCTTTAAACAGATTATGTGCCGTGGTCGCATACAACGAATGTAAAATCAAAATCAAACTTATCTTTATTTGTTTAGACTAATTAAATTAGTACTTGCAAATCGTCAAATGCTCTTAAGGAGCCTATACATGTCTCATTCTTTTTTTGCCCTACCAGCGCTTCGAGACAAACATTTGGCAAGAGCTGAGAAGCTGTACTATACTATACTATTACGCAAATAAATTATTTCTATTCTATTCTATGTGTTAGGTCAAATTAAGATGTATAGGTACGAGTAGGTACTATAAATCGGAATAAAATTAAATCTTTAGTAAGAAACGTTTAAAAGAAAACAAAAATCCACTTCGTAGCTTTTAAATGAATAGGTAATTGAGTACCAGAACAGACTTACATTTTGTTCTAGTGCTGAGACTTGGCCACTTATTTTAATTCTTTTGTTTTTGTATTCAATGGCAGGCAGATAATTATGTTTCAATTAATTTACTGTCATCGGTATGACTGCTTCCTTACAGGTTCTCTTTCGTTTGTTCTCTTGAGGTCCTGAGTTATTTGAACATTGTCGATCACAATTCGAATATTTCATTGCCTTCTCAATCGAAATCTTTAAAAGGCCTACTAAGTAGAGCTAAATGGGGCTACTTAAAAGGCGTACCTACCTCGGAGTACGATAATTGTGGTTCGTAGTAGTGGCCCCACGCAGGGAGCCATTCGGGGAATCGGCCCCCCTCCTCGGCCCACGGACCTTCGGCTGGCGGCCCGGACACCCCCGCTAATGAAAATGAGTCAGTTTCCAACTTAATGAAGTGTTAATTGACGATGTCAACTCAGTATTTTTTAATTTTTGGTACATTGTTACTGCTGGTTCTCGAGTATTCTTGACGTGGGTATGCCTTGAATTTTGTTCGTCATAACTTAATTCCGATTCGTTTTCAGTTGAAAGTGCTTGTATGCTGAAAAATGACAGCATTACGGACTACAGCTGACTGTAGTGGCAAGGCTGAAAAGGACTCTAAATTCCCTAGGGAGCTAGGTTTCGGTCTTACTTCATAAATTTAGAATCAATACCTAGAAGCCGTTTTAAAGAAAAAGTAACTATGAGCACAAAAAAATTATGCAGTCCATTCTACACTTTGTCTTTACTTAACATTAGTTAAGATTTTTATCACCTATACCTGGCTATTAACCGCTTGAGTCCCAGACGGCATTGATTAATGTCATAACAATTGATTATCTATTGTGTCTAGATTCGCGGGCCTTGAAGGATTAAGATAACGGAACATTTGCTTTGTAGCCCGACCTTAAAACTAATGATTGACACCCTCAATATAATACTATTATTCTATGATCAGCATTTACTTACATCACAGTTGCTATGCTTGGTAAAGTCTACCACGCATTGCAGATTGGTCATTTATGCATAGATGCCATGAATTCGTTGAAATCTGTAATCTGTCGTGTCGTAAAGCTGCCAGCCGGCCCGCAGCCGCCGGTGGATTATTGGGCACATCTGACACTGCCACGCAGATATAGAGCAGCCTCTGGATGCGTTATTAATGAAATATAGATTTATTATTTATTTCAACTTTAGCACACATAGAAACAATGCACTGTGGCGGACTTAATGCCGGATGGCATTCTCTGCCAGTCAACCACGGGTCATGCAGAAAGAGTAAGGCGGTGCAAAAACTTTACATTTAGAATAATATACCTACTTACATACAATAAATGACATAATATAAATACATAAATATAATAGACATACACATAAATACATAAACATAATAGTATTATAGATGTGTTATATACGAACATTGTGTTATACTTCATATGATATGGTGATAAATATAGTATAGGGAATCTTATTATTTTCAAATAAAGATAAAGTATATGTTTCAGCAATTCAATAGAGCTTATTGAGTTGAATATTTTTGTTGCCTTTGTTTTGAGTAGGGCTTGTTATTCTACAACGCAAACCTTTATTATTGCCTACCTTTATAATAATCTTGCAATAAACTTTATCGTTACGTGGTTAATTTAATGTCTTATCTGATCACTTTAGATCCATGTTGATTCGGAATTTCGGTTGTGATAAATCTGCATGCGCCAGAGTGGCCGGGGCGACGCGTGCCGGTGAGCGGGGGAGGGGGGGTGTATCGCCAGGTGCGGGGGCGGCAGATGTCGCGGCGTGACGTCACTGACCCATATCTCACACCTTTGTGTGTGGAGCTGCAGCAATAGCAACCTTACCCCAAGCTCATAAGACACCGCGCTCTGGTCGTAGACCCTTCGCTAATGACCGACCGGGTCAAACGACACTCGACACACAATACCATTCAACTGAAGTGAAGGGAATTGACAAAGCGATTGAACGTGACGTTGAAATTAAATATTTTGTCGTGATAGAAATCACCCTCCAAATGACTCGTAGCTCAATGGAAAAGGAAAACAAGGGTTCGGTAAAAATAATTGGAATTTATTTTATAAACGAGCTTTATATATTATAGATGATTAAAATTACTATTTAAAACCAGATGAATCAGATTACTTTTACTGAAATAAGTTGTGCAAATCCTCATCATGTGTCGTAAATATCCATATGAGACGGAGGTTGCTTAATCATATCATAATCATAATATCTTTATTGCTTCTTGTGGTACAAACAAGGTATTAAAAATAAAATAGTCCCAGAACATGAGCCCTGTGAGGGCATTGCAACATTATACATAATATTAATTAAGCTTAATCTAAATTATTTTAATAAATGTAAGTACAAATCCGAATTAATTTTTAAGATCATACAATTCTTTCAAAGAGTAAAAACATTTCTTTAATAACCATTCCTTCAATTCTTTAACAAACAAATTATCATTTTCAATATTCTTTATATTCGTAGGTATCTTATTATATAATTTTATTGACATATGGTAAGTGCCTTACCATCAGGTTACTTCCTTGCCAGTTGAGCTTCTTGCCTACCTTCTTGCCAGTTGAGCTTTAGTTGGTCACAATGATTCTTCAATGTAAATATAAAATTAATCTATGTTTTGTGCGGCACTGAATACGATTTCCCAAGTAAGCTTTTGAGAAAAGCTTAGATTATCATTTTCACATCTACTCAAAAAGCTCACTTAAGTAGCAATTTTGTGACAGCTACCAAATTCATCGGTTTAATATATCATTACCATATTTCTATGTGTAATAACTAAAAAGTGAATTGTAAAGGACTTGTTTCCCAAAGCTTGTCATTTGCCCCAAGTGTAGAGCTACCTGTGTTCGTACTTCGAGCCGCAAGTGCGCCTTCCGTGGGTCTCAGGTTAGCGGGCTGTGGAGTGTGGGTTCACTTACCTGCCTTCATAGACTTCATTCTATCCACAAAACTTAAATTTTTATTCGAGGTTGTTTATCGTTTCATCTGCCAAAATAATTATATTTTTGTGCATTTTAATTTGGCTCAGAATTTGAACTAAAAATCCTAAATGGCACTCTTATTCTTGAAATTTTCTTTGTCTATGAGCTTTTAAACTACTGTCCTACAATTTGTCGATTAGAGTGCTTATCATAATCTAATCTTATCTATTTTATTGTCAATTGTAATAGTAGTTTATTTTTCTGACGGTTTAGTATGTTATTATCAATGTTATCTACAGATTATAAAAATAATAGAAAATTAATTTGTGAGAGTGAGAATCTTTCAATAAGACTTGTCTTACCCTTCAGTAGGTAGTAAAGACAGTAAAACAATTTCAAGCAAGAGGAAAATTATTGGTACTTTTCCGAAAGAGCTTTTTTAAAACTAAACGTTAAAAAGGGGCTGTCAATAGTAAGAACATTCTTGTGCTGCTGTAGGTACAATTATTTTACATTGTTATTCTGAAGATACCACTGTGACACGGCTCAAATTTTATAAAGATCATCTAAGAGCTTTTTAATACCTAATGGCATAACATAAATTGCCTATAAAATTGTGAATTGTGTAGATAATAATATAGGGCTGTGTGTTAACGGACATGTTGATGACATTGTTTAATTGGTACTATTCATAGTGCAGTACAAAGCAACGATGCCGCCCCACATTGCTTGCATATCCCACGAACAGGTGACGGCCGGTCGGTATTTGACAAGTAACACTATTTCTGTCAATACACATAACTTCTGAACGTCATCAAACAAATATTTACCCGCAATTCACACCTGACGTTAAGTGCTCTACCCGTCTAGCCCTTGGTTACCCTTGCTTGGTCCTCCTGATGAGTGACCAGGGAATACTGTTTCAGAGAGCGACGAGTGAACAATTTCAATTAATAACATTTCTTTACGTAGCTCAATAATTGGGCTTACCTATTGATGTCGCCTACATTTTATTTCAGTTTAAAATTAAATTGAACTTTATTAGTTTAAATTGGTTAGTTATTGAAGCCATCATGAAAATTGTCGTTAGGTATAACTTAGCAGTAGCTAACATAATAACTAATCAAATTATCTTATTAAGCTAACGAGAACATTATTACACCTGCTCGTAAGTTTTGCGAGGTTTTATTTAATATCAAAAAGTTAGTACACTCTTAGTTTCGGTACACTAATTACTTATTTAGAATTTTGTCTGTATTTGGAAATTTCTAGATAGTGCAAAGTAATTGGGAAAGTGCGTAGTATTTTCGTCGCGTTGTCAATGTATTAATTAGTTTTCGGACGAGGCTGCGCGGGTTCAAGTTCACGCCGGGCGTCGACCCCGCCGTCTGCTGCCAACACCAACCGCTCACGCTCACGGGAACTATATTTAGCATAACGTAACAAACACAACAACTAATCATTCAATAAGTCACTTACTATACTGGAATTACGATCTTTGAAATTGTAGAGTTAAGTGTAAAGTAGAAAAGTTTCAATCGAATGCTTTGTTATTCGGTGACGAAAAAATACTTAATGCTAAACATGAAGCAACTAAAATTCTTTCACAGGACACATTAGTGTCGTTTAAATCGAAGTACAATTCATTCCTCGACCCTCAAAAGGATACGAGAGCGCTCCGCACCAGCCATTCAGTGGAAGTTTTTATCGGCATTTCGGGTTCGGACGCGCTGCTTCGGCGAAACTATGAGTCGCTCGCCGCGGGCCGCCGCCACTTCGCTCCGTATGTAAAAGAGCCGTAGGAAAATCCATAACGGCACGCGGAAAACCCTTTTAATATACGGCACGTAAATAAGAGTATACGCGGCGGGCGGGGGCCGCGGGCGGGGGCGCGCTGCCATTGGCGGAGCGCCGCGCCCCGCCCCCGCCCGCGCCGAAAAAAAACCTCGGAAAAAAGCGGCGGCAGCGCGGCAGTGTCTCACGGACGCGCTCGGTGGGCGGACGCTCGCACCGGAGAGACGGCGCGACCCACGACCGGCGGCCGCGGCCGCGCCATGCCCGCGCTGGCTCTGCGCGACCAGCCGCTCGACTGCTCCATGCGCCTGCGCGAGCTGCCCGCCTGGCCTCCGCCGCCGCGCCACCAGCACCAGCACCACGGTCAGTAGCCGGTGCGCCAGTGTCTGTGATCATGAGTGTGCTGTGCTCCAGCCTCCAGCCCGCGAGCCCCGACTCGGCCGGACGGTTCGTCTGCCCCAGTGATCGCCCCCGAGTTGTTGACAAACAGTGATTCGGAAAATCGGCCCGAGAAGCCCATTGACGACGCTAATGCGGCGCGCTCTCCGGCCCGAGCCCGTTCTTTATCCCGCGACCCTCCACGTGCGTTGCCCGTCTCAGGGGTCAGATTTGGGAGTTTATTGTTATCCCTCCAAACCCCAATGCGCATTGCTTATACAAATTCGACCCGCAATGTCTGTCAACAAGTTTAAAATATGGTACACCTCCCTCTGTTTTGACTTGACCGTCGCAAGTAGGCCCGTTTCGTAGTCACTTAGGACAACATTATTCATGTTTTCGCAATCAAAGTTTTTGTCGCCCACAACTCATGTAAGTGAAACATGCACTAATTAATAGTATTTGCCAGTAACTATAATAAATTCTAGTTTTTACTTGCACTGATGTTCATTTGAATATTATTTGTATTTTATTTATTTTGATAAATATTCATTGAAAATATTTATTACCATACAGTAAGCAAATAATGATTAATTACTGTTTATATTTCTAATTAAATATTTATTAGTCCATTATGAAATTCTTCTAAATCATAAGCCTGGACTATCTGGTTGACATCGTTTATGTGTGACTGCTCAATTAATTACATGTATTCAATGTGACGAGCACAGAATATTAATTTTTCTTAGAAATAATTGAAAATTGATATGAATTGTTTACTGAAAACCTTATTCCCGTCGTTACACGCATTTTGCGTGATTAAAAAATGACGTACAGGTTGTTTTAACCCTTTTTGAAGTCTCGTGGGTGAGGGGTCAGGTGGGCGCAGGTCGCGCTCGAAGGGTTGCGTCCCCGGCCCCCTCACAAATAATATTAACTCTCTTACTTGCGCCTTTGTCGCCGCACCCACTCTCGCCACTCATGTGCAAAATGATTCCTTTGATATGCCCCAAATACACTTCACCTTTTTATTATGATCCAAGACATTCTATTTGGGATGAAAGAGCTTTTTAATTTATTTTGCGTCCCTCACACCTATAAATCTGTAAACACAACTCAATTCGTTCAGACGCATCTTACTTTTCAATTCACTGAGATTTATTAATCTATTTTCTGTAAATAATCAAGTGTGTGCATCAGGGTGAAAGGTGACAGCACTGACAGCATTGTTAGTCAGTTACAAGACGATAATGATGATCCTAAAGACTGTTCACACAGTTAAGTGTCATAACGACATCACGTCGACAGATGTCCAGGCGACAACAATCAGCCCCAATGTCTCCATCCTACTCCGGTTGCCACTTTGAAACAATAGAATTGTAATTTTTATCATGCTCACATCAAATTATAATGAAATTACAATTGAATTGGAAGCAAATCACTGTAATGTAATTGATGTAAAATCTGTGTGCGCTTTCCAAGACAATTTGGGTATAATAATGTCATCTAGGTAAGTGAATTGGCAGTAGTGATGAGGTCACGCGTTGTTTACGGCGTAATGACACGTCGCGGGCCCGCGGCGCGCGCGCACGGGACCGCCGTGAACTTTGCGCGCCCGCGACTCCGTCCAGCCAACTGCACATCCACCACACCTGTCTTTCTAAATTAGACGCCCAATTTTGCATCTGTTACGACATAATCAACGGCGATTATTATAATACACTTTGATGTAATAACATTGCAATTTGCAATAATCATTTTAATACAAGTTATTATCACAATGTTAGGATAGCAGTAATTATTATGAAACTTAAGTATATTATCAAATAGCGCAATATATTTTTCGGTAACATGTATTTTATAATCTGAAAAAAACTGATTATTTCAATATTCATAATTTTGTGAAAAACCCAAATAAATAAAACTTCTTCTTCTTCTTCTAACTAAACACTAGACCTACTAAAATACTATTTAGTAGGTCTAGTGTTTAGTTAGAAGGTTACAACAGCAAGTATAAAGACAATTTTAATCACTATGATTCGTCAAAAACTATAAATAAACCTATAAATTATATCTAACAGGTCATTATTATGTTACTACAAGAAATTAGAGTCATTATACATTTGAATTTGTTTGCTATTACAATAATTATTACTGAACCGTGGCAACCGAACAATGTTTCTCGTGTGCTGACATAGAGTCTACCCTTATTTTTTTGATCTCCCAGATCGGGCATTTCTTATTTTTAGGTAAATTAGGTTTCTAATGTTTGACAAATTCTATTTTTGGGCACCAGCGGATAGGTTATGTTAGGTTATAATTTACTTTCAACTTGATGAAAATACAAACATGACTATAATTTCCATAGGAGCCTCATTATGTTAATTTTCAAATCGTGTTTTTGTTTCATAACTTAGAGGACTAGACCGTTGCGTGACCGTATTGAAAGTCTCATGCATGCGGCCGTGATGGATGCATGCGAATTAGTCGCAGATGGCCAGTTTTTATGACACGCAGATAAAATCACATAACAGTTTATAAACGCGCCACTGGCAGTAACCGTGCCCCTCACTGTACTCACAACATATTCCTCTATCTAAAACTCTGCATTTTCAGTCTTACCGACCCAAGACTAACAAGTTTTAACTTTTATCATAAACCACAATCATTAAAATTTCATTACACGCGTCTGCGGCTTAAAAAAGGTAAACTAACAACAAATACTTATTACTTATAATAAGCCGTGTCGAGTTTACATATGCAAATTATATTTTTATCAAATAGGAACGCGCACTTAACTAAAAGTCGTGTAGAGTGTATTAAGCACTTATCTCTCCGGCCCATAAAGCACACAAAATTGGTGCTAGCCGAGATTTCATAGACTGCGCATTTTTTGTAAACAATAAGGAGTTTACGCTGCGTGAACCGGCGTCGCCGAGTCGCCGAATAATATAATGGGCCCATTTGCATACCGCGGTAATATGAGCCAGTTAAGTATTTTTAGCAAAAAATTACATAATGCAAATTTTCAAGTTCGCGAGATTACACGAGCATAAACGCGGGCCACTAATCGCGCCGCTGCGCCCGCGCCATTACGCCCGTACCTCCAGTCGCAGCTAATAATAAAGGTAATAATACAAAACGCCTCCGCATCATTTATATCATGATGAGATGCATTTTTATTACGCCCGTCCTATAATTTGTCATTTTGAAAAACGTTTAAAATGCAAATTCAACCGGCTTTATTCATTTTATTGTTGTTGATGTTCTATGTTTAACTGAATTGTAAATAAAATTTGTTATTACGCTGACTAAACTTTTGTTGAATAATAATTTATATGGTCTTTATTTTCATTCTTAATATCGATGTTGGAAATTATAAAAACTTATCTCCTTTACTCAATGAATTATAATCTTCAAACAATCATTATCACCGGGGGCAAAAATGCTATCTCACTTTGATTGTTCGCATGTTAGCAAATGAAGAGGTGTGATTACTAGAGAGCGACCGGGCGCAGCACTGGCCCGCAGGACTTGCGTCGGCCGCGCCTGCTCCTGGCAGAGCGGGCGCATGCTGCGCTGCTGGAACTCGGCCGTTAGTCGCGTTCCCAAACTCTTACGCTTACCAGTTTCATAAAATTGAAATATTATTTACGCATGTGCAGGTGCATCATTGGCATGAATGAGCTTAAATTATTTCATATTTAATCAAATTCGTTCGAAACCTTATCATCAATGATTGTCATAATATGATTGATTGACGTAATTTACCTACGTATAAATAATTTATTAAATAAAATGTTACTAACAAATTTTACTCGTTTATTCGATTCTTTAATGTAAAAGTTATTCGTTTTATCGTTATTCTTTTATTTTTAAATGTATGTTAAGACTAAGTTAAATGTTAGGTTTCCATTTGTTGTACCGAATTATTTATGTTATTGTAGATTAAAATAAAAAGGAATCATAGTTATTTAGTTTGACACGGGTTTTCAAAATGTTTCTTAGTTCTCGTTACAATACTGAAACTTAGATTTCAAAAGATGTTTAGTTTAGGTACTCATTTCAGAACGGTAGTGGCCTGAATAAAATGTACATATTTTCAAACCGTTAAATTCCATAGATTGGTATAATACCGTCTTATTTCGTAAATTGCATATTATGTTATTTCATCGTAAATAAATTTACTACTTATAATATTTTTCTCACACTTTCACAATGGTTATTAAGTAATTGACTTCCGCGGAAGACGCTAATGTGAAAGGTTTTGTTTTATTTGCAATAATTTGAGTACATGTCTTTGTTTTTGAGAATATGAAAACGTTAAAACTTTTAACATTTTGTATGACATTAAAGTTAGAATTAAAGCATTCGTTTTTATTGGATATGTTACTTATAAGAACGATAAGTACTGTAATAACGTTTATTATAAAGAGTTATGTAATAGCTACTTTCAAAGTGTAGAACTTTCAGGCGGTCATCGTAATTATAAGTAAATGTTTTCGTACCTATCCTCTGAGGTCCTCTTCAGTTGAAGCAATTAATTAACAATAACCTATATAATTATGTCATATTATTTATATTTTATATTATAATGTAATGTTACGTATTTTGTTTATTATCAAATTCACGCGCTGAATAACTTCTTTTTATATTATAATTTTAGTTCTTGATACAGGACAATTACCTAGCCACTAGCTCATGTTTTTATTTTAGTTGTTTTTGTCAGATAGAAAAAAGTAAAGCATTTAGGTTCTGTTACTTATAATACGTTGTAGCAAAAACCCTAACTTCATTATTTAATAAGCAATGAAATAAGCGCCTTTTGACACCTTAAATTTTATTCGATATCTTTTCATCTCCATTCTTCTAAGGTGATAATGTATTTATAGGTGCCTATCAATGACAGGTCACATTCCTCTCAATCGGGTGTACCGTAGCCCCGAACCGAGCGGTTGTCATTGATACTCGCCGTCGCGTGCCAGCTGTGTCCTGTTTTTTTTGGGACAAAGCTCGCTTGAACTTGTTCCCTTTGGCATCGATTTCCGTATATAGGGCAAACGCCGTGGTCGCCGAAGGTCTGCGTGACCCGGCGGGATGAGGCGCAATTAGCGGGGCGACGACCCCGGCGCGCTCACCTGCCCGCTCTATCTCGATAATGACATTCATGTTTGACATTACAACTGCTCATTGTGATGCAAACTTTGCACTTTTTGGTTCGAATAAATGCTAATAATACCCATTTGCGAATAATAGTCATTGAAATAGCCATTAACAATTACTAATGTTTGCGCGCTGAAAATTTTGCAGATTGGAATTTGACAAACACAATAATATTAGTAAAGATATAAAATACTATTACGTTGTACAGCCAGCCGCACATTAGACATTTCTGTTGCAAAGTAGCACGTATTACAAGTAGATAAGATGTCGAAGGATTTAGCTTGTGCTAACGTCCGTACCTACATCAGACAATGAAATCAATGAAGAACTAATTCTTATAAACGTATTAGCGAAGGGTTAAAAAATTATTAACATCTGTTATTTATTAACATTTTTCTTTAAATGAATAGGTGGTACCACTTTGGCTTAACGCACTTGACTGCTGCGAAGTGTGTTCACCCACACAAACACTCTAACTCTCTTTTGCTTACATATAAACACGCATGAAATGCTATTTACATAAAAAAAACATATGGTATTCATTGTGGTTTTAACATCGAAATCAGACTCTATAATTTTCAAGAAAAAATTGTCGCTCATATTTTTTGCCACCTTGCACAAACTTGACGTGATCCGACTATGTGCTAATCAGAGATGCGTGTAGAGCAACGAGTCGGTGGCAGTTTAGCTGCAGTCAAGCCCATGCCGGACACGTCTTTTAATATTTGCAGCGAGTCGCGTAGGTAAATAGCGTTATTTAATTATGTAAAGCGCAATTAGACGGTGTTCTCGTGTCGGCGCGCTCGTTAGCTGCGCCCGCGCTCGGCTCGTTAGCGGTGGGAGCTTATGCAAAATCACACCTCGCCTCTTTAATAACTGGGAAAACACACAACACCTCGCTGACGATTCGTGTCGTGAGCTCCGGCCCTTATTTGACTTCGAAGATAATATACTTACCTAATTTGCTTGATAGATAATAATCCGTATCCTTTTATAGCTTGATATGTTATTTATCGATTATGATAATAAGAGATAATTTAATTCACTAAAATATGATATTTTCAGTACATTTGTACACTTGAGTAGATACATATTTTCTTTCCTGAAAATTCATCGATGATAAATTATTGTGCTGACCGATGAAAAAAGAATAATTCAATACTGTAGAATGCGATAAAAGTTTGACTTATCAATTAGGTAGCTACAAGAAGCAGATACAACTTAAAGTGTACTTACTTATTGCAAGTTTCATTTCATTTCATCTGCTTTGATATAAACAGTTCATCTTCATGAAAATATTCCAATCGCATGATTTGAATTATCAGAAAAGTAAGATTGCAGTTTGTTACATTGTTATTGTTAAAAATGTACAATACATAGTTAAAGTTTGCGATGGCTTATATCCAATAATTCTTTATAGACATTTATTTTATTGGAAACTAGTACTATTTTCAATATTTTTTAAAATACCTAGCTGCTCAAGGTATTTTTTTTTCAAATGAGTATCACCGATACTTATATCAAGTTTTGCTCTACAATTTTGTAAGGTTAACTTACTACATATTTATTTATTATTTATTTATTTATAGAAACCAACAGCGATACATTGAAAATGTTAGTTATAAGATTTATTCTGATAGTATAGCCAATGACAGGTTTTCCTTTTTATTATAAAAGTAGTACATATGATTATCAAGTCCTCATACGTGTCTTCTATCAACTTGCTACAACATAGCAGAATTATTTTTGGCGGCTAATAATAAGTCGTTGTTTATTTTAGTTTTATTTTCCTTTTTTGTGGTGCTGTAATGTCCTATCGACTACATACTTATAAAGTGATAAAAATCACGTAGTTATCATTGATAGCATGTTGTGAATGATTCACCAAATTTCACTTAATACTCGTATCTTATCTTGAGGATTACGCACATGTGATATGCATAATTTGTTTAACTTTTATATGGACGACAGTCAATGATTGATTA
Source organism: Ostrinia nubilalis (assembly GCF_963855985.1). Classification (NCBI taxonomy): domain Eukaryota; kingdom Metazoa; phylum Arthropoda; class Insecta; order Lepidoptera; family Crambidae; genus Ostrinia; species Ostrinia nubilalis. The sequence goes on from NC_087093.1 coordinate 18,208,834, forward strand.
CTGAACAATATGACTCATTCATGACTTAAGTTCCATATTTACAGTCCCATCAACGATAACATAGATAAAAACCTAAACAGGGTTTTTCACCGACTCGACACAAAATAAGCGAGTAAATTGTTTAAGGTGTAAATTGGAGCTGAAAAAATTTATGACCATTTGTTCTCCCGTCAAAGTCTTCCCGTTCGTTGAATGCTGTGCAAATAACCCGTCTTCCGAGTAGTTAGGCAGCCGCGTCCCGCAGTCGTGCTCCGCGGGCCGCATACGAATCGCCGCGGCTCCGCGACGGCAACGAGCGTATTCGTATGCAGAGACCGCTCCCCTTTCTACTTTCAAATTGGATTTAAACATTGTGAATTACCTCCTTTGATTCGCGGCCGCCAAACGGGGACGATTTATGGAGTAGCCGAGTAGTTTTAGGCGGGTCCCTGGGGCGGGCGGGCGGCGGGCCGCAGCGCGCCGCACCTGACCGCGTCCCCGGCGCCTCGTTTATATCCCGGGCCCGGTAATGGGATGCCACTTTTTACGCCTGATAAGGAACCGGCCGGGATGCGTGCGTTATTTAACGCGTTTACGCGGACCGCTCTTTTTATAATGATGGGACAATGATTTTTATATTAGGGCATGTTGACTAGATCAACGTAACAATAACCCATCAGTGTGCCTACCATGAGTTTACGTTAGGTGAGCTCGCTAGCGAATACGTCAAAAAATTCTATGAATATTTTATTTCTTGAAAGTAGCCGCTAGGGGCGCTGCACAATATGTCATACATTTAAATGTCATTTTTTTACGCAGTCGCTAGCGAGCACACCTAACGTAAACTCATGGTAGGCACACAGCATTCTGGGAATGAGCGAGTACCCACCACTACTTGCTCTTACGGCGGAAAACCGTACCCGTTTCTAATTAATTCTAATTAAACATACTTACACATATCACCTGAATATAATATACATAATTATGTTAACAGGCTCACATGTTACCTTGTATTAATTTCTTAGATTACGATATAAACAATTATGAATATAAAAAAGCGCACGGGAACTTTTTAGATTCACATTGAAGCAAACTCTGTTTGTTGGGGGAGTGGATGAACAATAATAATTCCGAGTAAAGTACACACTTCCCAGATGAGATAAAATATGACGGTGAGCTGTAGAGGGCAGCAAGGGACTGGTGGCGAAAACATCAAGTAGGTACGAGTTCATACCATGGTTTTGAGTAAAAATCCAATGGAATTTTTTCGGAAACGGTTTAATAACTGTTTCTAAATAATATACCAATACTGTTACTATGGAAATACTTACGCCTTAATTTGTCAACAACTTAAATAATTATTACTATTAGACGTTAAAGGAATAAAATATTTATTATTATAACCCTTACATGTACATAACACAACGGAAACTGTTTATGAAAAGGAGAAATGAATAAAAACGATCGGTTTCCTTTCCGGGAAAACGGACAGAGATCTTGGGATCAGTGAGTTCAGTGTTTCAGCTTTTGCTAAACGCCTCTCACGCTCTGTAGTACCCGTTACTAAGGAGACGTGCAGTCATTTATATCTGTAGTTTGGTTATTCAGAAATATTTGATATTTCCGAATCAAATAACTTCTACACAACAATAACTAAGATATAAGATTGTGTGATTTGAAATTAGTTGCTATACAGCATAGAGTTAAAGCAGAATAATATGTTTTACCTAGCAATCCAAATATAAGTAATACCTGTCTTTAGATTTTCAAATCATATTGTACTTTTTCGTATTTCCTGTACTTTGAATCATGTTGTGTATTGTGTATTGCATGTAAAAAATGTTTTTATTTATCCACAACGAGGAAGCTCTTCGCCTGTATCTCACCTGATGGTAAGTGATGATCAGGCCTAAGGTGGAAGCGAGCTTCACCCGGAATCCTCAACCACGGAGGTGTGTTGCCTAAATTAAAATATTTACTTTATCAACTATCGACTTTATAATCTTCATCTTATTATTATTTAGTGTTTGCTTTTCCGTTTTCTTTTTATGCAAAATATAGAGACCGGAATAAGCCTTCAAGAACGATCGTTAATTGTTATTTCGACGCGAACACTCTTAATGGCCGAGTCAACGTTAGCAGACGCCAAGTAATTAGTGCTCATTAGGATGCACAATCACAGTTACACGCGAATTTTAAATACATATTTTAATTGGTGGACTTTGTAGTAAAATGGTGGCCTGCTGCGAGTAAGATTTTGCTAGTTTCCATTTATTTCTTGAGAACGACACATAATAGGTATTCCGGAGAACTCAAAGTCTATCTTACATTTTATAATAATTGTTCTTGTTGTTGCAAAAATATAAAAAACTACAGTTGAAATAAAAGTAATCACGATAATATGAGTGACAATGTTGTAACGCGTTGTCTTGTTATTGTTTGTTATTTGGCTTCATCTTTACTTCAATCTTCTTGGTGCGCTGTTAGATGGCAATAGAACAATGAATACATTTTAAAGGGGCACTTACCAAATATTTGAATGGAACAATAATTTATTAGCGATGAATAATTGTTGTCGGTCTATTAAACTAAATTAATCACAACCATTAAAATGCTTAAGCCATTAATAGTTTGTCAATGAAATAATATCCGGACTTTGTTGTTGTTTTTAACTATTAGCAACTTAACTAGTTATACTCGTACTTTTAACCATTAGCAAAATAGTATGCACTAAAGTTTCAATGAATGTGAATGTTATTTATTTACGTCATTACTATTCCATTTGCGTAGTACTATATTATTTTGTTTTTGATATCAATGAGCTAATGATCACTGGGTGTGATTGAGTTTCCAGTAGAAAGTTTTACGGTGCATAATTCGACGTCATTTGGGTTCGATCAGCCGCGCGCGTAGGAGCACTTGATTTGTTTCGCGGCGTTATTGTGATTCTGTTCGTCGAAGGTTGCTTTACATTCGGGCGGCAATGAGCAATTTTTTGACCGCAAAGGTTATCGACATACGCTCCCGCGCACTCAAATCACGAAAATGATCACGCATAAACTACCTAAATTGCTTTTCATTTGCGAATCAAAGGTCATGCGGTATTATAATGAGTGTGTTTCGAGTAATTGCGGAAATATTATAAGTTAGATATCGTAATAGGTACGACCTTTTAATTTTGCTGCGGATTGTTATCACATTCCTCAAGCAAAGTAATTTGTTAAAATACAATAATATATCGCTATCAATATAAACTGCATATTACCTCAAAATGGATTAGGTATGATAACACATCGCGTGCTAATGTATTTAATAATCAAACATTTTCAGGCCAGTGCAATTATACGGCTGTTGTTATTGTACGGTTAATTCCGTACATTGTTATTATAAAATTGTACGTTTCTCGAGAAGTTCATGACTCCTGTGAACTATTTGTGTTATATTCCTGCAGCTTCTGTTTATTGATAATAATAGAATCTATTTTTAATCTTATTTGTTGCAGCATATAACAATAAGAAAAAAAAATTAGATTAACGTGGAAAGAGTACAGTCAGAAATGAGCAAACCTGTAAATATCAGTGGTCACATGAAGTAGGTAGAGATCGTATATCAAAGTTAAAGCACTTTTTATGTCTATGTTAGCTCTATCAAATCGAGATTTCATTATTAATTAAGAAGTGGTTTAAATTTTCGCTGAATGAGTAATCTTATTAAGGTTTTTCAGACACAAATCTGCAAAATAAATACGATAATTCAAATAATACGAGTAGAAAATAGAAAAACTCTTTGGCAATATTTGAAATCGATTTAGTACATACAAATCAATTAAATCCATATTAGGTAATGTAGAGTCGGATTGTTCTTGCACATCTATAAATTGAATTGAACACTTAAATCTATTTATCTGAGATAAAAATGGTATTTAACAGACCTTATAAGGTCAGTAGATAGCTGCTTACCAACATGTTACTTCTAAACAATGCTTGAACTAGGAGGCAAGTAGTAGAAAATCCATATTGCAAGTAAAGAAAGCTACAATCAAGCTGTAACGGCCATCTGCGGACATCGGCAAAAAATCGGCCACGCATCTACCTTTCCAGTAGTGATGCCGAGTATTGATCGCGGTGATTTATGCCTTCGCGGCGCGCGCGCAGGATCGGGTGTATGCTGGCCGCCACCCCCGCTATTAACGTCCGAGCCTACACAAAGGTTTTATTTCTTTGTTGTCGTAACGGATTTCGAAAACTGTGCTCATTCCGCATTTTGGACGACACGTTAAACCGTCACGCGGGTCCAACCAAGTCATGTGGCAACTATCCCTAATTCACAATGTCCCAACCATCGCTAAAATAAATAAAAAACCGGCCAAGTGCGAGTCGGGCTCGCACACCGAGGGTTCCGCCGTACAAACGTAGCGGTTTACAATTTATGACGTATTAAATCAAATTACTTACTTGATTCCGTTGCGAGTAGTGGCGAATTTCAAAATATGCGGTATGATTATTCTTTATTTATTTATTTTTCCTATATTTGCATTATAGGTAGGTACCTACCTCAGCGTTTTGAATTTTTGCGTTGATTTAGAATTTCTCACAGTTTAGAGGCAATTAGATTTAAGAAGTGTTTGATATGAATTTCAACTTTAATATCTCTACGCGTTCATGTGAAAAAGGGTAGGTAGTAAGTTTATAATTATTAAAAAAATATTTTATGTCATGTAAGCAAAAATAATATTTTAAATTTTATATAACTTCAAATTTAACATTTTCGCAATTTTTCCTTTATCTGTACTATATAACGTTGCTTCGTGCCGAATTTCAAGATTCTGAGTTCACAAGAAGTACCTTATAGGTTTTGATTCCCTAGCGTGTGACGGAAATTCGTCTAAGGTGTCGGTATAAACTGCTGTATCTTTTGATCGCGTTAACTTAGAAGTTTGATTTTTTTACTTCTTAAAGGGACAATAGATTTAGGTATTTGGTATAAATTTCAATTTGATACCTTTATTCGTTCGTGAGAAATAAGGTAGTAAGTTTCATTTTATTAAAATATTTTTATTATATTATATAACTAAAAAAATGTAATTTTCGCAATTTTTCCTATATTTGCATTATATGACAATGCTTTATGCCAAATTTCAAGATTCTGAGTTTACGGGAAGTATCCTGTAGGTTTTGATTCCTTTGCGAGTGTCGAAAATTTGTTGAAAATATCGACATAATCGGCTGTATCTTTTGATTGGCTTGGCTTAGAAGTTTGATATTTTCACAGCTTAAAGGGACAATAGACCTGAGTATTTCATGTGAATTTCAGCTTGATACGTTCACGCGTTCTTGAAATAAAGGGTCTTGACAGACGGACGGACGGACAACAAAGTGATCCTATAAGGGTTCCGTTTTTTCCTTATGAGGTACGGAACCCTAAAAATCACTTAATGTAATTCTAATCTCTTAATCACGCACTACCAGTGTGTTAAGTGATGATCTCCATCAGATAGTGATATTTTAATTAAAAATTATCTATTTGTATCAACCATTGATAGTACAATCTAATTTCATACATATTTGCATTGTAAATTGACGCTCTATCCTAATTTACGACTTCCTAATACAACATCGTTTCTATAAGTAATTCATCGTGATAGACTTCTAAGAATATAAATAATCCCACGAACGTTGCATATTAATTTCACTTATCTATGATTTGATAAACTATAAGGAAAGTTAATAAGAATTGAATTTAAGTTTAAACCTAATTTAAAAGAATTAAGACAAGTTGATGATTTTATTTTAATTTTCCTTAATAGAACGGCTATCAGATATAAAAGACTTATCAAATTAATATTTATTACTATATTATTTAACTATAATGAATAGTTGAGAGTATATACGAGTATGTGTCAGTTATTATTAGTATCATTCATTAACGGCAGATTTTACAAACTCTTCTTTACTAGTAGTAAATAAGTATATTATTTACCTTACCTTACCTTTGTTTTAATAAGATCCCTATTTTCCCAAACTATACTATCCTGAAAAGAAAAACATGTAGGAATTCATTTCTTACAAACTTTCTATAGTGCTGGCAATTTTTCCATGAGTTTTACTTACTAGTTCACAATCACACAAATTTTATAAACCCTGATAGTGTGCCTACTTTATTTATTTTCGAAAAAATTTAAACGGTTTGATAAACTGTCTACCGCATTGCACTAAAAGGAGATGGAATGAGATTAGTAACTCGACAATTCGTATGTTTTCTTCCTCTGATTAATTACTTTGGCAAATCGTTTTCGGACCCAAGCCTCAGTGATGAAGGTTGGTGAGGGTTCAGATCCCTGAGCGATGGTCGCACGGCTCGCGGCTGGAGGAAGCGGTGGCCAGTGGCCGGTCGTGCCCAACACTCGGCCATCGCCAAACGCGGCCTTAACGACTCCAAAACATTCCGCAGCGTCTAATTAACTGTTATCTGTAATTACATTATAATACTGTTGTTGCAGTGTCTGGTCGCGGTGACGTCAGCAGCTTCTTCAACACACAGATGGTGCTCGACCTTAACGGTGAGTGAATAAGACTTACAATAGCTTAAACATACCTAATTTGAATATTACGGAAGCCGTAGAATTACCGAATTATCTAATTATGTTTTTGTGCGCGGAGTGACGTGCGTGAGCTATGCTTCCCGCGCCTCCCGTGTGACTGCGAGTTTTTGTGAAGTGAAATGTAATACGTGCTATGGTAACGGTTGCGTCAATGGCATTCGGCAAGTTTAGGAAACCCACCTGTCAGCGGCGGCAGCAGCGCAGTCATTACGCCTGTTGCGTTGATATCTTTCTTACCAAGGATCGTGACCTCAACTTAATACACTTTTTGTACGATCCACGATCTAATTCAATCGGCTAATAGAACCGCAAAAAATACGTTTACATACAATTCTGTTGATGCTATTTAAATTTTGTTAAAATTTCAAATGGAAGTTTCAAGTACGAGATTTATTTTAAAGAATAAAAATTAAAAGTTTAATTAATTAGATTTTTCGATTGAGTGTTTATTTTCAAACTTCGAAACGCTACATAGTACCTCAAATGAGCGCTCCCTGACTCATTGTCCGTTACCTAGATGATGTAGAGCAGGGCCCGCTGTCTTTGAGGCTACATAATCGTAGTTGATTGACGGTTTCATTGTTTTTATTTATTATTACGTTACACACACACAAGAAACTTACTTTACGCCGTCGCGGCGTCCACACGACGGACATTACTGTTACTTGTACTTACGAGTGGTATGTGTCATGCAACGCGCTGGTCGGATACTTTTTTCCCACGAGTTTTATTTAACGTCATAAGTATCTATCTACAACCATACATCTGTGCAATATTTTGACTAGTTAGAAATATGCAAATGTTTAATGGGTTGTATTTTTCAAAACTTTCCCTCTTTAGCTATTTGCGTTAGCTAATCAAATATTAGCATGGCTTGCAAAATTTTCACTTACTATCATCAACCAAAATAAGTTAAAAAGAGTCTCTGTCTTTGCACGATCCACGGTCCACAGCTGTTTATCCGAATCGAAGTGGAATAACTCCAAGCTTACTTTCTTCATCCAGCGGAGCACGACCAGCGTCCAGCGTGACGCGAGACAAAACGACGACATAATTAAATTACGGATTCACAGCTGGGCCTTTTTTGTCGCGCGACATTTCCAATTTTCGTCGCGGTGCGTTTTTTGCCGCGTTAATTATCGGATGAATGGAGAGGGGGAGGGGGGAGCGCGTGCTTCACGCCGCACCACCGGCTAGTGATGGGATAGGCAAACTAGATACAATGCTTTTGTATTGAAATATGTTACTGAAACTGAGATAATCCTAGATATTTTTTTTAGTTTTAGCTCGATTTTGTAACACTGTTTTCAATGATCATGCATTATGTATATAACGGGTTTTAGAATTTTAGTCAAGGAAGTTTTTGAAAATAAAAGTTTGCGACAGCTAGGCTTGTTGATGTTGATCTATAACTTAATAGTCCAAATGAAGCTTTCATTCATGAGCTCATTTAAATTTACCGATATCGACATGCTGATGGTGACGCTCTAACCGGTCACATCCAGCATCACTGTCACGCTGCGCCCGCGCCGCGACACGCCGTATTCAAATGCGCACAAAAAGCTCCCGCGCTGGCCGGTCGCTGTCACACCCGGCCGCGCCTTTTTGCCCATAATCACCTGATAACCGTTAAAACCGTTTAATTCGAAATTATTCCCACTCCGAGAAATGCCACTGCGTTAATATTGTACAGAAATAATCAAGAAGCGTTAAACTTTTGCAGACGACTGCGCAGGTACCGTGAAAGTTTAATTTATTCGCCATTATGCCCAGTATTGTAATTCTTATTAAAATAATCGTATCGTCCATCGCGGACATAAACCTTCGCGCGGCGCCTCCGCGCGGCGCCTCCGCGGCCTAGACGTGCGGCTAATAGATTAACACCTCGGGAACTTAATTAACTCTGACTTATTCAACACGGAACTTTATCTAAGAAAGCTTCATAAAATCAACACGTTATGCAAATACAATAATATACATGTACAATCGAGAAATATGGTGAGGTTTCCGATAGTCTGCCAGTGATTTGTATTCCGCTTCATAAATATCTAAGTCTTTTTGAGCTAACCGATGAACATTAACAACTTGTCACATTGTTTATAACTGCTATATTTGGTTGAAAGTAATAAAAAGTTGTTAATTAATATCTTGATGTACATTCATTAATTTCAGTTACAATCATTGTCTTCATTTGAACATTGAAAAAACAATTGAATAAGTCAGCGCGCGCGGCACGTGTCGCTGTCGCCGCTGAGGTGCCGCGGGCGCATAATTTTTACCAATTGCAAACTAATCTAGATGTGAATTCGTTATAAAAAAATATTATTCTCTATTTTCACACTAATGTTTGGTTGTTTTAGTAACAATATTTCAAGCCGTTACTGCATATATTCCGGATATTTTCTCTAATAAAAAATTACTATCCTATTTTTTATTATGTATCCGAATATTTGCATAGCTGCGCATGGACCCTTGCTGATGTAGTTATTGAAGGTTGTTGTATCCCAAGGTTTTCTAGGCGTTGTTGAGTTCAAAGCAACAGCATTTGGAGCAGCCTCCTCTTAAGTCGCCGCTCGTGGCGGAGATATCGTGGCGTGCGCGTCGCTTCGGTTCCGCACGCGCGGCGCCGGCGCAGCGAGACGCGCACGTGACGCCCAAACTTAGGTGCACACTTCCTAATTGACGAGATATTTCATCCTTTTGTAATATATCCCAATTCCTTTAAGTACTGATAAATATTTCCAAATAGCAGTCTTTTGATCGGTCTTCTGATAGTCAAGGGACCTACAACCTAGGCGGTCGATAAAACATAGTAATTACCTACACCTACTCGTATAATGGATGCAATTTTTACTCATCAATAAATAATAATACACTTTAAAACAGTTCGATAAAGGCTGTCATGTTGGCGTCTGGATTAAAACATAATTACGTTTGTGTTTGTTGTAATAAAAAGGCAAGTAAATAATTTTATTTGCTTTGTTGATTGGTTTCAAGTTGTTATCGTGCACTCGTATATTTCAAACAACAACAATAGGTCTTATTTAGGCTACCAGCAATACCTAAGTGCTTAGTATTCGTGTAGGTATTGTGCTGTGACCAAATTGTAGGTACCTGACTGTCGCAACGATTACGTGAACCAAGTTATGTAAACTTGAAATGAAATCTATCAAACTTATTTTGTCAATCAACGCAATATTCGTTTTATATTTAATTTGCTTCGATCTTAATTGTTCATTTAATTTAGTTTTTCATTTTTGGCTAGATGAAATAAAAACTCTACATCGTCTGTTGCATTCAACCATGGCCCACGTCACTGACTTCTTCCGTTTTCTAATTTATATTATTTCGATTCGTTGGGTCCACAGATATTACTCAACCAGTAATGGATGAACCGTGACGGCCACCTGAAAGCTGCGACGAGGAAATTGTCCTTTCAAGTAGAGGCGAGTCAAACCGCCAACAGTGCGACATTCTAAAATTGAACCATCCTATTTATCTAAGTAAATCCATCTAGAAACTCTACATAAGTACATTATTTATTTTTACCTGACAATTTTCATGGCATAAGAGCGATAAAAAATAGCCAAAACAAACTGGAAATGTATTAAATCTTATCTTTTTTATTTATACTTACAATAAAAAGGGGATAACTTTAATGATGCCAATCCTCAGTCATTAATAAGGAAAAAAACATTCACAGTGATTAGTATAATGATTTAATTACTTGTTATAAGAACGGCATAATAAATAAATAAATGAGAATATGCGACTACATTCCGATTTGCATTATTCATCAATAAGACACTATTAATGGTAATTAAATACCTTCGACATTAACTTGGCTTACAGTTAGAGTTCGTCGTGGAACTCGGGCGTGCACTAGGACGTCCTTCTCGAGTGGCTCTCTGCAGCCATAATAAATGTAGTTTCGCTCAACAGACATTTCAGTTTCTAAAAGCTCTTCATCATTTCAGCCATAGGACGTCCACTGCTGAACATAGGCCTCCCCCAATGCTTTCCATGTTGATCGATTGGTAGCTTAAAGCTCTTATGGGAGCCTTATTCAAATTCACATTTAATTTATGTAGCCTATTTATTTATTTTAATTTCCCACTATAAAATAAATCTCAGTTCCATGCGCCTCTTGGAATAGGCCACCATCCTTGGAGGCCTAACTGGTAGGATTTCCTAAGATATCATTATATTATTTCCGTGACTGGGCACATTGTAAGTGCCTCATCACAGGGCTGCCGTCCCGACGGACGCAACCTCGCATCAGTCATCTCTCATCAGCATACCACCAAGTTAATTACTTATTTACGGCGCTAAATTAGCATAATCAACGTAACGGCTACTTTGTGTGCCCATTGCCGAGGCGCTTGTTCGCTCTTCAATGTAGTTTTATAATGTTTTGAAGGCTCATACTATACTTTGAAGACAGTCTAGCTGAGTATAAAATGCAAATGATTTGTAAAGCAGACACTGCTCAGTGCTCATAGATTATAGAGATTCCTTAACATAAAACGTACATTTTATTAAATTGTGATTCACACAACTTTATATCTCTTTTTCACTTGAAAATATTCAATGATGGAAAAAAGCTTTTCTTATCACCAGATGACCTATGAATCTATATTTTTCCACTGCTGTTTTGCTAGGTATATCTATTTCTCATTAAAACTAGTTTCTTAGCATTAATATTGTCCACATGCTCTCCAATGCTTACATTTTTATTTGACTTAGCAGGTATGTCTTATCGTATCAGTCTGCTCTGTCAAAATATATCTCTTGAATAGAGTCCAAGTATTTTCGAAGTGTAAGCGATTTTACATTTTCCTTACACAGTAAACGGTCGCTAAATCTCATTATGGATAGGCACTTGATTTGATTTTAATTGACTTTCCCGATAAAGACCATGTAAATGACACTTATGACATAGCTGGGTTTCTCCATGCGTCACTGCCTGCTGTATTCTTCGGGCATCGAGTGCGCGCGCGCCGCCGGTTGCGTCAAACGCCGCGGCTTAGGAATGCCCTCGTTTGCATGCCACTCCGCATAACAGGCAAACTCGTCTCCAGCTAGTTGTTTCCTTTTGCATGTAGATTTATATCAGTGGGAATCTTTGAATTTATGCCGACCATATTATTATCATAATTGTTAATATATTTTTTTATTATTATCATCCTTGAATTACACAATCTTAGTGATCAGCTATATCGCTTGCGCACAGTCCGTATCGAATGATTTTATGTTACTGCAGGCCTGGCTCACTCCGCGCGGTACATCCGATAATTACCTACAGCGAAGCGCCCCGCCGGCGGGTATTATATCAGTCGAGTGTCACGCGCGCGCTCGTCAGGACGCTGGCGTGCGTTGTAATATGATTATAATTCTATGATCGAAGTATTATTTAAAAATGGACATAAAGAGAAAGAAATATTGTGCGGCGTTCGGGTGTTTAAATTCGAAAAGTTATCTACCGGATTCATCTTTTTTTTCGCTTCCCAAAGATGCTGAAAGGTATGTTGGCCAAGTGGGTAATCAATAATTACTAGGATAGTATAGGAACCTAACCTACTATGACTACTGCTCAGAATGCGTCACTGCTGGACAAAGGCCTCTCCCAAGGTTTTCCATAATGAATGCATACTTACCTACATACGTACCTCATTACAGATAAGTAGATTAATTATTTTTTCACTAGACAGCAACCCTAACAGCGTAAGAAGAGTTCAGAGGCACGCGATAGAAAGAGACAAAACTTGTAGGTGAATAAAATTGTAGGTACGTAGTGCTGTGCGAGCTGAATTCCACTGTATCGCGTCGCAGCAAGACTCGCATTTATTTAAATCGTCTTGCGGAGTAATCCTTCTGTACCTGTACTATTACTTATTCTGTGGTTACTGCATCGCGAGCCCATTCAACTCTGTTTACAGCTCTCAGCATTGGATGTAGTGAAGGCATCTTCCCACGGATTGTACAGTGTAGTGGAAACCTCCCTGGCGTCAGACACCTGGCTCTTGAGCCGCCCTCAGCCGACTCGCGCGGCGGCCAGCGTGCCCCCGGAGCAGGGAATCATTGGGTAAAAGCAGAATGCGCATTTGCATGGCTACCTGCGCGCGCATCTGGCCGCTTTTTTCGCACTCACCTCCGACAACAATCACTCGGCTTGCATATTTCTTCCATTTCCATTAGTTTTTGTGAAGGAATGTTTTTTTCATCGAGATTTATACGCGCTCCGGGGTGCAGGCGCAGACGGTTACATGCTAATCATGATATTAATGTGCGTATTGTGCATTGTCAGCCGCTCGCAACTCAACTGCTTGCGAGATAGCTATCTTGGACATAAAATACACCTAGAGGCATTAGGTTGACGCTTTGTGTTCTATTTTAAATATTATAATTTATTTACCAGGAACAGTTTGTTACAAAGATAATAGCCATTTAAAACAATACTTTGCATAATTATGTAAATAATACTATCTTTTGCTAAACTTAATTAGAATTTAATTGAAATTAGACGCACTAATTCGTTCATAGACATTAGGGTTAGGCTAATAGGTAACTGTATTTTTTCCAACAATTAAATTGTCATCTGGGAAATGCCGCTAGTTAATTTTCCATAACAAAACTAGATTATACGAGATATATCGTACTTATTAAGGAAATTCAAAATCAAATTATTTTAAAAATGCAAGTCATCGCTCCCGGTCAAAATGCCCAACGCGAACGCAAGCTACGCTACTATGTATTTAATAAGCTAATAATTTATCTTACTCGGAGGGGTTAACATGTACCTATTAGTTATTTTGTTTACGTCAGTTAATTAACTTGGGACTTTTGTCTTTAATGTTTATGAAGGTGCCCACCTCCTGTCTTTCTGATAACAAAGATCATGGAGTAGGTAGATTTTTAGTTGCATATCTTTTATAATGTGCAAAATCAATAAATTGTATTTTATTAATAGACATAACAAATTTTGTTTTGCCTATTGTAGTAGGCCACGTGCCAGTGAGTCACCCGCGTATTGTAGCCGAAGTTTTTGCGCGGGCCCGTCACGAGCGGGCCACGATCCGCCCGGTATATTGAACCTGGAACGTCTGAGTAATCGATTTCTATCGATATTCAGACGCAACCTTCACCGTCAAATTCATTACTTTCAAAGTGTAAGTAAATTGCCAAAATCCCAAGAAAGCCCCAATATGAATTAATTTTTTTTCACTACATTTTATGATGTCTAGACTTCACTGCTTACGGACTAAAACAAAAATGCGTTAGATATTACACAGAGTAAAATCTAATAACACAGATAAATTACTTTTGTAAAAAGTACCAAAGACTCAGCAACAACAACCTCGCGTTTTATGAACTCATTTATTGCAAATTCCTCGAGACTATTCGAAGTCATGTTCACAAAGGAAGTGTGAGCATCGTTTCTTGCCATTTGTTTACTATTAAATTCAAACGATGCGGTATCATGTAGATGGCATACTTCTATAAAAGGCTTAGTTTTTGTTCCCGCAACGGTAATGGATGCGTGCGATTTGCGTACAATTTGCGTACGAGTTGCATACGATGCGTGCGCACAGCGACGTGACGCGTCGCCGGCTGCATATGGATGTGCACGGTGCGACTGTGAAAGTTAGGGACGTTGCCTCGATTTTTTTTCTTTAGATTATCTACTTCCTATAAAACTCATAAAACTCATTTATTTATGCAAGTATTCATTTAGTTATGTAGCGCTTTTACACGTCCCAGTATTAACTCTACCACTGCTTCAGGACAATAAATGGGCAAGTGCTGCAACAATTAACAATTTCTAGCAACCTTAATCAGTCAAAACCAATAAAAAGCACTGAAACAATTAAAAAAACTTTTAAATATCTCCAAAATATCTTCTTTAAACATTATATTTCTATTTCGTTTTCTCTGTATGGAACTAAAAAAAAAGTTTGTGAGTTCACATCAGATAAATCATGTTAGGTAATAATAAGTAGAACTGCTGCTGGGGGCAAAAAGCAAAATTTATCGTTAAAGTATTGCACAGGTAGCGTCCACGTGATGGAACTTGGATTCGGACAAAAAGCTTCCTGGCAAAAAATGGCAGCCAAGATAAATCGTATGCAAATCCTTTGTTAGGCCGGCAATAGGTAATCGCTATCTAAAAATAACTATAGACTCTACAAACGATAGAGTAAGGCTTGAATTTGCTTGCGCAGCCGCACGTAAGCACACACGCAAACTTTTTCACGTGCACATTACCTGGCGGTAATGCACGATCAAAGTGCGTTTAGAAATTTCAATATCCACTACTTTACAAATTCTTGGAACAAGCAAAAAGTTGTGATCGATGTCTGCGCCCGCGCCGCGCGCCCCGCCGAGGGGGAGGGGGGGCAGCGCTCTGAACTTCTAGCTAATGTGTACTTTTATGCGCATTCTGCGTCGACAGTAAAAAGTGGAATTTTTTACGCCCCATTATTTATTCATTGGAACTTAAATAACAACTACAATGGTCTTCTGTAAGCAAATATAATTAGTACAGTAAGTACGATTACACAATATTATTTTGTGTAGATAATTATTTTAATTGGTGCAATCGCAACTATAGTCTTACGAAACTATAGTTTTTACCTTTGCTAAAATAACCTAAAACACATTTATTCATACTTCCACATTATGAACACAAATTACTTATACAACGTCTAATTAAATAAAAATACAATTACTTACTGCAAACGATTAATAGGTACCGATTTAATGAATCAATTACCTACCTGCATAGCGGCATCGGTACAACTTAAAAGCAAGTGCCAGACTTGATATTGATGTTTCCAAATTGAGAAATTTATATTCTCAGCATCTCATTCTCGCCACCTTTCCAAAGTAATTGGCTATACTTATTAAACATGCCATTTCAGAATCATGCGCACATTTAATCCCGGATTACTTAGCTTCAGTACCAGGGAAAGCAGACGCGGGACGGACTTATCACGAGATGGACTCGACTCCCTCTTGTGATAATAATATGTTTATTTGCCGGGTTTCTATTAACCTGCCCTGTAGTGTGAATTAATGAGAATCTGGTCTAAATGCTCCACCAGTTAATATACGACTAATGTTTGCAGTAGTACACGTAAATAATAGTAAAAAATAAGCAAACAGCTACTTCAACGCCGTTACTGTAGCGATTGTCGGTCGTAAAGGCACCGCGCGCACCTGCTCCGCCCGCGGATTCACTCGCCAATTACAAGGATTTATTTACCGTGCTTCGACACGGCTCTACATGACCAGTCGCGAGTAACCTGCCGCCATGAACAAGTCAACAGTGATGACGAGTGACACCAGGAAAATCTATATCTCGCTCAGTGTCAAGCACTTGAAATAGAGTGTGATTTACCTTTATCCTTCGCGCACGGTTCATAAACTAAAAACATGTGCAAAAACGTTGATTTTAGTTTAGATAATAATTTTCACTTGTAGACTTATGGATAGGTTGGATACATGCACCGTGTAGGTATACATAATAACGGCAATACGATTGAACGATTAAAAATTAAAACTGCCCCACCTCAGCTTAAACTATGAGCAAAAAGGAAAAATAAGTAACAAAGTTTTATCAGTTGTACGAATAAAATTTATATTTTTTCACTCAATTACTATTAGCTATTGTACCGTTTAAATATAAATAAAGTGTAGACAAAAGTACTGTGTTTTAGTCGTATGAAACTAACACTAGCTACTCGCGTATTGTCAATTAAAAACATAACAAGTTGGCAGTCGTCCGCGCGCCCCATTGCACACGACCTACGCCCTGCTGTCCCGATCTAGTTCCAGACCGCGTCCCGTTAGTCGCTCCCCTCGGCTGAAATCGCCTGACATTTCAGTTTTTGCCCCGGGGTGAATAATGCGGGCTAGACGGGTCTAGGCGGGGGAAGGGATGCGCACGCGCCATTCACTACCACCGCCTTCATGGACTCGGGTGAGTTGCATTGTCGCTGCTGCACCGATATATTGCACTAAAGCTTCCCGCACTATTTGAGATGACCTGACAACTGCACCGCACCGTCGTCACTCATTTGCATATTAAATGTCAGTCATCAGTACCACTTATTGTTTTTAAATGCACATGAACCGTTATGTTTACTAATACAATGTCTCTACAATTACCTTACAAAACTCATTAGTTAATAGGTACGAGTATAATCTCGTTTAAGACCACTAACAACTACCTACGTACAATTGAATTCAGTCCATTCAGAAAATAACGAACTAGCATGATATTTTAGTCAAGTCTGACTGTTGATAAAACAAAAAGAAGGGCGTTTGTTAAAGGATTAGAAGTCACATACTCGACTTGATCAAAATACTCCACTGCGCTGACCGTCCAAATCAGTAACACCTAAGCCGACATTTAACGCCCGCTCGCGTGACGGCCTCATCACCCCCGCCCCTGCTGAATTTTTACCGTCCTCTTCGCGGTATCGTAATAAGCTTTTTAACTTTTATTACTTTCTTCGGACAGTTAAACGTACGTTAATGTTTTTTCAATGAATAACGCTTTACGGTTATTACAGTTGCGGCACGTAGCCCCGCTGAAAGCGTCTCTACGAACTGTTGGCGACCAGAGCGGTTGTCAAGTTTATTTAATTTTGCAATATTGCGATTGTGCTATTTAGTTTTTTGCTTGCGAATTAATACATTACTGTAATTACCTTTCTTAATGTTGAACCTTTACGAACCATATAATGTACGAGTAGCATATATTAGGCATATTTCAGCTTTAACGAGTCGCGTTATTTATTGAACAAAAACAAAATACAACTTTATCATACTACTACCCCGTCCATGGTTAAAATAATAACATTAAAATAACGCGGTAAACTATATCCATATTTTATCGATACCCGTTATTAACCTTTGCAATTTTTTTAACATAATAAATGGATTTCTTAGTACAACTCGTTGTTAGTAGTTGTAGAGGCAACTCATTTTTAATGTGTTTACTATAATAATTTACATCGTAACTAATCCTCGACAGCGTGTAGCGACCGACCAGAAACACATGTCCTGTTGTATTGACATTATTAGTGTCGTGCGCAATTATATCGAACTGTATTCCCTTTAACGGACAGTCACGGCCACACTTGAAGCGCTGGAGCACGGAAAGTTCACGTCTCCTGCACAAAAAAGGCCGAGCTTTAGGGTCCACTTCTTGCTGTGCCGAGCGCCCAGTCAGGTTATAGGTTTACGAAAGTTTGATGCAATTTATTTTGTACACACTAAACTGTTCATGAAAAATAAATATTGAAAATAGGTACGAGCTTTTTGCTAAACTTTTGAACGACTATATCGAAAATATTGTTATTTTTTTCTTTGACGTGACTACCAAGAGAAACATTTTTGTGAACGTATTGAACAAACATCGCATGCTACCGCGCTCGCTATGGAACACCGCCCTGATATTGACTATTCTGCTTACTTATATTCAGACATGTATTTTTTAAGAAATTCCTTTTAAAACGGGACATTATGCTCATACTATAATACTTTTTATTTGAGGGGTGTTTAAAAGCAATTTGTTTGGCATTGTGCCAGAGAAAGCCGTTCCAAAAATCATTCGGTCTGCGACAAAAAAATCGTAAAACAGACTTTCTAATTTATTGGCTCCGCACTGAATCATTTTAACTTTTGTACTTTTTTCTTACAAAACAATAGGAAAGTAAAAATTGCACAACCCTCCCCGCCCGCGCGACCGTTAGGCAAGCGCGCGCGCCGCCCGCCATAAAAGAAAGTACCTATCTGTTGACAAAACAACTTCTTTAACTTTTTTAAACAAATGAACCCACAATAAAAGTATTACAGCTGCAATATAATTACCGTATCTTAAGGTTATTGAACACAACGCAACGGCTCGTAGGTACCGTAATTTTTATTATTTTTTCGGGTTCGTAAACTTTAAGGGAAGCACCGTATGCTTTAGTAGAGGTAGAGACTGATAAGGTATCTTATTATACCACGTCGCTATTCTTTATTATGGCTGAATTATGATTTTTGAAACTAATTAATGTAACAGGAAGGGCACTAGGAGTTTAAGACTAAGTAACTTAGTCTTAAACTCCTAGTGCCCTTCCTGTAACTCTGGAATGCCGTTTATTGTGGATTAAAGAAAATAAGTTGAACCTTTTTCCTTTTTTTATGGAGTGCGGAACATTAAGAGTGCATCTGTTTTACCTCCGAGGGCGATATATCGGTGCTCGGGGGAGACGCGCGACACGCTGCCCTCGTGAAACTAAGTGCTTCACATTTCACACCCATGCATCTTTATAAGACGGAAACACTCCTCTGGGAGAGGGAATTTCAAATAACTTGTTCTTTTATTTATAATGCCCTACAAATAAAGATAGTGTTTAGTAACAACTGAACGATCCCACGATGTCATATTGGACACATACCATAAAAGATGAAATGTGTTATGAACGTTACATTTGATTGGAATTTCATAAAAGCCTGGAAAACCTTAACTGCATTAGAACTTGACCCAAACTATGTTAGTATTTAATAAGGTTAAAACTTGTTTGTAAATTGAAATTTTTTACCTAATAATGAAAAAATAGACTCAACACACCTGTAGTTTAACATATTTAAAAAAATACTTACAGGAAGAGAGATAGCGTAAAGTTCAACTTCATTCAGTACCTCTATTACGAAAAACTTTCGAGTTCGTTTCGTTGCGTATTCAAAGTGTCATCGAAAAATTTTGTATGAAAAATTAAACAGCGCCCCCTAGGGCGGCTATAATATAGGGGGCGCTGTTTAATTTTTCATACAAAATTTTTCGATGACACTTTGAATACGCAACGAAACGAACTCGAAAGTTTTTCGTAATAGAGGTACAGTTCTAAAATTATGATGAACGGATCACCGGTGCTTCATTGTCAAAAGCCAGACTAACGGGGTGCCTTTATTTTTGAATTTGAGTAGCCATTTTCGCGTAGGGCCTGGTTGGTGGTGGTGGTGGTGACCCGTGGCATTCCGCGCGCGTGGGCCGCGGCTGACCTTTCGGTCCCGTTACGGGCACCTGCGCGGTCGTTGGGGTCCCGCTAGCGCGCCCACCCCTACCCTCCAGCAGTTTCATTCACTCGCAATTAATACAGTAGACGCTATTTCATACCTGTTTACATTAATGACGCCACTTGCATATTTATTTTTAGCAAATGTTTTACATATAGGTACTTATTTAGTTTTAGAATTGATCGAAACTATCTAGCTAGGCTACCTAACTACCCCATTGTGGCAAAACTATTAGTACATTGTTTAACACAAATATGTTTCTTAGTTACTTTTAAGTTGAAAGTTCAAAACTTTTCAAAGTTTAATAATATTACTACATTGGATACTTACCTGCTTAGATTTTAGAGTATATTTATTTATTAATGCAAAACACTTGTAAGCTTACAGAGCAGGTCCAAAAGCGCTAATGGTAATTTGTTCAGTGGGTAATATGGCGTAACCCTTGATAATGCCCTGTCAGTCCATACGCTACATTTACAGAAATAGCTTATTCCAAAGTACCGTACGCCGTTTTACATACAAGGAATGAGCCCATAATAAGCGGCTCCGTTTCGTAACGAATGATTGTTGATACAGAACGTGCCGCGCTCAGAGGCGTCGATTTATAAATTGATCTCGTTTCCTCCTGGATTCAATAACAAGTGATACAATTTCCAACGCATAATCTCGCGCCGGCGCATGCGGCTCGCGCCTACAATGCGGTCATTAGCGAGATGGGCAATCGCGCTGATCATAGCGCACCGCGGCGCGCGCGCATTCAAATGCGGCTGCCCGGCACCCGGCGCACCGCCACCGCCCATGCCCGTCACTCCATCTGTTAATTCGTCAATGGAAAATAAATTAATTGCAACTTCTACTTTTGCTCTCTTATATTAACATCAAAATAATGTGGACAATGGACACCACTTGTGTTTTTAACTACTTAAATGTTTGTGCGCCAATTAAGAAACTGTAATTGTTATTCATTGACAATTACACTGTCAGTTTGTAGCGGCAAGATGTATAACAATTAAACATAGCTGCTGTAAATACAACAGGCAATTTCAGCACTCCCAACATTTTTGCGAGGTCTAAAAATAAACGATCTTTAAGTGTCAAAGTGTTTAGCGAAATAAGATCGGAGTAACGGGACCGATAACGATATCGGGGGTGAGTGACACGCGGTGATATTTGCGCGCGTGCGCCGGCGCACCTGCCCCTCGGCGGGTCAAGGCCGCGGGACTTGCATGCTCGGAGATATCGCAGCTATCTCGAAGTTTAGGGGACTTTATTTTAATTTTAACTAAGTCAACATCATGTGTAATGATGGCGTGCTTAAAATGTTTATCATTAAAACAGGGCTTCGCTAATTTCGTTTTTCGTAACATGGTTGGCAGGCTAGGCATTTTAGTTGCATACTTTTGAGACTAAATTTTTTTGATACCGAAATATTTCAAGTACCTAACCTACTCACATAATTTGTTTGTATTTAAAGCTTTTGGATTATTTCTGGATTCTACAAGTTTTTTTTTTAACTCTACATTCATTTTCACATCATAACACTATTGTCGTGGATATATCCGTCAGATCTTCCTTCAGCAATCATTCCAACTCGGAGCCAAAGTTCGAAATATGAAGTCAAAGTCAAAACTTTATTTGTATAGACTAGTGTATAGTACTAACAAATCGTAAAATATTTTGCTCTTAAAGTTCATCGCAGTTGTCGATGACGTCAGCAATTAGCTCGCCGGGGCGCGGGCGATCGCGTGCTGGCTGCGCCGGCGCACTCAACACGCGGCTTCCGCGCGTGGGCGGCGGGCGCAGCCACCGGCAGACCAGTGGATGGATCGTGGACAAAACTGAGGCATCATTCAGTGCTTGTCTAGATAATAAACCATTTCTAAGCTCAAACTTCAAAATGAGTTGGAGCTTTTAACATTTATCGATGCTAACATTGAAAAACTCTATTTATGTGTTATCTTCCATCCACTGTGTGTTACAGTTAATATAACAATTATCTATTAACCTGAACAGAGTCTTCCATGTCTGTTCCATCTTAAGTTCTATTTGGTAGAGCCACAACGGAACATCATTCTATTCATGAATAAATAAATAATAAATAAATAAATAAATCATGTTACAAACAAACATAAGCTTATTGCAAAAATTTCCATGATTAACACGAATAACATCAATTCAAAAGCGAAAACATATTCCAAGTACTTGTATCTCCGCGTACAAAAACGCCGCTCCGTGAACCGCTTTTGAACCGGAACAAAACAGAATAATTAATGTTATACGGCAGAAATATGCAGATCACTGTGTACAAGCTAACATAATTGATAGAAGAAACGCCGGCAATGACCCAAAACTTGCACATATCTCAAACTAACTCGTGTACCTGTCACGCGCCCCACGGGCAACGGAAGCCGGACCTAATGTATTCAAATTTAATTTGTGCAGTAAGATGTAGATGTATTGATACGGGAACACAATATTTATAATGCAGCACAATGAGCCGGGTTCGCCTAATTAGAACGGGCCCGTCATAATGTAGCGACGCGCCTCCGCTGCACGTGTAATATGCTAATCTCCTGTAATGAGTTCGTACTCAAATACCTTTCGAGGCGGCCTTGCTTTAATTTGAATGCTCTCGGGCCCGTTCCCACGTGCCGCCCGGGCGCCCGGGCGCGGCTGTCTGCGCTTAGTCCCGCGTCGTGGCTGCTGCTGTCGCCGCTTAGCCAAAAGCATCAATCATTGAATAATTCAAATGCGGTAATAAATCCAAATTTCTAGTCTGGACCCGAGCCTTATTGGGCGAGACAAGATTACTTAATGGGCTTAATGCACAGATCTTATATTGAGTTTGGTTCTGGTCCCATAAGATTCGTGATTGCATTTACATTTTAACAGATGTACAAAGTCCTCAATTGATTTATTGATCATTGCAATTGAAACTTTATTGCAAGTCAACAGTAATCTTTGACAATCAGTCAAAATATGAAAGGTAGGTACTTCATTGCAATTAAGAATGTCAGAAACACACCTATTTTTGCAAAAAGCGATAGAGCCATTGAAGGACTCATAGCATCTAACATTAAATGTATTTTATATCGCGTAACGGCCGTGTCTACATAGAGACGTCACATTATACTGTTAAGCACATCAGTTAAAAAAGTGCACTACCATGAACTCAATACAAACGCCCATCATCCATTATCTGATACGATCAGCCATAATTTTGAAATTGGACAGGAACATTGATAACTTTAATAATAGAAACTAATCTTGACACAACTAAGAGATACGTTTTTAGATCATAGAAGTAGAGACTTGTGACGTTACCTAGATGCCATGAAATCCTAAGTTTCCTAACGGGGTAGGTAGAGCATATCTTAACGGCGCGCGCATCGATCACGCGGGCAGCTCATTACGAGTGTCGCGCTCGCGTGTGTGAATCTAATTAGCGGCGCGAGTGCGGCCCACGAGCGCTCGCCTAGACGCCGGGATGGTGTCAAAGACGCCTGGGTGGTGTCACAGACGCCTGGATGGTGTCACAGACACTGAAACCCTATACATTTTTGAAACTTTCATGGTCACCATGCTCCATGTTATCAAGCTTTCATATTGCATTGTTTTCCAAGTAAGTCCAAGAATTAAATTCATAAACAGAGATATCAACCTAAATTATAGTTGACTGGCATTCTAGTAAGCCTGCTGCTGACAAACCACAGCGTTTCCACACAGATAACAAGTTGTTTCATTCATTATTTTTTATGGTTTTTGCTTATTTAATTTGTAATAATAAAATTACGGTAATGACCTCCGCGGGCGCCGTGCGCGGCGCGGTCTCAGGCGCGAGGCAGCCGTGTGCAGTACTGTGCGCCCGAGCCTCCCCGGCAGATATAAATCCTGCACTCTTTTACAAAGTTAAGTACTTTAAGTTCACAATCGCTTTTGAAACAAAACTTACTTGAGTCTATCATTACCTTGAAATAATTTTAATAGAGAGTTGTAAAGAAATAATGTTAATCATGGTTAATTAATATTAATGACTTGGTAATCATATTCCAATTTAAAGAAACACAATCTCATCTTCAAATTAAATGTAACCGTTGTTTATAAGATAAGAATCGTTGTCAATATGGCAGCTCGTCGTCTAAAACCTTGTAGAATATGCGCGACTCATTATGATAATTCGCGTACATCGTATGAATCAAATCTGCTTAAATATGTAGCAGCATTAATTAGCCGACGTCACGCGCGGGAACTTTTATGGCAGCCGAGGGCGCTCCGATCCGACCACGACTAAACAAATCCACTTAATTCGTAATTAGCGGAGACATTATATATGTACAGTGGGAATTAATAATTATGATGAATAATTGTCTAAATATTATAATGAGTTCGCCATTTTCAATTATCCGGTGTGCGATAATGAGCTCCCATAGTAATTTGCTTGAGAGTTCCGCTCCGAATGCGTGGCGCTCGCTGGCGGGCGGCGTTATTAGGCGTTATTTTTAGAAATGCTAATTAATGATATACGCTTGTTGTTAATTATTAATCTCGGCCACGCACCGGCCGGAGCCGCACGCACTCCGGCGCACGCCGCCGGCCGCGCCGGGACCACATGCGCCCAGCATCAGGCCCACCCTACGAAATATAGCCATTTGGTCAACACCAAAGCCAAATCCATTTGGTCTAGGGGCATCATCTTTGGAACACTTTGACATCCATGGAACTAAATGCGGTAATCTCTCTCAATTCTTATCAACTTTTATCAAATACTTTTCCATTGATATTTCAAAGTCGAAGCCTTCATTAAATAAGCCTTCAGATAACTTATTGCCTCATTGTTAGCCTAATGATACCCGGAGCCGCTAATGTAGAGAGGGTTTGTTTGTTTACCCGCAGCACCGACAATGTCGCATGCGCGACTGTAATGTCTTTATAATGCGCGACTAACAATGCGTCAAATTAATTGAGCGTATAACAAAATAAGGCGATCGGCGCATGCGGCGCCGTGACGAGACACCCGCTCATCCTGTATTATTATTGGGTGATGATTATCATTCACTAGTATTAGCTGCTCATTTTTGTAACTGTAAAAAGATGGAGACCAAATAAAGTATGTTCTCCGAAACAAATAATATACGGAATAATAATATATAAATGATTACCATTAGGAATAATTAATCCTGAGCATAATGCCACCAAATATTCCTGTTTACCTGTCATATAAAAATTTGAAGAAAATGCTACCTTTACTCGACTCTACAATCTGATCGTGCGAGACTCGTGTACTTTACAAGCACTATCAAATACGAGCACATCTGGACAAAGAATATTATTATGACGCTGCTGTGCGAACCAGTGTGACCACAGCCCAGGGAGCCGCATCACACGAGCATAGATACGTAATGACAAAAAACATTCTGACTCTGACAAATATGAAAAATAATAATTGTTTGAAAATACTAACACATAGATAAAATTTATCTACGTCATTTAATGACGTTTGACAAGACTTACTTTGGCGTTAATAACTTAATTACTGTTATAGGTACCTTACATAACAGTAACTTCGCAACACATTCCTAAACTACTTCGAAGTTACTGTTACTGAACGTTCTTCTGTCATTTAATCATAATTATTTTAATATGTCGACGAATCCTTATTGGCTCTATAGGCACCTAAACCAAAATTATTTCTTCTGATGCTGATCATAACACTGAATAGAAATCATATCTGTCCAACTCCTCAAAATCCAATTCAAATCCATTCAATTTTCTAAGGCAGCGGCACGAAGCGGGCGACGGTCAGCGCACATCGCGCGCTCGGGCGCGGCTATCAGTGCCCGCAGCCGCGGCCGCTTCGGGCCCGCACTGGGGCCACTCGAGCTTGCGGATTCCGGCCACTGTTTATTCCGCTTATCTGAATTTTAAATTCACTCGGCCACCCCGCACCCCGACCCCCGACCCCCGCGCCTTCGCTCCCGACGCGAATTCCTAGCGGTCCCGCCAATCCACCCGTAAAAACCCAATCAACTGGCTATTTTTGCAATGCACGCCGGCATTTGACACACGATTTCACTTTCCGAAGGGCGCTGCTTATGATGCGTCTTCTTCTTTTTGAATTTCGAATTTTATTCTCTGTTGAGTCGTATCTTTGGATGTTGAAACAAAATAAAACCGACTCGTTTGCCACGGATATTTTTCTTCGGAACCGAAAGCTATCAGCATATTATGCTGACATGTCATTCGATTTCAAAAATGCATTTGCATTTCGTTTCTGAGTTCATGATAAGGCAACTATCACGAAACGCTCTCGACCACTTCTAATCGAATCGCCTACATTTATTTTTTTACATTTGAAGATGTTAGTGTAATAGAGGCGGGCGGCGCGGCGGCGGCGGCTGACGTGCGGCTGGTTACCGGTAATGACGCGAGTGTCGCGAGCGCGCGGCGTTCCCAGAAGCTGCACCAATTTGTCCGTCACGAGATTTAATATTCAGGTGCGTCCGTGGGAACGCCGTCCTGCGCGCTAGACGCGGGCTCGAGAGCACCCTCAGAAGCGAACGACCTAGAATCATGGCCGCTCGAGCGCAACCGCCTAATTAGTAAAAATAAAACGGCAGTAACACTTCAATAGTTTCATGTCGAAACTAAATCATTTAAAACAATTTTTAGTATAATTAACACCAGCAGCTCCACCGGTGGACCCTAGTTAAAATAACTCGAGAGGCATCCGTCGTTTTTACGCGCGTTTTTGCGGCGGGCTGCCCGCGCAAGGCACGCTAATTTCTTCACAATAGATATTAATTGCGCTCCCAGACGCTCGATACTTTATTGTTTAATTTAATAACTTTTATAAGACTGCGTAATGAGTGTAACGTTTAATTAATATCGTGTTACGTTGCCGTACGTTGGCACGAAATGAAGCGGATCATTATTGAACTAAATCGTCCTCGTACCAACATCGCTCGTTCGAACCATAAAACTGTTCCGGAGGATGAGTATTAAGTGCTTTTTGTTAATCTGCTCACTAATTTAATCTGCTTATTGCTCGAGCATTTCTACATAAAATATAATTTTATAGTTACGAGCGTAACGTAGGTATGACACGGTATTGTGGGAGAAAATATTAATTGATAAAAAGAGGCTAATAGTGATACTAATGTTCAACAATGCCTTTAATTCTTTGTTCTCGTTTTAACAAGATATTGTTATGGTTTTATTGACACGCTAAAAGAAATCTTGATGCTTTAAACCAATCTCGTGAGCCCCGGTAGCTGCCGCCGAAAGTTCATTTGTGTGGTGTCAGCGGACACGATGATTTGCATGTGATTGCGCGCGGCCTGTTATTACGCAAGCGCCGCGGTCGCCCGGTCGGCACCATGATGCCGCCACAGTAGATAAATCAAACAGTACGGAAGCTTCATACAAACGCTCGAAATCAGACTCACGCACACAGACGCACGCTTTACACGAGCTCTAAGCGAACCTCGCAGTCCATCCGTTGCGAGTGTCGCGCGCGTTTTTTAATAATAATTTTATTGCATGCACTGTCCGCTGTATTTTTAAAAACATGCCACGAGTGTATTGCGTTGCGTAGTATACGGCTGCTTGAACTCGGCATCTTCAAAACCAGAACTTTAATTTTTTAAACTTCGTAATAATTCTGAATTGTAAAAATGATTAAATATTACTTTTTAAATAAAGTGCTTACATCTGATTTTGTAATAGTTCTTTTTAAATTACGTAATTACGCTTTTTAACAATTTATGTGTTCTATTTGATAAAGTAATTTGCTCCGCACGCTTTTGTACTAAGTGATGAACTGTATTTAAAATGAGGCAATAGGTATGTGAAAGTAAGTATTCGGTATTTTATTTATGAGAATAGATCTTCTACCGACCTCTAATAGTACTTAATCAATTTATTCGATTATGTATTCGATCATTATAGAACCTAATTAACGTTTTATTTTTTTGTTAACTAGGTACTTAGTCAATTAATTTATTCCATTAGGTATTTGATAATTAAAAAACCTAAATAAATGTTTTAATAAATAAGTAAGTAAGAACCTTATTAATTTTATAAAGATTAAGAGTGCCAACCCTAACACTCAGTTGAAGTGTAGGTATTTAACTCGCCGAAAGGGCTAAGTTTCCGTACTGCTTTAGCTCATATATCTACTGTGATGCCGCCGAGGCCGCCGAGCGCGCTTCGTGACACTGCTTAAGGATCCCCAAATCGCTTAAAATTGTTTCATTATTTTTTTAGAATAAAGAGAAAAACTAAGACTGGTCATGTTCAACAAGACTAAAGCCAGAACTACCAAGTTGAGCGTAATAGATAAATCTTTAGAGAGTTAAGTTCATCAGTTTTCTCTAACAAATGAATCAAATCCACGTATAAAATAAAAAAAATACATATTTTATTTAAATTTTCTTATAAAACATTTTAATATATTATGTGTTTGTTACACATTTAACCTGTTTATCTAATATCAACATATTATTATAAGAACCATTTTCCGAACCATTCGGAACTGATATAAAAATATTGACTTTAAGAACGCGAGTATGAATCGAACAGTAGGTATGTAATTAATCCAGCCGGCACACTTTTTGCTGTCAGTTTGTTTGTCCAACTCTCACGAAAGGCTACTTCTCCGTCAACAATATTTTTTATAATAGGTATGATATGGATAAGAACAGAAATAAAATGCAACATTAAAGTTGTATGCTTTTTGTTGACATTTCGAACCAGTGCCTTTCGAACGTTTGTATTGTTATTATAAAGAGCTGTGGTTTTCTGAATAAAGAAAAATAAAAATAAAATAAAACGAATGAAACACTAGAAAAAAGGGGGAAATATAAAATAAAGTGATGAGAAGATGGTCTACTACATTTTCGTTCGTTTCAGTCGAATGACGTCCACTGCTGGACAAAAGCCTCCCCAAGAATTTCCACAAAGACTGGTCCTGCGCCGCCCGCATCCAGGCACCTTCCGTGACCTTCACCAGATCGTCGGTCCACCTAATGGGAGGCCTGCCCACACTACGTCTTCCGGCTCGTGGACCTACCATCTTATGAATCCCCAATTAGTCCAGAATCTCTATTCAGTGTATGGGGACGACAAAAATTAGATAGTGTTGCGAAAAAGGGTGCTGTAGGACATAATATGTGGTGTCGTCGACGCAGGCGTGGTCCACATGCAGACAGCCCTGCAGCCTGCCTCCGCAGGGCCTTGGATCGGAGCTGGGCCGCCGGGGGCCCCGGGGGGCCGCACGACTACCGCGCCCCGCGGCGCCGCTCGCCGCTAATGGACCTCATCGCTAAACCGCCGTAATTATTTTATCCGCGCCTTAATTATTCATCTCTCGATGCGGCGTATTGCTTTAATGTGATCTCATTTCACTGCACAGCAAAATAATTAAAACAATAAGTAGGTAGGTAAATATAATTTGTGCATCAATTTTGCATTATTATTTGATTTGAGATCTCACAAAAGTAGGGAGGACTGAAAAGTGTGTGGTGATTATTAACGAAACAAATACTGCTGAGCTTTTTCAGGTTATAATTTTTTGTGTAGGCTACTTCGGAATCACTTTACATCACGAGCAACAAACAAGGTCGTTCAAAAAGCAATGCTGCAACAGCAGTTATTAATGTTTGTCTATTGATCGCTGACATTTGGGCGCTCGTTAGAGTAATTAGTATCACGCCACCGCCGCAAAGGGCGCGCGATACGCGGTACTGATTAAACTTTCATCGCGGGGACACGTGCGCGAGTTACCAAATATTGGTTCGGGCCGCCAAGATGAATTGGTAACGAGCAGGACTGATTTTCTTTCCTTTAATGTTAGGTACTGTGTAAACTGTAACCACGCTCAACACGAAATGAATACTTTTGGAATGTCGTAGCTCACCAGTTCACCACACGGTCGTGTAGTGCTAATTACTCCGCCTAGTCCTCATTCAAATTATCGAGCTAATCCGGGGCATTGTTATGGCACCATCGCATCCCACCGATACATAAACAAAGCCGAAGAAACGCCCAACCTAATACACACCCTCATTCTCAGTGCCAAGGTTGAAGTTGGGCTGCGCTAACGCCATCGTGCGCGGTGAGAAGCACCAGCCGCAGCCTCATTACGGGCGCTGACTGGCGCGCGAGCGACCGGCGCGTAACGCGCATTTGAATAAACGCACAAATACTCACTAATCAACGCGTGGTAAGAGATACATACGCGTTTTGTGTCCACATCTTTCAAATCTAACAACTTTCTTTCAGTTTTTGTCTTGTTAGATTTTATCTTATTAACAAAATGACCAAAATTCTAATAGAGCGAATGTATTGCTGTCCGCGGATAGTAATGAACATCATTTAATTGTTTTATTGCTTAGTCTGAACAATATTTTCATAACATCAGCACAATATAGATGCACGAGTACGCAGGACACTCACAATAACGGGTTATTCCGTATTCGACCCACGACAACTCAACCCATTTCTTCTCTCATCCCAAATTAGTATTCCTAGCTCAACCCATTACATAATTTCGTTATTCTACTCAAATGCATTCCTTACTCAACCCAAAGTAAATATACCAAAAATAAGTATGGATAGCAAAACAACGTATACTGTTTTTTCAGAAATTTTATAATGATAAATACATACCAGTATGTACATTGATTTATAATTTAATAAAAAAAAAATCAGCACCTACATGAAAAAATGATAGATAATATGAATATGTTGATTAACTAAAATATATCAAAGATTTTATTTTATTTTAAGGTAAATACATAAACAAATTAAGAGGCTGAAAACTTTTACCGCGGGATTAGCTGTCCACATGAATACTTTTATTATTTTTCTTTTGTCATCTCATACCGCTTGAAAAAAAAGATGAAATACATTATATTATTTGAAATATTTGTACATTCATAAACGAGTGTCTAGGGAAAAATTATACGCCATCGCTTGGTTATACTGATTTAATATAAAGTCACAGTCGTTTGATTTATAGTAGATTTATAGTGGATTTATAGTAGATTCTACTAATTAGTCATTATTTGATTTGTGTCCTTTTGTGAAGAACGTTTTTCAAATATACTATTGTATCAGAATTCCTGCAGTTTTATGTAATAGAATGACCTTAAAACAAAAGTTAACTAATTTAAAAATTATAAATAACTTGAAAAAAGTTAACTAAGCTTAAATTTCTAAAAAATGTATTTTTATTCTGACCGTACATAAAAATCTTATATTTTTTAAGTGGTTTTAAAATGGGTTGAGCTAGGAATGTTTTTGGGATGAATAAGGAACATAAAATTAAAAATTTGTTGTGGGTAGAGTAAGGAACAAAATTGGGTTGAGTAAGGAAAAATAATGAGTGGGTTGAGTTGTCGTGGGTCGAATACGGAATAACCCTCTGAAGGGTAAACATAGCAAAATGAATTAAATTATTGATAGGCATTTCATTTTGTCTGCTAAATACACATTTCCATTTACACGCCTATCTCATTAATGTGATATGAAAACTAGTGTCATGTGAATGTTAAAAAAAGTCAACTTATAAAAGTGATGTTTAATTTGCACTTATAAGACTACACAGCTGTACGACAACTTTGGTGAGATTGAAGAAAATCAATTTATTGTGCAAGTTTATCTGATATTAGGTTTGTATTTAACAATGGGCACATGGTTCTGTACCTAGCGATAACGCCTTCGTCAACAAAAAGAAAATCCGAATGGAAAGGAGTGTGGAGTTGTGAAGTAGATTGGTATCATCGGAGGCACTTTAATTTTATGTAGAGCCGCGTCCCTCCGAGGGGCGAATAAATGGGTACATTTTATATTAACCAGCTCACCCTCGATCTGAGTGGATAAAAAAGGAAATGCACCTATTTCAATTACAATAATAATACTGTACTTCACAGTATCTCACGATACGACCAGTTAATCTATTTAAATTGTAGTTAATCGTGTTTTAATTTCGATGACTCTATTACATTATTTAAATGTTTATTTACAATTTCAACTGTATGTATTGTAATAAATGTATCTTTCTCTCTTTCTAAACAATTTGCAACGTGCTCGTAAAGAACCCAAAAATCTAATAAGACCTTTTACAATAAGATTGGTAAGCAACAATAATAATATCTAATAAGAATTTTATAAATATTCCTAAATATTCTTATTGGAATATCAAAACACACCCAACACCGAAGTTAATCATAGATCCTTTAAAGCTTGTTTATGTAGTTAATATTATCTCGGACACCCATCCGGCCAGCGCAGGCCGATTTAATTTCCGTGCTGCTTATTAAATTAGCGGCTCGCGGTAATGGCGTGCAAATGACGTGCAAACGACACTCGTCCCCTGGAGCTGCTCGCTTACAAGGCATTAGTGGTTTACTTTTACATAGCTACGTATTATCATATTTTGCATAAGCATATCAAGTAGCTTTGTGGACGTCTTACCGTATCAGAGTCAATGACTCAACGGTGGCCACGAGGCGCGTATTTTACTGGAGTTCCTACTCCATCCTATGTAAAAGTGCAGCGTGCACACGACAAATTATCAAAATGTAATCAGCTAGTTGTCACCGACGAGCCGGCCTCGTCACGCGCCGCGAGCACCGTAACGAGGCCTGCGAACCTGACGCTTGCAGAGAACTTGTGTGAAACACACACATAAATTAAAACAAGAGTGTAGCTTACGTTGACACTTCCTAACTTATCTACATAGTCACGTCTGATTGCATACTTAGGTACAGCTGAATATTTTTTTTTAAATTACTTACTCCTCTTTTATTAACTTTAATAGGTAAAGGTAATTTTTTATGATTCAAAATTCGAATGTACTATCTAATCATGTTGGACTATTACCCCCTTAGTTACACCCTAGTTGAACTCTGGCTTAAGTTGTCATTAAGCATGGAAATGTCATTTTAATCCAGTGTTCATCCTAGGTGTAACTTTTTATTAATAAGGGGGTTATTGTAAACAGGCTACGCATTTCTAATAAGAATAATTCTAATAAGAACTTCACTTTATTACACTAGTATTTCCAATTACAATTTAGGAGCTGCCTCTTACATAATATTATCTACAAATACAATTTAAACTGTTTTCATATTGTTTCTTCTTACACAGATATTAATAATGATGCTATTGCTAGTATTATGTAACAGAAAATACCTAAAACCCAAAATTTTCTAAATGCTTTAAAGCTTATTTTCACCTTTTTGCCTCTGATTTCAAAATAGAAACAATTTTATAGATAGGATTAAGCCACTGAAGAGCAAACAAGGCTTTACGCCGCCCGCTGCGCCCGCGCTGCCGGCCGCTGCGCACTTCAAAAGCACAGGCCTTTGTTTGGACATTTGTAATATACCGATGTAAGTGCGCAAGTGCGCTTAATCGGCATATTTAATTTTCCTCCTTACAAAATTATAACTGCAGTAAGATTTGGATTATTTTAACGTATATTAACGAAGAAGAACTCGCTTGATTCTAATTAGTTTAAACCAGTTTTCTTATTAGAATTCCTTTTAAATGTCCTTCAAAGGCTTGATAGTTTCCGAATTTCCTGTCAATTTCTTTCCAAAATCTGATTTCACCTGTGCACGCACAGGTTCATTGAAACATTAGCCTCTGCATGTTGATAGGTGCACCGTTACAACAGTGCTATAGTAAGCTCTACGGCCACATATGTGTACTGTGCCATTGTACACACAACTACAGTGCAAACATGTCATTACGCATGCGTGTAGTGATTGTCGCGCGGAGGAGGGAGCGAGAGGGCCCGCCTCCCGCGCACAAGCGAGATGGCTTCCTGTGCGACATCTCATAAGTGCATACGCGCGGGCGCATACATGCAAGCTTGAGAGCTTTACATGAGTGCAATCTTGTCACAAAACTGCGTACAAGTTATTTGATCTAGCCATACGATCACTTCAAAATCTTGAAGTCCAAACTGTAGACCTTACATAGACTGTTTTTTTTTTATTTATTATATTTATCGTAACTGGCTCTATAAAATATGAGGAGCTTTTAAGAGCTTTTAATAAATTAGGACGCTTAACCTTCTCTCTTGTTAAAAAAAATCAGATGAATGCGAGACGAATTATCCAAGTCAGATTGGATGGATTATTCCCTATATGATCGGACCGTAATAATAAAAAAAAAAAAAAAAAAAACTTCTTGATTGTCTGTGGTAAAAAACATGTCTGTGTAATTGTATGAGAAAATAAAACAACAGTGAACTTTAAATCAGTGTATAATTAACTAAATAACCAAATGGTCCTTCTGAGAACCGGATAGTAATCAAAGTAAAGTGTAATTATTGTTGAAATCAGTGTCAAAGTGGAACATAACTATAAAATACGAGTTTGTGAAAATGGCGGAACGTGTAACAAAACACATCATGGTGATGAACCAAAACTCTACAAAGATTGAGAAACTTTCCACCAATACGAGAAAATCACCTAAAGACAAGAGAACAAAAGGTTATATCGACACTCGCTTGGAAGCATTAAGAGATTATTGGTGTGAGTACACTAAAAGTTACGAGTCATTGACAGCACTAATAAACAACGAAACCTCAAAAAAAGATTATAATTTCGACATTGAGAAAAACTACGAATGCACAGAGGAAAATTACTTGGACCTGAAAACATGGCTAAAAGACAAGAAATATGATATTACATCAACCACAACCACAGTTAGTGAGCTTGACATAACCTCTGCTGAGATTTCAAAAATGAGACCAAAACTCCCATCAATAACGATACCGCAATTTTCAGGAGATTATAATGCATGGATGAGTTATAGAGACCTTTTTATCTCACTAATACATTGCAATGATCGCTTAACAAAAATTGAAAAACATCATTATCTAAAATCCAGTTTATCAGGAGAAGCCGAACAGTTACTCAAAAATTATTCATTAACTGAGGCTAACTATGATGATGCATGGAAAAAGCTAAATGAAAGATATGAAAATAAGCGAGTGATTGTGAATAATATTCTCAGTAGATTTCTATCTCAGAAAAAACTAACAACAGAGTCTGCCAAAGGTATTAAAGATTTATTAGATAATACTAGCCAATGTCTTACCTCACTAAAAAACATAGAGATAGATTCCTGGAATGCAATAGTGGTACATATTATAGTCTCAAAGTTAGACATAGAATCTCACAAACTTTGGGAGCAGTCTTTAGAAAATTCTACAAATATTCCCACATATGAAGAACTAAGTAACTTCCTTGAAAAACGATTTCGAACAATGGAAATGGTCAATCTTTCACAACCTCGAAAAGTTTATAAAAAAGATGCATCAAAATCTGTTCAGCATACACCAAAGACAACTACAGTGAAAAGTTTTGCCACTGAAGTCGAAAGCACTTGTACTTACTGCTCACAAAATCATTACATTTGCCACTGTAAAGAGTTTTCTGCATTACCTGTTTCTGAACGCCAAGATTATGTCAAGAAAAACAACATATGCTTCAATTGCTTAATAAAAGGTCACTCTGTGTCACATTGCAGACAAAGCACAAATTGCAAAAAATGTGGACGTAGACATCATACCTTACTACATTTCACAAGACCTTCACAAACGAATAACACCGAGAAACCTGAAAGTAACAAATCTACAGCAAAGGAAAATGATACTGAATCTGGCGCTTCTTGCAATCTCAGTGTCAACTTGAAGGCTGAAACAAATGATGACTTAGTTATATTAGCAACCGCTGAAATAAAGGTCGAGTCTAGGAACAGTGATACTTATACACTGAGAGCTCTTATTGACCAAGGGTCACAGGGCTCCTTTATCTCCGAAGCAGCTGCACAATTATTGAATCTTGACCGCACTCCTGTTATTGGCAAAATCTCCGGCATATCAAACTCATCAGTGGTCACTACAAAATCTATGGTGAAACTCACAATACACTCCACAAAATGTGAAACATCCACATTTGAAGTGAATGCATATGTACTCAAGAAACTCACTTCATTGCTGCCGTCTCTTGAATTCCCACAAGATACTTGGCCCTCACACATGCAGTTGGATCTAGCTGATCCAAACTTTCACAAGCCAGGATCTATCGACGTCTTACTTGGTGCCGACGTGCATGCTCACATCCTGCTACAAGGTCTTCGCAAGTATAATTCACTCATCGCACTCAACTCTCGTCTGGGTTGGTTGATTTCTGGAAGAGCCTCACAAACTGATGCTGCAACACTAGAACACAACATGGTAGTTACTCACACAAAATTGGAAGTAGATCAATTATTGAGACAATTCTGGGAAATTGAAGAGAAAATACAGTACAAGAAACCAATGACAGAATTGGAATTACAATGTGAAGAACATTTTAAGGCTACTCACAAACGCAATGATGATGGACGTTACATTGTGTCTTTACCGTTCAAAGATGATCCACCCACAAACCTCGGTGATGTTGAGTTCCTTGCTGTTAACCGCTTGCAACATATGGAGAAACGTTTCACACGCAACGAAGACTTCAAGGAAGATTATCACAAATTCATGAAACAATATGAATCACAAGGTCACATGATGATAGTACCTGAAAATGAGAAGAAAATAGAGAAACGTCACTACTTACCTCACCACGCTGTCCTCCGGCCGACAAGCTTGAGCACGAAGCTGCGAGTTGTCTTCGACGGAAGTGCTGTACCTGAAAAAGGAAAATCGTTAAACGAAGAACTTTTGATTGGATACCCATTACAACAAGATGTCAGAGACTTAATTACAAGATGGAGACAACATAAATTCTGTTTAGTAGCTGACATTCAAAAAATGTACAGACAGATATTAGTATCCAAAGATGATGTGGACTACCAGAGAATACTGTGGCGAGAATGCCCAACACAACCGATACAGGAATATAGACTACTCACCGTAACTTATGGAACATCATGCGCTCCCTTTTTAGCCATACGCACACTTCACCAACTCGCTGAAGATGAAAAACATGATTTTCCTGTAGAAGCAGAAATTTTGAAAACTGATCTGTACATGGACGATCTGATGACCGGGGCATCCAGTGAAGATGATGCTGCTGTCCTTCAAAAACGATTGACTGAGTTGTTAGCACGCGGTGGTTTCCCTCTACACAAATGGGCATCAAATAGTAAAGCAGTACTATCACAAATTCCTGATCATGACAAAGAATTACAAAATGAAGTCCATATAAAAGTTGAAGATACCCTGAAAACTTTGGGTATTACATGGAACTCACAAACAGATAATTTTGAATTGAACATATGTGTAAATTTTGTAAATGATAATATCACCAAACGAAATGTATTATCTACCATTGCAAAAACCTTCGACCCACTAGGTTGGCTAACACCAAGTATAATAACCCTTAAAATCTTTATGCAAAAACTGTGGTTAGCTGGCTTGGATTGGGACGAAGAGTTACCTAATGATCTGAAACAAGAATGGATTAATTATGTTAATCGTTTCACACACGCTGAAACCATTCAGTTCCCAAGATGGCTTGGAATCTCTAATAGTACAATGAAATTGGAACTGCATGGATTTAGTGATGCTTCCTGTGCTGCTTATGCTGGAGTTGTGTATCTCCGAGTTTGGGACAATGATGCAGTTAAAGTTTATCTTGTTATGGCCAAATCGAAAGTTGCGCCTGTTAAACAAGTTTCACTCCCTCGTCTCGAACTCTGTGGTGCAGTTCTCGTAGCAAATTTGATACAACATGTTAAAA
The DNA here is from genome assembly GCF_963855985.1 of Ostrinia nubilalis. Lineage (NCBI taxonomy): Eukaryota > Metazoa > Arthropoda > Insecta > Lepidoptera > Crambidae > Ostrinia > Ostrinia nubilalis. Next base: position 18,246,241 of record NC_087093.1, read on the forward strand.
CTATACTTAATATACCAAATGAAAACATCTATGCTTGGACAGATTCAACCATAGTTCTGGCTTGGCTGCGTAAAACACCAATTACATGGACTACCTTTGTCGCTAATCGTACTTCAGAGATTTTGACACTTACAAATAGTAACCAGTGGCATCATGTTAGTTCCGCGAATAATCCAGCCGATCTTGCTTCACGTGGAGTATACCCAAGTGATTTGCAGCAGTCAGACCTGTGGTGGAATGGCCCACAATTTTTACAAAATTGTAATCCAATTGTAAACCATGAGAATGTAGTCCCAGTCACTGATTTGGAAATGAAAGTTAAAACTAAAGTAGAAGCGAATGTGAATGTTTTTGAAAATGCTGATACTATTTCTTATTTGAAACGATGGTCAACTCTCTCAAAATTGATACGTGTAACTGCTTATTGTTTGAGATTTATTAAACTGTGTAAATCAAAAATAAATAGGACACTGTTTGATGAACCCGCTTATCTGAGTTCTATGGAGCTTGACGACGCCTTTAACAGATGCATTAAGATGTCTCAATCTGATTCGTTTCATGAGGAAATTTCTTGCCTGTCACAGGGTAAGCGAGTTCACCAATCAAGTAAATTGCATGTACTTAATCCATACTTAGATAATAATGGTATAGTTCGTGTCGGTGGTCGACTTGCCAATGCAGAGATTTCAGATAATATGAAAAATCCTATTATTTTGAGTAGTGATTCTAATCTTTCTAAACTTATTGTGTTAAATGCACATCTGAAATCTTTGCATGGAGGAAATCAACTCACTTTGAATGTTATTAAACAAAAATTTTGGATAATTAGAGTCAAAAATCTAGTTAAAAGTGTACTTTCAAAATGTGTACCATGTTTTAAACAGAGAGCTAATCCCTCTGTGCCATTTATGGCAGATCTTCCTAAGTTTCGTGTCAAACCAAGTCGTCCATTTTTAACTAGTGGTGTAGATTTTGCTGGCCCGTTTGCCATGAAATTGTATCCTGGTAGATGTAAGAGAACTTGTAAAGTGTACATTTGCTTATTCGTATGCACCGTCACAAAAGCCATTCATCTAGAACTGGTTACTGACCTGACGTCAGCTGCCTTTATTGCTGCTTTTAGACGTTTTACTGCCCGTCGTGGCCACTGCAAGGAAATTTGGAGTGATCACGGCACCAATTTTGTAGGCGCGTCTCGCGACTTAAACATTGCCTTTTATGACTCAAAATCTAAACTCGTTGCAGAAATTTCGGAACTTTTGGCTAATGACAAAACGACTTGGTACTTTATACCTCCTAGTTCACCTCATTTCGGAGGGCTTTGGGAGTCAGGAGTTAAAAGTGTTAAGGGACATCTAAAACGCGTAATCGGACAAACTTTACTTACTTATGAAGAGTTTTCTACGCTCTTAACCCAAGTGGAAGCTTGCGTTAATTCCCGCCCTCTTACTATAGTAAATTCTACTCTTGATGAAGCTCCCTTAACTCCGGGACATTTCCTTATTGGGGAACCTTTAATTGGTGTACCGGAACCATCTTTAGTGGACGTTAAACTTAGCCCTTTGCATCGGTGGCATATAATCCAACGTATGGTACAATGTTTATGGCAGCGATGGCAGAATGAATATTTGACAACCTTGCAACATCGTTACAAATGGAACAAAGATCAGCCGGAAATCGCTATAGGTACCGTTGTATTAGTAAAGGATGATAGACTTCCTCCTGGAAAATGGCTTTTGGGGCGTGTTGTTCGGAAGCACCCAGGTGCAGATGGGGTAACTCGAGTTGTTTCTTTAAGGTATAAAGACGGTATTTTTAAAAGGCCAATTGCCAAATTGTGCCCTCTACCCCTGGATGATTCCAACTAGATTATTAGATTGGTGTCTATTCATTCCTCTATCTTGAAGGACTGTAATCGTCCTTGGGCGGCGGTATGGATGGATTATTCCCTATATGATCGGACCGTAATAATAAAAAAAAAAAAAAAAAAACTTCTTGATTGTCTGTGGTAAAAAACATGTCTGTGTAATTGTATGAGAAAATAAAACAACAGTGAACTTTAAAACAGTGTATAATTAACTAAATAACCACAGATTATTCCGTTCTTCGGAGGGTGCAAGCCGTATTTCCAGTTTAAGCTCTTTTCATTATTCGAAATCAAAAGATTTCGATCAATAAAGTTATGGAATAAGACTTGACTATAAATATTTCTCTGTTTATCACTTAAATGGCTAATTGAAAACAACTTGGAAAACGATGAGTTCGATTGATTCATGTACTTAAATCATGGATAAGTTATTTTATTGAAATGAGTCGCCATTGTGCGCGCGGCCGTGGGAACATGCAAATGCGCAGGAGTATCGATTGATCCATCGCCGCCATCGCACATCGCCATGTAATCTCATAACTGAGAGCTCATCACTGCACTGCCCGCTGACTGATAGAGATGTGAAGGAACGACCGTAGTTTTAAGTATTGCATTGTTGTTTCATAAACCGTTAATTTATCTTATGCGCATTAAGAGACAGTCTTAAATTCTTCTATTAGGTAAAACTGCTCTTTCTCATTTAAATTACGTTGCTCTACCCTTTTCCCAATTATTAGCAAACAAAACCAACACTTGCATTGAGTTTTTCGATGTTATCGAGTACTCATCTATAACAAGTCGGTCTCTACACTCAATCGGCTCCGATCACCGAATACAGTTCGTACATTTTTTCTTTGTTGTTAAAAGATAAGCAGCGGTGATTGTAATGCAATCTGCCGCGTTCGGGGGCCAGTTTTGATCATAACAATGTGCTGGCCGCGGCGGCCGGAGGGCGACGACCCCGATCCGATTAATAAATTAAGATAACAAATTAAAGCGAGCTCGCGAACAATCGCCGCTTTGTCTAGCGCCGCGGCTCGGACACTATGGCTTTGTACAGCTTTGGGCAGGCTTCGGTTTCTTGCTACTTCAAAAGCTGCTATTATTTGATTTCGATATAGGTCCTTCATTTCTAAATCTATTTTAAGACTCATTTGACATGTGGTACAAGAACAAATTGTCAAACAACATCTGAATTAGAGCAATTACCGTAGTTAAGTACCGAATACCTCATCTTAATTAATTAATTTAGTAATATTAATTAATACCAATACAAACTAATTGACAATGATTTTTTACTTCTCTCATTATTTCTAGTGTTTGTATGTCATATCATTTGTAATTATTATTATTGGTCATATAACCAAGATTTTGCACGCCGACTGTGGAATTTAGGTAGAGCACGCATCAATCGCAGTATATCTATACGAGTATATCTATACGAGTATCACACATAAAACCTACTAATTACATTTAGTTAAAAAAAGTAAAAAATGTCTTCAACAACCCAGGAACGTAAAACGGTAATCGGAACATAAAATTTTTAATGTGATTTGTAAAATCTGTGTGATGATGCAGTTATCGAGTGTTTAGTTCGGAGCCTTCGGACACATGTCCCAGGGCGCGAGCGTGATACGATCGACGCGCGCGGCAGCGCCTGTCGCCCGCGTCGTCACTCCGACGCCGAGGCCACCGGCCATCGCGCTGATATTCATTGAAACCGATAACTTAACTCTTTCCAGTCTCTCCACTTACTTTGTAGTGTTTGTGAAGGTATTTAAACTGCTAAGATCGTTCTGCCTCCTTCCAAAAGTTACTGTGCCCTAACTGGCTCTACATTATATAACTGCTTAAATTGTAAGACCTAATGCTCTAATGTGGTAAAGCATTAAACTATTGTAGTCCAGTCAATGAATGCCTTAACGACGGTGTAGAGAGAAATCCGTGGAACACAATTTCTGACCTTGGGACTTTATTTAGCCTAGTTAGGTGGTGAACATAGCAAAAGTCCCCGCCCTTAGCCCTTGAGCCGGCAGGGAGAGGGGGGTTTAAAGGTACCACTTTTCAGTTTTTCGCTTAATCCTCGGAAACTATGCGTCCTAGTGACATGACTACTATGAACCAAAAAAAGTTTATTCAATTTGCTACAGGCGAGACCGTCAAGTTTTTCTATATCTTGTATAATTTTTGCGGCATTAGCTCTAGAAGGTCTGTAAAATTGGAAATTTAATTTTTGTCTTACGTGTTCCTATCAGGAGACAATCGACTAAATCAACATTGAGCAAACACTATAGACATGCGGGAGCATGTTAAGCCTAGTTCTAGGGAGGGGACTGCACCGTGCGTATATTTAGACGAACCAATTGGGGCCACTTTTGACTCCTCATCATTCAAAAACTACTGTGCATTAACTCTTCAAATTTGGCTCATGTATTGAGACTTGCAAGATATACATCAGCTTTAAATTTCATAAATATACCTCAAACGGTTATTTAGGTATTGACGTTCAAAAATCGACATTTAGAACACTAAAATCAATCTATCACCTGTGAAATGTTAAAATTTACTGGTTTTTTATTTGTTCCTTTGTATTTACATAACTACCTTTCTGGATGCCAAATTTGAACCTTCGAGGTCATCTGGAAGTGGTTAGAATTTGGTCTATAGGTCAGACATGTAGATTTTTGGACGTCAATACCTAAAGAACCGTTTGAGGCATATTTATGAAATTTGAAGCTGATGTATATCTTGCAAGTCTCAACACATGAGCCAAATTTGAAGTGTTAATGCACAGTAGTTTTTAAGTGATGAGGAGTCAATAGTGGCTCAAAGTGGTTCGTCTAAATATACGCACGGTGCATTTCCCTCCCTGGAACTAGGCTTAACATGCTCCCGCAAGTCTAGAATGATTGCTCAATGTTGATTTAGTCGATTTTCTCCTGATGGGAACATGTAAGACAAAAATAAAATTTCCAATATTACAGACCTTCTAGAGCAGATGCCGCGAAAACTATACAATTTATCAAAAAAGTTGACTATTTCACCTGTAGCAAATTGAATATGCTTTTTTTGGTTCATAGTAGTCATGTCACTAGGACGCATAGTTTCCGAGGATTAAGTGAAAAACCGAAAAGTGGCACCTTTAAACCCCCCTCTCCCCGCCGGCTCAAGGGCTAAGGTCGGGGACTTTTGCTATGTTCACCTCCTAACTAGTCTTAATAAAGTCCTGAAGTCAGAAATTGTGTTCTACAGTTTTCCATCTATAATGCTTTATTGACTGGACTATTGAGTATGTATTGAGTAAGGAGAAAGAAAAATACATAGATCCACAAATAAGTAACTGTTTTAGAGAGTATCTATCTGGTTACAGTCATGCTCTATCCTAGTAGTTTGTAGAGTATATTAAAGAAAAACTTCTTAAACACGTGAGGTAGAGATAATAGTCTAGTGGGTCAGTTGTTGATTTACTTTTTAAGTCTTAAGGCTATTCTTCCTTGCATTTTGCATTTGAAGGTAGTTGAGCTATATTATTAAGTGCAAGATACGATCTTGTCCCCGACGACCTGGTGAGGCCGACGTGCACCGCGGCGCTATCTGCACGCACATCTCTTAGCAACAATAATTACGCACTTTTATAAGATTTTCATTCATTTGTCGTAACGAAACTGGTGCTTTAGGGCTTCCTTTGACCGGTGTCTGGCGTATGATGGCAACTTGTTAATGTTTACAAGTCCAAACTCCAAACGATAGTTATATTTGACTCAGATAAAATCCATGTCTCGTATCAGATAGAGTTATTGCCATACGTTTAGGATAATTATGAGAATTTTTACAGCTGATTTTTATTGAAAGCAATAGCCATGGCGGTAGTGCGCGTCCGCGGCGAGCGTGCGCGTGCGCCGACAGTAATTGATTGACGCGGCATCCGCGCTGCGGCTCGCACAAAGCGGATAATATCTTCATAAATCGATATTTCCTCCGCTAATAAAGCTATATTAATTATCTAGTATTCAAATCTCGGATGTTGGGCATTCGTGCGCGCTCGTGACCGGTCTCCCCGGCGCGGCCCGATTATTCGAGCTCGTGCGATTAACGATCATGATTCGATTACCGAGTCGTCAGCGATGCGCCCGCGCCGGTGCGCGCTCCACAGACGCACGCGCTAATCATATTTCGTCTGTATACTATGTTTCGGCTGACTTACAATGAGGATCAGTACTGTTGTAGAAAATTCAATAAAACTAGTATCTACGTTAATCTTTAAGACATAAGAAAGATATATCTTTTTGAATTATCCAAATCGGACCATTACTTACGAAGATATTAAGTAATAAACATAGGCCGTTTTTGCCGCTAAAAGTCAACGTACGCAGGGCCGCGTGACGTCATTATATCCGAATCGAGCGCAGCCGGCGTACTATTGGGATGGAAAATATTTTTTTCCAGCTAAACCATCAGTTTTAGAAAAAAACTTTTAATAACATTTATTCATCAAAATAAAGTAACCTATCGACCAGTAATTTAAAAAAATAAAAATTGTGAAAATTAAGTATCGCTATGTCCAAAAACCACATTTTCATAGGATTCGATGCAATGCGGAGACGCGGTTGGGGTGAGTGTAAGTTAATGATTGTTTGTATTGAACATAATAATATATAATATGATGCTAATACCCAGTTTCTGGCCTGGGGGGGGGGGGGGGGGGGATAAGTCATACCCAGCTTATAGCCTAGGGGGAGGGGCAAGCCTTACCCAGCTTCTGGCCTTGGTGGGAGGGGGGGAGAGGCAAGTCATGCCCAGTTTCTGGCCGGGGGGGGGGGGGGGGTAAGTCATACCCAGCTTCTGGCCGAGGGGGAGTCATACCTAGCTTATGCTTATGGACTGGGGGAAGGGGCTAGCCTTACCCAGCTTCTGGCCTGGGGGAGGGGGGGGGGGGGGGGGGGGGGTCAAGTCATAACCAGTTTCTATGGGCTGGGGGGAGGGGCTAGCCTTACCCAGTTTCTAGCCTGGGGGGAGGGGGGGTATGTAATACCCAGCTTCTGGCCTAGGGGGAGTCATACCCAGCTTATGCTTATGGGCTGGGGGGAGGAGCTAGCCTTACCCAGCTTCTGGCCTGGGGGATGGGGGGGGGGGGTCAAGTCATAACCAGTTTCTATGGGCTGGGGGGAGGGGCTAGCCTTACCCAGTTTCTGGCCTGGGGGGGGGCGGGTATGTAATACCCAGCTTCTGGCCTGGGGGAGGGGGGGGGGGTCAAGTCATAACCAGTTTCTATGGGCTGGGGGGGGGCTAGCCTTACCCAGCTTCTGGCCTGGGGGGAGGGAGGGGGGGGTAAAGTCATACCCAGTTTCTGTCTTTTCTGGCATGGGGGGGGGTGTCATACCCAGCTTCTGGCCGAAGGGGAGTCATATCCAGCTTATGCTTATGGCCTGGGGGGAGGGGCAAGCCTTACCCAGCTTCTGGCCTGGGGGGAGAGGGAGGGGTCAAGTCATACCCAGTTTCGGGCCTGGGGGGGGGGGGTAAATCATACCCAACTTCTGGCCGAGGGGGAAGTCATGCCCAGCTTATGAACTAGGGAGAGGAGGGGGGCAGGGGAGTCATACCCAGCTTCTAGGCTAAGATTAAATAGATTTCCAGGAGGGAGCAGCTGTCCTTTCCTGCAGCAGCTGGTCCGCCCATGGGAACGGCGAATAGATAGGTAGGTACGTAGGTTTAACTCAGAAAAACTAAATAACAGGTAGGTATTGCGTGTACATCGAAATGATCTGCATAGAAATGTCTTGTAGCCTAGGCAGAGTGTATCTGCCTCAGCTATACCTTATTGTTAGAAGTAAATAAATTAATACTTATACATTTTTATATTTTACTTGGAAGAAGATATGACTCTAACAACACTTATGAACACTTTATTTGAATAAATCGCCAAATATACCACCGCGGAGACCCCAATCGCGTCTCTGCGTTCCATGAGCGGATGGATTTTTTGCGTTATTTTTCACAATTTCTATTTTGAAAATTACCTATCGATAGCTTACTTTATTCTGATGAATATATGTCATTACAAGTTTTTCTCTCAAACTGATAGTTTGGCTAGAAAAAAATATTTTCTATCCACGCAGTACGCCGGCAGCGTTCGGATCGGATACAATGACGTCAACGGTCCCGCGCCGGGCGGTCAGTGAACTTTTTTAGTAATTTGGCCATAACTTCGTCAATTTTTGTCGTAGAACAAAAATTTTTGGACTGTGTATTAAGGATTTCTTAGCCCTATAAATCTGCATTCACAGCTAAAAATCGAAATGATCCTCATTTCCCAAGTGATGTCATCTTGTACATTTTCATGACATTATTTATGAAGGTCTGCATTAAAGATTTATATCACCTACACTCTCTAAAAGCCCAATAATTCACTTTACGTGAGTGAATCATGAACATGTAACAGTTTAAATAAGGAATCGCGATCCTTGTATTCTAGACCTAGGTCTGTCTAGGTTCTATCTTTCAGGGATTAAAATTTTACGAGTACTGAGTCAAGTTCCATACCGTGTTGAACGGTACTCGTCGCCTTTAAAACCTTTTGGCCCAGTTCACCCGCTTATCGTTGTAAAAATGCATGAAATATGGCGGAGGCATCTTCTATTAAAGCTGTTATAACGAATGTCGGTCGTGATGCGGCTGGTAGCGATAGCCGCTGCATCTGCGCAGCCGATCTTGCTGTTCCCCAGCTTTGCCATTTCGTGAGAATAACCACTTCTTAATAATAATATGTTCCTGTTTTTAATTATCGTGACTTCCTTGGAAAATATAAACTGTTACTTCACTACAATTTTCACAAAATAAAATTGAAAATTTAAACCTGTGTACCTACCATGAGTTTACGTTAGGTGTGCTCGCTAGCGAGTACGTCAAAAATCTCTATGAAGATTTTGTTTCTTGAAAGTAGCCGCTAGAGGCGCTGCACAAAATGTCATACAATTAATGACATTTTTTACGCAGTCGCTAGCGAGCACATCTAACGTAAACTCATGGTAAGCACACTGTTCCATGTTTTCAGAAGCGTATAAAAATATTTGACAATAAATATTATACTAATACAGATTTAAAATTGCGACATTAAAGTAAGGAATCAAACCCCTTGTCCCAAAACCGTTGCAAAAAAGGGATGTGTTTTTAGCATGCATCCGGCACGATCCGTCCCCACTTTAGTCATTACGTCCTATCATCGGCCTCCAAAAGTAATGTCATATTATTTCCTCGTAACATTGTATTAAGGCACGCATTACTTGCTCTTGTATGTTTGCGGGGCTTATTAACATTTACATATTATTAGGCTCCGACGCCCCGCGCTCAGACTTATTAAAATTGATGATTATCAACGAGATTAATATGTAGAGTCATCGGCTCCGTAACCGAGGTCCGTAATGAGCCGCCAATCTGTGCTCGTTGTTCTGTTGTGGCTGGCGGTCTTGGCGTGCTCTTTGAATGATGCTTGCTATACTTAATTATTGGAATCATCGTGCTCACACAGTAAACCAAGACGTTTTAAATTGAATAATAATATTATGATTCTAGTAACATATGAATCTCTGAACGATGACGTGAAAATAACGGATTTCACTCACGAACACCTTAAGTAAACCTAGGCTGGTGTGATGCTTGGCGACAGGCGCAGGTCCGGCGCTGTGGCCTGCCGCCCTACACGCAAATGAGGAATTACTACTTTTTTTATTTAATTCTAACTGTGGGGTAAAAGCTACGGCTCTAAATCTCTAAAAAAGCTCATCCTTTAAATACAAAAAAGTTTAGAAGTTACCAAGTTTGTCCAAATCTATCACATTTTGTCATTTGTCTAGGAGGCTGGGTTGATTAGGATAATGCACTAGTTTTACAGTATTGAGCATTAAGTAAAGTTTGCAATCTAAAACATAGAGCAACAAAGAACGTGGTACTCGTAGCTTCTTCCATAATCAGATCGTTTCATATTTTTTACTCGCGATTCAGTATCAACCGTAATTGTACTTCAAACGGATTATCATTTGCAAGGAGAAAGTTCTATAAAATGTACATCTGCATAATGTAATGTGCACCGCCGTGCATCGCGCGCAGTGCACGCACACACGCGCCGCTAATTGGCGCATGCGTAGTGCGCGGGCGCGCAATGCGATGTCGCGCGGCGCGCCGCGACGTCGCCGCGTCGTTGTGATGCGCACGGGGCACCACAACATCCTCTCTAGATAAAGCTATAAACATGACAGTTGTGATTCCGAAATTACTTCAATGTTTTTTTATATTATGTATAAATCACGTCGTTCCGTGTAGCGATTTTGAAATAAAAACTGTCACGAATTCTTCCTTTGTCTAATCCTGATGCACCAGCAATATAATGCACTGAACATATTTTTTCCAAAGAGTTCGTTATGATTCAGTATAAATGTAGAGCACCTGTAAATTTTGATTAAAATCATTCCGCAACTGTTAAGAGCGCACGATCATTTAATTAGTTTCACTTTAAATTCACTGATTAAATGTTGCATTGCATACCTATATTCAATTTGTTTTCGTAACTATTTTAATTAATTAATAATGCAATAATTTGCAGCAAGCAATAGTCGTTCCTCTAATCAATGTGTATAACGCCCGTATTCACAAACGATGCTTGCTTAAGTGAAGCAGCAAATCGAACGCACAGCGTTAAATAAAGCTCTGTGATTGGTTCGTGTGTCACCCTGTGCGTCCACGCGCACTGTGAGACCTCATAGTAATATTTGTGAATACGAGCGTAAGTACATAATATGTAGGTACTGCCTACATGTTATCTTTGGAACTACATACAATAGACATAACCGTGCACACAATAGTGATTTATAAAAATGTAACTTGCAAAACATAAGTTGACTTGGAATGAAATACGTGAAGTATTGCGTGTGAAGTCGTAACATTGTCGCGGCGTGCCGCTCGAGGGCACTCCGCGCTCGTGGCCGCGCGACGCCCGCTAATTGCCGCGCACCGTTACATCCTCCGTCTGTAACGTGATCCTGACGAATATTATTATGATTTGAAGCTCAAGACTATAGCCAGGTGTGCGCCGCAGGAAGTGAAACCTCTACCGAAGCGTGCTCTACTTGCGCGAGCGCAATCGCGTCTGACCGCGCTCTGCGGCAGTCGGCAGCGCCACCTGTCCACTAGCGGGTCAAAGTTAAACTTGTCGATCCACAGACTGTTGTGATGCCTGTCTATTTATGTTGTTGAGCGTGTGTGTACACATTTTAATTTAAAATCGCTGGCAAGTAGACACAATAGTAGGTACATGACATCGCACCCTTAGAATGAAAGTGACCGAATCCAAAAAATGCAATTTGTGGTAAATGAACAAGAAAGTCTTCAAAAAAGTGTAGTTTTGAATACATTTTACTATATCTCTTTCGTGTTCCGTCGCATTTGATTGATTTTAAGTAGATTTATTGATTAACCTTTTGAGTTAACATTGGCAGAGTATTTTTTGTAATTATACTTTATTTAGTATATATTTTGACATAAAATATAAAGTACTTCTAAATTAGGTCACTTTATTACAAAATACTTTTGAAACTGATGAGATTTTTTATTAATTATGTCTGTTTATGACGCATATTGCAAATGAATCTGTTGACATAAGTCATTACTATACTTAATGTTATGTGAATATAAGGTAGTGAACATGGCCGTAGCCACGGTGGGGCAGGGTGGGGGAAGTGCTCTAACCTGTCAGGTACCTAACCAAACCTAAAAAAATAATTATCTAGGTACTAACTACAATACGATGTACACTACCAACTACTTTTTGGGTGAAAGATTTCTTGGTGTAGGTAGGTGAGCAATAAGACAGTGTTGGATAATTCGGATAATTCGAATTACACATTCAGATATTGGGTGCTATAAGGTAGCCTTTTTGTATGAAAAAAACTAACCGAGGTATAGCCCAAGGGTATAGTTTGCTTCTTAGTCGTTCGTTTCAGCCGAATGACGTTTACTTATTGCTGGACAAAGGCCTACTCCAAAGATTTCCAAAACGACCGGTCCTGCGCCGCCCGCATAGGCACCTCCCGCGACCTTCACCAGATCGTCGATCCACCTAGTGGAGGGCCTGCCACTACGTCTTCCAACTCGTGGTCGCCACTCGAGAACTTTTTTGCCCCAGCGGCCCATCAACTCTGTGAGCTATGTACCCCGCCCACTGCCACATGATTTTAGCGATTCTGCGTGCTATGTCACTTTGGTTCTACTGCGGATCTTCTCATTTCTGATTCGATCGCGCACGGAGACTCCGAGAATAGCACGCTCCATCGCCCTCGGGCCTTCTTATGAGGCCCATAGAAAGCGACCACGTCTCAGATCCTTAAATTGTCACTGGCAACACACACTGGTCAAAGACTTTTGTTTTAAGACACTGCGGCATTTCGGACGTGAGAATATTGCGAAGCTTTCCGAACGGAGCACAGCCGAGATGAATTCGACGGTTGACCTCTTTCTCGAAGTTGGACCTACCTAACTGGATTGTCCCAGGTACACTTAATTGTCAACAACTTCGAGTGTAGTCTCTAACTTTCAGAGGTGTGGGTTACAACACGGATATTTGACATGATTTTTGTCTTGTCCATGTTCATTTTAAGAACCATTGTTGAGAAGCTCTTCATACATCGAGAAGCCATCGAGCATGACTACGATATCTTCCGCGAATCCAATGAAGGTGATGAAGTCTTCGCTCTGCCTAGCGCTCATCCAGCTCCAAAACCCCGAAAGCTTTTATCTCGAATTGCAAAATCTTTTCAAATGCCTAGGAGACTACGGAAATGTGGACGAATGCAATGACAGGTTCGTAGGAATTGTCCAAACGACTGGGTCTAAGTTCATTAAAACCCGTCGTTCAAAAGGAACCAAAAAGATCTCTGACCTCACCAACTTATGGAAGAGAGAAGAAACTTGGTTCTGCAAGTATACTCAACTCGCGACCTACGCCAATTTGATACAGACCCAATTAAAGAGGCGACTGAGCATAACAAGGGCTCTATAGCAAGAGATCTGTCTGTTGGCCAAAGCCAACTGACCAAGCTGAAGACCGAGGATGGCAGAGTCATCTCGTCGGGGCCTGAGATATTGGAAGAGGTGTGTACGCACACCTGATCACAAATCTAGCCGAAGACCCAAGAGCTAGATTGACCCGACACTATAAGATATCTCGGACGTCAGTCTGTGCGAGATTAGAATGGCTCTCAAACACCTGAAAAACAACAAGGTACAGGGTGATGATGGAATCACGGCTGAGCTTCTGAAAGCAGGTGGAGCGCCGGCACTAAAAGCTCTTCAGAAGCTGTTTGACTCCGTCATCCCTGAGGGAAAAAAAGCTCCCTGTCTTTGTTTTCATTATCCGTTTGCATGTTTGGAGGTGTTATTACCATCAAACTAAACATATCTTGAACTAACTCGTCTTGATGTTATTTTGACTATAGAGTAAGAGCTAGTGAACGCCAGACCTACGTCATTTTATAAAAGCTGAAAGTTTGTCAGCGTATACTCCCAATATAGGATATACTATAAAATCTGATTTTTTTTGTTTAATATTTTGGCAATAATTAGAAATATTTTCCCCAACACTCACACAGTTTTGACAGTTCCAACTCCTTGCCAGACTGTTTTTTAGGGTAGCTCTAAAGCTCCCAAAGCCATGATGACCCAAACTTCATAATTCACCAACATTATAACCTATATTGGGAGCATACGCTGATAAACTTTCAGCTTTTATAAAATGACGTAGGTCTGGCGTTCACTAGCTCTTAGTTTACTAGTAAACTTGTGAAGTAAAGTCTGAAACAACACAACTTATTAAACTCTTAAGTACATAAATTTATACATATCTTAAACAAATTTTATATTAAAGCGACATATTCCAAAAATATGTTAATCGGTCCTTTTTATTTTTTCTTCTACACAGGCGCAATATCAAAAATATCAAAACTAAATTAGGTTAGTTCAGTCATAAATAGTCCTATTCGTAAAAGTGTCGTGTATCCTTCATTTATATTTTTAACTAAACAGACCGAATCCATAAATGAACACTGAATACTCTAACATATTTAGTTTAAATACAGACCTATTTATTAAAAGGTCACTTTATGACAAAAAAATCATGAACTTACCTTTACAGTATTTTTGTAATAAACAGATACAATTCGAGATCCGCCGATGTTTTACACGTACACTCGCAAGCACCGCCGACGTAAAACTAGTTCTGCCTCTTTCACACAATATGCATACATGAAAAGCGGGATTAGTGAAAGAGACCGAAGTATGCGTTGCTCTGCCTTTACTAAGAGATAGGTCACTTTATCTATACAGGGATATAGAGCATGCTTTATAAGGTCAGTTTATGGTGAAATCGAGAGTAACAGGAATTTTGAGTTAAGTCACTTTCATTCTAAGGGTGCGACATGATGATTGATAAACTATTTATTATTTTAACATGAAACATTTGAAATAGTAGCTAATATTGTATTAACAATTTCATTTTTTTAATGCTTGACTATTTGATTGAAAAAATACGAGTACTGATGCTATGTTATATGATAGACATAGCACAAACTAAAAATGATAGAAGATATAACTAAATTGTTAATTTATAACTTGGACGTAGAAATTCGTAGTTAATTGAAACTGATCGTTTAAAATATTTTTTCTGCTTTAATAAGCGATAGAAAAGCGATATTGTGTATTAATTAACCCACAGTTTGTAGAGGAGTGCTGCCACCAACAACAATGTTGCGCAACAATCGCATCACGCGCATTTGCAACGGATGTGGCGAACAGTTTGTTAAAGAAGTGCATACTACAGTTACTTTCCGAAAACATTTATAATGAAATTAAATTGCAATTAAGATGTTGTGTTATTTTTTTCAATTCCGTTAATTTCGGCAGCTTCAAACAATCGATATCTATTGAACGCGTACATGCATGTCAAAGTATTGAAGCTAGAAACCAATTCAATGTCAATCATAAAAACTTACTTTTTACTTTAACATAATTTATAAATTGCTGACAAGGTTATGAGAATGTGAGTTTCTTCCGCATTTAGGTTCATAAAACTTTTCTGTTTCTTTTCGAAATTGTTGCCCAGTCCGTGCTTAGTCACTCCGATAGAGAGGGGTCAAAAAGCTTATAAATTACAGTACAGACAATAATAACAATATTTACTTTATTATTTAACATGCAATCCAATGTAATCTGGTTATGATGTAAATGTAAACAATAATGATTGCTTGCTCGCAAACCCTCCCTAAGCCACATTCATACCATCAAAGAAATTAAATGATTATGGTAGAACTCAAAATTAACTGTACTAGAAATTTGCATTTTGTTTATTGTGTATATTATGATGGATGAAAATATAAATTATTTAGTCTATGTAGGTAGTTCATTATAAGATTTTAAACTTTCGCGTTCCATTTCAATTAAAATAGTAAGACACGGGTCTTAACGCGACGTTTATTAATGAGTTACATTATGTACCTACTCACGATAAGTTCATTATTTTGTATTATGTAACTTAATAAAAGTTTGTATTAAAAAAATATATAAATCCGTAACATACAAGCATATGCAGCTAGAAAATCTATAAAATGGAATAAATATTTTTATTCGTTTAAATTGAAGAATATATTTTCACCTGTGATTTTCGCAATAAATAAGTTAGAAATCAATCTTAATATTATCTCTGAAAAAAATTGACCTTATTGTTCTTGACATTACGAGTATAATTAAACGACTTTAAATTAAAAATATGTGACATTATGTAGTAATTAGATATTAAATTTTGTTTCCATGCATCTAAAATTGATTCATAGATGTAAACTAACCATAGGTTTGGAGAGTGCTTGTCCTTAGTAGTGTCGTGTAATTTTCGTAAGTGTTGAGATGCAAGCGAGAGTTTCTCCATTTGAATATTGTAGAAAACACATACATCTTATCTTTGAGAGTTCTGTAACTAAAAGTTCTTCAGACATTTTTATCACGTATTTCTTTTTCAAACTAAGTGTTCGTATACTGACTAATTAAACCTCCAGTAGCGTTTTTGGGATCCATCCACAATCGAAGTCATCTAAACCACGCGCGAAGATATTGCTCCAATAAGGAGATGGGGACGTGTGAATCAAATGCAGACGCCGAAAAAGCTGCGCAGACGTGGCGACATACGCGACACGCGGCCCTACAAGGCTGCCTTAATTGTACAGAGTGCACTTTATGCAGATTAGAAGTAGTTACTATCACGAAAAACTATTTTAATACTATTTCTCAGAATACGGGTACCTACTGAGATTCAGTCACATCAATTTTTAAGTATATTATTAATATTAAAAAAAGTGTTATACGTAAAGAGTCCAAGTCTATACTAACGTTAAGGATTCTTGCGTGATCAGTGCAATCTGCAGTTATTTGATGTAGGTAGATACTTATCAAAACTTTTAGGCTGAGTTAAACTTTATACAAAAAGCACCGGTTATTGTTACGGTTAAAATAAGGTGGTGCAACTCAGTCGTACTGTTCTTTTTCTGAAACATAACTGGTAACAATGTAAGAGACAGAGTTTCTGCAGTGGTTTTTTCTTATCTTTTGTCATTACGTGTTTGTTTCCAAATGCTGGTAGAGCCCAAAGATATGGAGAGATGTAAAGGCCCCCTAAGGGTTACCTATTTGATTAATTATGTTCAAAGTGACTCATTTTGGTCAATATTAATAAAAAAATTTAAATGACATGTCCTCAACGGTGCTGTCAACAGTCAATATTTTTCCATCGCAACTTATCGCAAGAAAGGCCAAAACGTAGTAAAAGGAAATAGCCTCGAAGAATTGAAAATATGTCCGGTAGAGTCATTTGAGTGAGGTAACGAGGGCCGTCCCGCAGGTGCCTATTGGCACAATATTGGCGGGGGAGTCGAGAGCCGCGCAAACCTCGTTAGCTGAATATGCACTCCAATCTACGCCGGAATCGAATCTGCGCCCTCCGCCCGAGTGGCCTTTAAAGGGCGCGACGAGATGTTGATGGATTATTTGTGAAGTGGCCGGCCGCCTTTGAAATCCTTCGCGCGTTAAAACGGAGGTAATCTCGGCCTCTCCCGCGCCCCGCGCCCCGCGCCTGCAAACAGCCCGCAGCCTCCGTTTTGTTTACCTAATCATTTTATTGCCTCCCCCGCGCCCGCCGCGCCCCGCGGCCGCGACAGATGTCTGCGACCGACGACAACCCTTCGCGCCTTCTGTACTACACGCCGTTATTAGATTTATCGCGAAAAAAACCCGCACAACTCCTGAGAAAACTCGATCGCAAGCTGCGCCGTAATTTTTACATTTTTTACCCTAAAAAAGTGTGTCAGAGGGGAGAGCGGGGCGCGGCGGGAGGCGACAGGTCCCCGTCTCGCCAAAATCTCTTTTTTAGCGAAAAAACGAAGGAGCGGAACAATGCGTGACCCATTTCCCGCCGTGGGAAGGAATAACGACTGCGTCTCCGTCGGTTTCGTAAATTTTTGTAATAAAAAGTGCATTACCCCACATTTTAAAAAATCAGCGAGTGTAAAAAACGAGCCGCGGATGCATTGTTAGATGGGGATATTGAAATTTGAAAGTTGGAAGGGTGAGATTTATGTGTAAAATAACGGTTTTTCGCAAAAACGGAATCAGCTGCGTTTGATGAGGTGAGACTGAGCGCGGCGAACAATGCGCGCCAGTGACCGAGTGCGCGCGGGAACCACCGCCACCGCCTCCGAGCAGCGCGGCCGCGTCTGCAGCAGTGACGCCGTCTTAGGCACGATGACAATATAACATTATACATCATGAATATTCCATGTCCTAATATTTTAGAATTTGCATATCTTGCATTGCATTTCTAAACTTGTCAGTCTATGTAAAGTTGATAATATGTTTTTTTACTGGCAAAATCTCAGTTACAGGTACAGGTAAAAGATCTAGAGCTTGAAGTGAACCTAAACGTGAAGCTAAGACTAAGCATCAGGTTAAAAAGTAACAGTTTTTCCGGATATACAACATCCAATCATTCTAATACTGGGGTAGAACTGATTCTAAATACATAATAGAGCCATTTACTATTTGTTTTATGAATAGTGTGTGCATCTATTCTATCCCAACGATTGTTTTGTGTCGGGCTCACATTGTGCGCGTCTCGCGTGTGCGTTGCTTGCGCGGCGCCAGTTCACGATATTATTTAATGATCCCAGTACAACATCTTCCAACGACTCTACCTCTCGTCTCGTAGCGAGCTTTGCTGCATCGCGAGTATATCGTTACTTCAGAGTTTACTTCACGTGCTAATTTATGCCAACAGCTACTAATATACTGCAGTGGATCCACAGCTCTAGAACTCGATGCGCAGCCTTCCACTGCACTCCCGGATCACTCATTCGCCTATGATATTTTATACTTAATTATCATGGTGCATCAATACATAATCTACTTACCTACAACGATCTGGGCTTTTCACGCATCGCACAGAGCCTGAACAGTAAATGTTTTTAAATAAGTTGTAAATTATTACGAGCAATAACTGCAACCACTTGATTGACGTCAGAAAGAGCGTGATGTGGTCTGTCAGTAGATAATTCATATATACATTATCCTCTCACACCATCGACTAGGTGCTATGTTAGTGCAAGAATTAGCTAGATTTTGAAACAATATCCTAATTAAAGTAGGTACCATTTGTTGTTAAGATATTAGAGCATAATATTTAAAAAAATGTTTTTAAAGTACCTATTTATGATAAGCAATTTAATTGATATATTAAAACGTTGCTGGTACATTAAGCATACCTCCTGGCTGGTATTTCTTATAATTTTATAGCTATTTAAAAAACACGTATTAAAACACGGTTTATTACCTACATACTTGCCATAATAGCATTAAATTATGTAACGGTAATTCCATTGTGTTTAAGTATTTAGTGTTACCCTGCATCACAGAATTTGGCACTTTTGCAAACAGATCGCAACACGGGATGGCGGATTTATTGTTCGATCAATCATTTTTGGTATTTTAAAAGGACGGGCGAACTGGTAATCCAATATCACATCTTTGGTAGAGACGGCCGGGGACGTGGCGCGCAGAGCGGTCTCCGGAGACCTTGTCGAATTAGGAATTTCACTTCATCTATTACCGAGCTGATACTTCCGGAATCCAGATGCAGTCAACTGTGGCATTTACACTAATTTGATTTAAAACCTACAGGTATTCGGCTTAGAACCATTTCGTAGCCAAATTTCGTAGCAGGCTACGGAGTGGGAAAAAAAAAACAATTTTGAAGCTTGTCAGTATGCGTTTGCATGAATATTGAATTCAACCAGACACAAATAACAGGCGATTCGGAGCACAAATATCATTCTCAATAAGGTATGATTTTTAAATATTTTTTTGCATTAAAACAAAACAGCGCCTACATTTGTACGAGAGTTATTCGTGCTCAGGGTGCTGAAGTCGCAATTAACCGTATGTAAGAAGCGTTTAGCTGCACAGTTCCTCTCATTTGAATGGCCGGCTCTAAATGCAAAAGTGATTGCGGAGTCGTGGCGCGACACAACGCTCGCGGGCGCGGAGGCAGTATGCAAACGAGCGGCGGGAGGCATGCAGACGACCGGGCGGGGCCTCGCCCTCCGGAGACGCCCCTTACCTGTGCAACGGAAACGCGTAAAAAATACGCAATCTGTTCCGCGCGAGATGAAAAGTGAAACGGTGAAGGGTGACTCGCGACCTGGACAATGCCGCACCCGGCGCGCGCGCACTCGCCCGCCCCCCGCGGCCCGCGGCCCGCGCCCCGCGCTCGCCTGCAACCCTTCTCGGGTGCACGTGCGCCGTATGTAGACAAATGTACATACAGTGAAGGGATTCTATTTCACTTTTTAACTAATCGAGAGCTCAAAAAAAAGAAAGTGATTGTTATTTCAAACGTGGTTGAAACGGCTGCACACAACAGAATGTTTGCCAATCTTTGATGGTACGGTTTCATTTTATTTTGATTCGAATTTTAGCTGAACAGAGCATCTTGTTTTTTTTAAGTATGCATAAATTTGAAAACCTGCTGGAGATTTGAGAAGTTTTAGGCTATACCTATAGTCTGTAGGGCCAAAATTACTAGTGTGTGTTTGACACACATTGTATGATATGTATAAAAAATTATGTGATGGTAGCCCCTAGACTGAAAATTGTGTTTTTGATAAAAAAAACACTAACATACCTACAATACAAATTCAGACATAATGTTTTATCGTAGTTACTACAGTTTGAGGTTTATGATCATAATAAATGATAGTGATTGCAGTATTCCTCACTTAACTAAAGCTAAGATAAAATAAGTAGGTACTTAATACCAAATCAAAAAGTACAAACAAGCTTAATTAACATTAACAGCTAGGAGAAAGCAAATAACTCTTTTTGTACTTAATGAAGTTTTCATATTTTTATGATCGTAATTTGCGATAACGAATACAAATGCTGGTTGTTTGCCGAACAAATACAGTAACACACCGCCATACTCCGCCCGAGAGCTCTGTTTGTGCAGGCATCCGCCGACATGATTGCGGCGGTTACAGCCTGTAAGCATGTAAAGAGGTCGGAATTCAATTTCATTGGAGTCGGTACACAGAATGTGAGCAAACAGGGGCTCGACTGGAGGCAATATTAAATTTGCGAATTTGAGTGCGACGGAGCAGCCAAGCGCGAGAGTTTGTTTAAAGCGGAGATGCCCTCCGACCTCCGCCCTCGGGCCGCTTTGATCTCCGCCTGGCGCTGACACGGCACACTCCGGCGAGCATTACGTTCGCCCGCACCGCTTGCATTCCTCCGAATCACGGAAAAACTATTAATGCTCGCTCGAAGTTTACAGATTCGATCGCTACATATTTATAGGCCAGTAGAATTAAACACAAAAATTAATTAAATCGGAAATAATTCCTACAAAAGATTTTTTTGCTTTAATGGCTTCATTGGTTGCCCATTAAGACTCTCCTAAGTTTTCGACTTCGACGGAGTTGTGCTTAAGTGGTGGGGGCCCCCGAAAGCTGCGTTTTTTCGGTTTTCCGGTTATACCGCGTAAAGGACTTACCCTATCGAAAAGTGGTCTTCATGACGGTTAAAGGGCACTTAATCCTGCATTGAATAAGACCAAATTCATATGTTTTGGACAAACCGTTCTCGCGCTAAAGTTCGGCAAAGTAGAAAATATACGTATAATTAATGACCCTCTCCACGTCCAATGGCTTGTTACCCACATGCTTCCAAGCCTTGTAAAGGGTCGCCTTAACCAGTGTAACCCTAACAAGGCTCACGAGTTTGATTCGCTTATCCTTGTTCGTCCCAGCCGTTCCTTAACTGCGGTTGCTGCACCTCTTCCTGGCACTCTCCTGAACGACTCTGTGTTACCTAATTTGGCTGCCCCTCTTCCTTGTACCCTCCTGTACGATTTCAATGCTTAGCCATATGCCTGGTCCAAGGTTCGACGCCACAAAATCAACTTCGTACGAGTGAAAATAGTTTAAATACTATTTCCCGTGCTTGCAACATTTTTCTTTACTGCTTCGCCTCTATTAGTCGTAGAGTGATTGTATATATTCTATAGCTTTCCTCAATTTATGAGCTATTCAACACAAAAATAATGATTTCAATCAAACTAGTAATTCTTAAGATTAGCGCGTTCAAACAAACAAACAAAAAACTCTTCAGCGTTTTAATATGAACTTGTTGTTGTTGATTTTTGGCGTCGAACCTTAGACCAGGCATACGGCTAAGCAACGTAGTCATGCAGGAGGATACAAGGAAGAGGGGCAGCCACAGTAGGTAACACAGAGTCGTTCAGGTGAGTGCCAGGAAGAGGTGCAGCAACCGCAGTTAAGGAACGGCTGGGACGAACAAGGATAGACGCATCAAGCTCGTAAGCCTTGATAGGGTTACACTGGTTGAGGTGGCCCTTTTCAAGACTTGGAAGCCTGTGGGTAACAAACCATTGGACGTGGAGAGGGTCATTAATTATACGTATATTTTCTACTTTGTCGAACTTTAGCGCGAGAACGGTTTGTCCAAAACATATGAATTTGGTGTTATTCAATGCAAGATTAAGTGCCCTTCAACCGTCATGAAGACCACTTTTTGATAGGGTAAGTCCTTTACGCGGTATAACCGGAAAACCGAAAAAATGCCCCTTTCGGGGGCCCCCACCACTTAAGCACAACTCCGTCGAAGTCGAAAACTTAGAAGAGTCTTAATGGGCAACCAATGAAGCCATTAAAACAATAAAATCTTTTATATGAATTATTACCGATTTAAAAGCTAATTCTACTGGACTATTATAGAAACGATCATTTCTCTAAATAGGACGCGAGACGATAAAAAATGAGCTCACGAGTGGCACCGACGATTGTCAGATTTACAAAGAAATACGTCTCGTTATGTGCACGTACCCCGTTACTAGTAAATTATGACTATCGAAGACCATTAAACGTGATTAAGGCAATTTATAATGTTTATTCGGCCGCGATATAAATTAAAGCGGCAATAAACGAGTGTGGAGTTCGGCGGAGGCTGCGCCCGCATTCGCCCGCGCCACGCGCCGCTAAAGACCTCCGGCGATTTTTGATCAAATGCAGTTAACTGCGGCTAAAGGGTTGCGGCGCGTGGCGCGGATTGCACCCTCCCCCCCTCGCCACCTCCCCTCGCCCCTCCCGCGCCCACGCGCCAGCTGCGCGCGCGCATGCCGCTCCGATATCCCGAAATGTGATTTACGCGATTCCGAATTCAATTTCAATTCCGTGACGAAAGAGGTGACTTTTTTGTAATTTCCGGACCGCGTGTCACATCGAGATTCAGCAAGAAAAAGTATGTTCAACAGATATGAGCCTCATTAACGATGTAACTGTCTATTGTTGGTTGCCGCTCGGCAGTGTGAACAAAAACATTTCACCGTACACACATTAAACCTTATCTATACTAATTTATTGTACATTAGTATCAGTCAAAATACTTGAGCGAAATTAATTCACAACTTTTACGATTATTATGTAGATGCACGAATTAACATGACTCGTCTCGATGGCATGTTGATAAAAACTATTACTGTCTTATTGTTTGATCGTATGATTGATAATATGGTAATTGGTACATGCGATGCCTCTTAGCGCGCTTCATTATGCGGCCTCATCGCATTGAGCTCGCCGCGAGAGCCACTGAGCATCACAATCATTTGAAGCTTGCAAAAAGTCACGTATCGCTGCGCTGCGACGCTCCCTGCGAAGCGTTGGCGATGCTCGTTTGGTCGCGCGTCGCGTACCGCTGCCTACGACGGTCCCTGCGTCGCGTCAGCGATGATCGTTTGGTCGCGCTTCGCGTACCGCTACCTACGACTACGACGCTCCCTGCGACGCGTCGGCGATGCTCGTTTGGTCGCGCGACAGGTCCCGCAGACGGCACCGATGTGACGTCGCTGACTCCTTGTGCCTGCTGTAGCATTCCGTTGACTCTCGTGTTCATTTGACGCTATCTGGAGTGCGTAATTCAAAATGTATCTTTTAACTAAATTACATTGTAAATTGCGTCAGCAACTGTGCTTAATATACCTACTCGTAATAGCTATCTTAATTGCCATACACGAAATTATGAATTAGTTTAAAATGTTAAAAAATTATTAGCAAAAATTAAACTTATAATTGTTTCTTTCTTTCTGTCATAAGGAAATTAACATGCAACATAAGGAAACAAAACACTAATTATAATTAACTAATCACAAAAGTAGCTTTTGTATCTAAATAACGAACCATTTCTTTTACTTAAGTTGTGAAAACTGGAAATGATTTTGTTTATTTATTTATATTAGGAAAATCAGGGTTTACGGTAAATAATATAATGATGTTACCAAGTCAACATTCCGTTATATTTGGAAATGTTAATTGGTACGACAGTTTGGATAGTGTAATATCATCGCAGCATCGTCTCAGCATGCACGAGCAGCCCGGCTCCTCCCCCGCGGGCAGCCAGCAGCAGCGCTCGCGGGCGCGGGCTCCTGTACATATTGTTTACGCGACCATAAACTCGCAATCGGCCCCGTCTCCGGAGACACCGCTTCTCTATGAATTGTTTACGACCCAGCCGCTGTTTGTGGAGCTAGATTTCTTGATTATTACCGAGCCCTCTCGTGGATTGATGAACGATTGTGGGTTTAAAATAACCTTTTGAGATTTGGCCAAAGAAAATTCATAATAAATGATTCCGTTTGTTGACCTTTTTCTGTAGCCGCCATGTTATTCAAGCGACTCTTTATTGCATGCGTAAATAAATGATCAATCTAATAAATTGAAAGTAAATCACATTAAACTCGGAGTGAGTTCTGAGTCATAAAATAATTTAATAGCATTGTAACACTGAGTGCTCTTTATTTCCTTCATGAATGATATTATGTTACGTATTACACCATAAAGCATTCACAGATACTGCAATCGTTTATTTCCAGTATAGTATTGTTTAGCGTTCTACGTATGCGCACGACGAGACGGAGTACCGCGTGTGCACCACATAATCTGAACTTAAAGCGAGTGCGTTGGATAGAAGCAGCGTACACGATTACCGCGGGCACCCGAGCGACGGCTGGCCCGCCGAGATGCCATTAGCGCGGCTCACATTATTTATAACGAGGTCGGATGCACCCTCCGCAGGTCATACATCATAGTTTAAATTAAAACTGGCCGATATTGTCGTGACGGAATAATTTACAAATGACGTTTATCATAAATCATGCGCCGTGTGCAACCCTTGCCGCCCGCCCGGGCCCGCGCCCGCGCCCTACGCGCGACAATCCGTTTTTTACGCGCGTATTTCCATACGGGTAAAGGGTAAAGAGCAAAGGGTGCCGCCGGAGCCAATCCCGGCCGCGCGCGCATCTACATGTCATTTACATACGCCGCCCCGGCGCACCTAGCTGCTTATGTAAGGTATGCCGAGGTGACCTGATTTACATACATGTTATACAAAGAGTTGTTATGTGCCAGCGCAGATAAATGATAAAGTAATGGTGTCACCATTAACAACAATGTAAAAATATAACAATGACATTTAGGAATAAAGTGAATATCCCACGAAACCCAAATGAGTACCTTATAAAATACTTTGTAGGTAATATGCCAATATTATCCAAAATGTGACAATAACATCATTCAAGTTTTTTTTATAAATCCAAATAGCGTAACGGTTTCGTAGCGCTCAGTGACGCTTCCGACTCGAGAGTCATTCACATCAATCTTTGCGCATTATGTTGGCTGAAGTGTTTGAATTCAGTTAATGCAAATTTAGATTATGAATTCAATGCGTTATTTCATAAAACATTGTTGATTTATGATCATATTCCATTATTATTTATGATTCCATTGGTCGTATGAATGAAATGTCAATCTTCTACATAATTTAAAAAGAAGTAAAGAACTCTACAATTTGTATTTTGACGCTAAATATTGCTAATCAGTATACTTTTAGGCTGAGTTGCACCACCTAATTTTGACCGTAACTATAACGATAACCAGTGTTTTTTGTATGAAGTTTGACAGATTTTTGCCGTTTGTCAAAGTTAAAGTAAGATGGTGCAACCCAGCCTAAAGGATTCATCATCATCACTATCACTACATAGTATAAAACAAAGTTATTTCCCGATGTCTGTCCCTATGTATGCTAAGATCTCGGATTTTGTTGCGGTTTTTTTAAATAGGTAGAGTGATTCAAGAGGAAGGTTCATAAATGTATACTTAGCACCCGTGCGAAGCCGGAGCGGGTCGTTAGTTATCACCATAAAATATCAATATTTCACAGATGAACTAAGTCGCGACGGCGTAAGAAAGCAATCTCAAGCGTCTGTGTCTAGTTCAACCTGTTGTTGGCGGGCGCGGGCGGGGGCGATGCAGCTGCAGCTATTGATTAGCGCCTCAATCAGCCCCCCCCTGCCCCCCTGCCCCTGCCCCCCTCCGGCGCGCCCCGCCCGGCCGCCATTGTTCTCGTTACATCATCGCGACATGCAAATAATTGGCGCTCCACGTGTAACTGTAATCGGCCGGTAAACAAATTAACTGTCATTCTTCGTCCGTTGACTTTACAAGAAACGGTTACGCAAATATTTTTTCTATACAAATCTAATTAGAGCCGGCGATGCGTAATTGTAGAGTCGGCTACGTAGATTCTAATGTAAAATATGTGATGTTTCTTGATTATACACTTTCTTAAATATTTACTATTTAAACTTAATACAAAGGTAGACACTTCTCACTTTACTTTTACCCCGAACTATGCAACGGTGGTGCATCCGTTCCTGTACATCGTTTCTCTATTATTTTCTCAAAGCCTGCCGTCATGTAATTTTTCCTGTCTAATCTAATTTTGTTTTATGATAGTTAAACTGGGGTAAGTTTTCGGGTCAGGTTTGGAATAATAGTTTAATCCTAATATACAAACGACTTCAAATTTGCTATGCTGGTTCTATGTTGATCAGCTAAAATAGCGAACAAAAGTCACTGCTGTTTCATTTGACAGCAAATTTCACGGCACATTATGTAAATGAGGTCGACTAGCGGCGAACGCGAACAGTTGTACGCGCGGGATTAGAGGGCCCTCCCCTCCGCCGAATTGAAAATGCAAATACAGCGCTAATGCAACATGGCCGACCCCTGCCCTCTGCAAAGATTTCATTAAAAAGTCCGAGATCTGACTACACAATACGAGCTTCAAGAACAACGAGCATGTTTGGGAACATTCATAATCTGTTTATGTTGAATCATTAATGAACTCGCCATTTTCATAATTTGACAAGTATTTTTAATTCTTGTTTATTCCGACTTCATTTTCGATCCCAAGTGCACTTTCCTTCTCAAATTAAACCGGTGTACTTAAATTAAATAACCAATAAATAAATGACAATCGGTTATTGTCTATAATTTAGTGGATATTTTAAAAGACTTATCTATTACTATTTATTTTAATTTTTATTACATTAGTTAATTCCCTTTATAATGTTTACTAGTTCATTTACTCCGCAATAGTGTAGAGCATTTTTAATTAATTATATTCAACTAAGACTGGATACTTTATCCAGTATTACTAATAAGTATTTATAAAATTATATGCCCATTATGTAGAGCCTCACACATGTTAGCTAACACTTGTTCCTACATTATTTGTCTATTCGTTCAGAAAATAATAAAGTGAGGTATAATATGCGGACACAGGACAGTGTGGGACCTCCACAGGTGAGCAACGTCCTGCCAGCGGAATGGCCCCCGAGGGAGCCGGGACGGATGCCTCTTCTGGCCTCCTTAATGGTTTACTCCACTCGCGATGCACTAACCCTTTTCAATATTACACGACGCTCTTGATGCTTTCGGTGTGAGTCCTAAATCTTCAGGGTGAGGATCAAAATACATTAAAAATAAAAAAGTTTGTTTCTAGAAACTTCATAGTTTACATTTTAATCGGCTTCAGAACTCTTCGCGGATTTTTATAGACGTTAAGATTATGACATCGAAACAAATAAACAAAGAAGTTTATTTTTGTAACAATAAACTATAGGAAAATAGTAGACTCAGATAATGAAGTAAGCATAAAAGCTCACTGTGGTCTTTAGATTAAACTATCTAAATCACGCTACATATTTTGGTTCGTGAACAATAAACAGAATGCCGAGCGCCGATAGCATCGCGCGGGCAGTTGTCAGCGCGCAGATCGGCGATCGGCCGCTCGTAATAAGCGCCGAGACAATTGGCTATTCTTTGGCTATGTAATTGCTGTTTTTCGTTGACGAAACTAAACGGTACTTACACAAAAGGACAATGTTCGTTCTCCATACATTGTTCGCCTAAGAACCAACAATTTTGACATTTACTACCCGAAAGCGAAATAATACGATTCTGTGTGTAAGAACAATGATTCCTGATGGACACTTGCCATAAAATTAATGATTAAGAATATTAAATCACAGCGATTTTATAATATGTCGTTTATGACAACATGGCGTCTAATGTATTAAGTGAATGTATGAACACCGATTCGCGAAAAATGTTTTGTATTGTCGTCACGCCGAGTCGCAGTCAAATAGTATAAAATAATAGAACAAGTTTTAGAAATACAACTCGGCATTCCACTTTTATAATATGCCCACATATTGCACGTAAATAAACAACATGAATCGTAGGTTGTTTCCACCCTTGTCATCTGACACATGAAATAAACTCCTATTGTATTATAGATATCGAAGCCGAATCGTATATAATAATAGAATGGGTTTTGGAGATCACTCGGGGTTCCACTTTTATAAAATACCTACATTTGCATAAAAATAACACGAATCATGAGTTTTCTTTTCACCATTTACATCTGACACGAGATAACAAACTCCTATCTCCATGACTACCGTCGTAGTCTATGCCAAAGACTACAATATTTTAAGCAAGAAGTTTCAAACCTTAGCGGCTACGGTAACCCCTGGGCCACATACATCGTGATAACATTCGGTCGACACTGGAACGAAGTCTTGCGATTATGCAAAAAAGCATCGTATTCTAGTGCGGCTATATCACGTTCAACCGGGGTTTTAATTCGACTAAAGTCCTGACTAAAGACTGGAAGAAAATACGCCGCATTGTATGAGCACTTCGTGTTCGCTAAAGCGGCTTCAGATCTAGAGCCCACATAGTTTTCTTTCCAATAATATCCGCAAGTAGCGCTGCATGATCTTTACAACAAAAACGGCAATAGTTATTAAGGTGCCAAAATTATATGATTACTTTGGCACGGTATTATACACGTTCGAAGATTTGTCATTTTCATTCATTTCATCATCATCATCATCATTTCAGCCACAGGACGTCCACTACTGAACATAGGCCTCCCCCAATGACTTCCACATCGCACGGTTGGTAGCGGCCTGCATCCAGCGCCTTCCCGCTACCTTTATCAGGTCGCCGGTCCACCTTGTGGTGGGTTGACATTGCAGAATATGACTTTTGATAGGTTCATCATAGAATTCGGCGGGGATATCCTCACGGAGGAAGTTCGTAAAAGGGCGGAACAAGATCTTATAATAATGCAAGGCCGAAGCTGTAACGCGCGTGCTCCTACGTGTAATCCGGCGAGTATACAATAAATAGTAATGTCTGGTAAATAGTGGTAATACGTATCGTTCGTTCGTTCGTTTCAGCCGAAAAGACGTCCACTGCTGGACAAAGGCCTCCCCCAAGGATTTCCACGAAGACCGATCCTGCACCGCTCGCATACAGGCACCTCCCGCGACCTTCACCAGATCGTCGGTCCACCTAGTGGGAGGCCTGCCCACGCTACGTCTTTCGGCTCGTGGTCGCCACTCAAGAACTTTCCTGCCCCAGCGGCCATCAGCTCTACGAGCTATGTGCCCCGCCCCGTCTATGTCTATATGCGCTACGATTACAGGGTATCATTTTGCATAGTCGCAAGACTTCACTCCGCTGCTGTCAAATCAATGTCGCATAATGTTATCGCAATGTGTGTGGCACTTGAATGACAATGAAAATCAGGGTTACCATTTTATAAGATCTCCTCACTATTGAGGGTAACAAAGTAACATTAATAATCTAGCCATTAATTACATTTATTACCTATACGAGAAAGTAAAGCAACATGCGGTTTTATTTTAATTTGTAAAATATTTGTAACAGTTTGTTCCAAGTTTAGTTTTACAACAGTATTGCTGTTTCAGCTGTCACTGTGAAGCTTTGGGAAAATAAATAAATACAAAAAATATTAACATAAATATTTATTTAAGTTTTTATGTTCATTATCATAATATGCCAATTTAAGTTACACTGTGTGACAGTCTTTGACACTAAACAAACTCTTCAGCTTAATAATACCTACCTACAGGGCGTTTTTATAGTTACTCTTGCTGATGAAACAAGAAGGGTTGATTCTACTACTGAAATACAACTACTTTTCTTACAGGACCAATATCAAATTCTCAAAAAAATTCACATCCTCGTGATGGTAATAATTTCTATGGAGATTTTTTTTTTTTATATTCGGTCTCTTGGGATAAGTTATTCCATTTGAGCAGTAGAATTAATCCTTTTTATTTGATCACATATAAAAATAACACAAGTGTGTGTGTTTAGGAAAACTTCTTCTTTGGTATGGTATCACTACGGAGTTATAATGTCGGCAACTCTGTATCACTGACTTGTAACTTTCAAACAGTATGAATAATAAGGGCACCACATTGGTTTTCTTTCTGAAAAAAGGCTTTCACTTTTAGTACTAACCCTTTAGCACTATTTCATTGAAATAAAAATACAATAAACGCACAGAAGACTGAAATTGAGTCAACTGACGTGACATTTATAATTTGTTGACATTATGACAGTTTGACAAGACTAGGGATTGAAAAAGTTTTAATTGAAAAAGTAAAATGACAATTTATTAAAACGATTCACAAGGATATAATCGATTAAAAATATTTATAAAATGTTCTGATACTTGCCTGTAGCGATTATCCAATCCTGGTTTCTACTGAAAAACTACTTCGTGGCAAGATTTTAATAAAATAATAAAATCTTTATCTTCTCTTTCACAATCTATAAAAGTTCATTTGGTCTATTATTAATGTGCTATGAATGAGGGTTTTCGCGATTGAAAAATCCGCGAGATGGCAATACACATTGCAGCATTTGGACCTCACGTCTACGTATTGCCATCTGGCGGATTTTTCAATCGCGAAAACCCTCATTGGCATAGATTATGAGAGACTGGCAACTATACTAGGTTGATATATGTTTCTCACACTTCAACTGGCATTGGATTCAACATCGGATTCTGACACTTTTACAGTTATGATACCATGAATATCAGTTTATGGTCCTAATTATTTTTATTTTATTTACGACCTTCGACCAGTTGGACACTTTAGATAGCTTCTTGTAATAGTGTCAATATCTTTTTAGCTTTTAACGCAAATCTAGTCTTCAAAGCAGTTTAATCGATTTATTTTATTTTCAAAATCGATATTTTATTGTCTATGATGGCCGCAGGAACATCACTATACATGGACTCCCAGCAATAAAGTACGGTAATGCCTCGTACAGATTTTATCGGCAAAAATTATGGAACTTGATAGGTTTTAGACCATGCCACGCACCAAAACGTCCGGAAGTTGTAATAGTATTATAGAATAAACGTTAAAAGACTTATTTATTTAATTTTTCAATGCTTAAGTGTCCATTAGAACGAAAGGGTGCTTAATGTATTAAAAAAAATAGAAAATAATTATGATGGGTTAATGTTTTTTGGCGGTTTTTTAGGCGGTTTCTGACAATGTCCTTTAACAACCTCCATGTCGATAGCTGTAACTTTATGGATTCCTTATGGCGAGTTGAATTATTACATTAACGAACAATCCTTACCATAATTAAGGCATGGCCCCAATCCAAGGAAAATCTGATAAAATATCCTAAAAAGTAGCATTACGCAAAATTTTACGAGACGAAAATAGTGCAGACGGTATGTTACAAAACAAATGAATCGGTCACCAGCTGATACCTTGTCTTTTACGAGTTTATGAATAAACACATTAGGGGCCACCTGCCGCCGGCCCGCCGGCCCGCCGCGCCCGCTGCAGCGGCGAGATTTATGGCCGTCCGGCGGAATGGCCCCCGCGAGATCGGCGGCGGACAGACACATGTTTTGTCTATAAACACATACGCTACAGGCATTTGCAAACTACCCAACTTTCCTCAACGATATTGGTTGCACTAGCTTCTGCCCGCAGCTATGCTCGCGTAGTCGCGTGGGCTTTAGCCTGCCACAGTCTTTATTGTGTGCAATTATAACTATGTAAAACTTAATTGTAATTAATTAATTAAATTGAAACAAAATTTTTCTTAATCCCAATTTACAGAAGTTCCAAATGGTATCTATACTAAAATTGTATCGTTGCAGTGGGAAATTGCGAAAAGCTCTACCAAAACAATTTTAGGAATTAATTAGGTACCCAACCATATTTTATGGCCTCATGAACAATACAAATGAAATACAAGTATTGCGTAAACGGCAATTCATATTTTTATATTAAAACACGCTATAAACAGTAAGTCAAAATACGATTATTAGCTATTTCAGTTTCCGCCCCTAAACGGGGTAGTTATCACGCTCAACCCTTCGAGGAGGCCGCGACCCTCGCGACACCTCATAAAACTCGCGAATATAGAAATCAGTGTTCATGCAATGTCCGCGAGTGAAACAAGGGGCCCGCGCCCTCGCCGCGCCCTCGCTGACCGCCGCTACGGCGTAGCAGACGCTACGAACCTCAATTTGCTACGAATATTATCCATCCGAACTAATTAGATATTAAAATTCCTAATGATGGACGATAAATTGATATTCCAGAATGAAACAGCTCAAGGCAGTCGTTTCACAAGATCAAAATACGATTGTACGTCATTAAGAAAATTCAGCGGAGCATGACGAAATATTAATTATAATTTAAGTAATATCTATAAATAGTCGATTATTAATAAATAGTTTGTGCTTGAACTAGTTTTCACCGAACGTTTTTAATATTATTTATGCTCATTTATTTAAACTTCTCTCTTGAAGTAGTTATAGAAATAATGAGATATATCCATCCGGTATGAAAAGTAGTACGGTGGCTGTCGGTTTAAGTTATTTGTATCCGTATTCTGATAAGTGCGCATGTTTGCGCTCCGTTGTCATTGTGTCGGTTTAAAGGTGTGTTTGAATGTGTCCCAAAAAACGTAATGCAAACATTTGCGAATAAAACAACACGATTGAGAGCTGCGTAAACAGTTCGAAGAAGGATCTCACAAAAGACGGGCAATTTCTTATTCAAAGTAGCAATATGTGGCCTAAACAAACACGGGCACATTACGTAAATGCATTCGCTGATCACGATGCATGAGGAGGCTCAAAGTGAGTTGCGGCGGGGGCGCGGGGCGCGGGGCGCGGGGTGGAATTAAACTTTCATCGGTCAGTATTTGCGCGCATTACCATCACAAAGATTCAGAGCAGACCTCACTGGCGGCAGACCTGCCCGGCCCCGCGAGTGCCGCACAAACACTCCTCGTAGAGTTATTCTGAACGTACACGTGTGTTAAGTTGCAATTCTTATGTACCGATATCGCATATCCGAAGTCGCAATTCCGTTCAAATCTTAAACCATACATCAAAAAATAACATCGGACTGCAATAAATGAGAATTTATCAAAATTTGTCCAAGTCTATCCTCCCGCAAGTCTACACGGACCCTGCATATTGTTACGCCCTCCACCTCCGACCTCCGACCTCCGAAGTTTACATTCTTATTCATCGCCTTTAATCGAGACCTCCGCGATAGCCGCGATCAAAGGGCCCTTACGTCGGCCATCTCATTTCCTATTTCAATGCAAACACTCTACCTTTTTCGCTGCATATTGTACTACTGGATACGTTGACTGAAAACTATTGAAAAAATATATTGCTCAGAAAAGCTTTTAGTACTAGAATGTTAATAATATGGCGGGATTGTGATAATTTAAAATTCATTTAATGTTACAAGTTAAAGTACAACAATGCGGCTTTCTTGTCGTAAGAAATTAAGATGTATTTGTCCAAGTCTGTAAGTAGATGAGACTAATGAATATGTATCGGCGATTTGAAAGCAGCACATATTCGGGCGTCATCATTTACACGTCGACAATGGCACGATGGAGGCGCAGATAGTAGAACACTCCGCTTGATAATAACGCTGTAACGATTCTCGGCACACGCTCCGAACGATTCGAACCAACCTTTTTTTTATCAAACCCGATATCGGAATTCGCGCATCGGTTAGCCGAACCCGTCGTTCCCCTTTCCTAAAAAATTAAACAGCTTTTAAGCGCGCATCGCGTCGAAAGCGAAAAAAAATCATCTCAGGTAATCGAAATAATGGCGAGGTCGCGTGAAAAAAATTCACTATAAGGGCGGAAAAAGAAACGGATTCGTACAAAAAAGTCCAAATTTTAATACGTCGGTTGGAGGGTGCGGGGCCGCGGGGCGCGCTGCCGCCGTCAGTGTGCCTCCGAGCGCCGACCGAGCGCCCGCCGTGTGCTCCGCTCGCGCTCCCGTCCGCTCGCTCCAACCATGGTGCTCTCCGCCTGCGTACGCGCCTCCGCGCGGACCTACTGCAACCCTTACCGTGAGTACCGCCGTCGCAACTCTGTTGGACTTTCATTCAGTTTCAGGGACTTTTTACGAGTATTTTCCCGAAAAATCACATTTTCATGTTAACTGAAAAAGAGTACAGTTTATCTCTTGGTGGATTTTGAGCAACAACAGTGATTATTGTTAATGAACTTTGTCTAAGAAAATAAGTATTTATGATATACCTTTTTTCCATAGTGTAATGTAGAGCCGATAGAATAAAACATAGGTATATTACTTATTCAAAACTTTGTTCATATAATTTATCAAGAGTATAAACTCTTTATTGCAAACTTACTGTAACGAAAGCCAAACTGTATCCAAAATCTCTAATACATACGTTAACGTCTATTTCAGTGAATGAATTTGGATTCCAATTAGCCAATGCTCTTATTAATTAAGCAATAGGCAAATGTTATAATTATGATACAGTACATAGGATTTTTCGCTATTGTGTCTACTCGGAAAGGTAAAATGCCCTGAAGCGTTGATTCATTTTATAGCTGCTCTTGTTTTAGTCATTGCCTTATCTCTCTAGCTGTAAATATTATGAAAAAAAAACTAAATACACCATAATTTATTCTTTCTGTTTATATTTTTTATGCAGATCTTCAGAAATATTGTATCGATTATAGTGTTGAATAAATATGCAAATGTCACTAGCCGGCTCTGGCCGCGCCTCGAGCTGTGGCCCGCGTCAACAAACGCTCAACATGTTGAAGTGTACACCACACTTTTGTATCATTACTCAATGAATATACAGTCTTACTCAGATAAAATAGAAAATACATTTTTAATGTACACATTCTCGTACTCATAATTATAGCCTAGTAAAAGAACTTATTATGGGAATTATTAAAAATAATTAAATAATTCTTCTCTATAAATTAAAATGAGTACCTACTTTTTAATTAATATGTATTTAGATTAATGTTTTGTGAGAAAGATTATATTAAATAATAGTATATGCTATGTATGCCCTTCGCAATAGATATCCTAATTTAAACCTACATTCAGTCTGTATTTGACCCAAAATATTATTGTAAAACAAAATAGTAACTTGCAATTTGCAATTAATTGAATGAATAATTAAAATTAACCAATAAGGAAATTAAAGCTTAACTTTAAAAAATATTTGCATATGACGCAGTTATTTTATTATACTACTAATGAGTAGAAATTTGTAATTGTGTAATGTTTTGCGTCAGCAGATCAATATAATGGGTTCATAACAACGACTATTGTGATTATGCACCTAGCTTATTAATATTCATGTTACACAATATCCAATTAAAAGTTTCATTCATTTTTTAAATCGTATGATGCAATCCGCTATAATACAGACATATTCTTTTTTACAAATTCGGCCTAACGCTTACATTTGGAAGGATGCGGCGCAAAAAACAAACAACTACACATTTTGGGGTAAAAAATGTTTTATCCGCGATAATATAGCGCGGCGTTATTTCTCCGAGTGTACCCTTTTTGCGAGCAATGCTAAATGCGCGTCACAAAAAGCCGAAGCTCCGCGATGACGTTTCAATAATCGCAACTCCCGCGCACAAAGCTGTTTTTTGGCCCGTAGACGTGGATCACAGTTTTTTAGCGTCCTGCTCTACGATTACCCCAACATTTGAATGGCGCGCATACGCTCGGCGCAAATCTTTATCCGCTACGTTGGCGCATTGTGCAAAGATTACCTGAGACAGGTACATGTCGTCTTCCCACGTATTTATTTATGCAAAAAATCCTTTTCAAAATATACTTCGTTTTTGTTTCTTTTTTATCATTTATTTTGTATAGATATCTTCGTAGCAATTCGTAGCAGCGTCGTAGCATACTCGTAGTCGTAGACTTTCCTTAGTGCTTATCGTAGTAATAAAATGTTAATGCTTGTGTATGTTTTGGGGGTGGGCTATATAGAACAAAGAAATGTGAATATTCAAAATCAATTATGGATTAATATCAGTCGTCACACACTTTACATTGTATTAATAATATTATTTAGTTCAAATAACAGTAATTCATTCGGCATTGATCGTAGTTTAATGCCTACATAATTAATCAGTTAATTATGTTGTCTCTTTGACAAGTTTCGTTAAAATCAATTTTGTCCAATTGGTGTTATAAAACGGTGGAAATGCCTGAGCGCAGCCCGCGGTAACCCGATGAGGCAACTCTACAGCTTCGAGATTATCCTCCGAATCGTGTCGTCTAATTAGTTAATCTCATTACGTATTGATGCCGCACCTTAATTCGAATACTGATATCGTTTTAAATTAATCAGCTACCTACTTCGTAACATTGTCTTTATGTTAGTTTTAGCGAAATATGTGAGTGTTTACGAAGTAAAAAGCTTTAATCTGCGGTAACATGCAGATTACAAATAGTTTAAATTATACTAAAATATATAACTTGCCTTTTCAGCCTCTGCTCCAGAAGCGTCTCAAGTAGATACCATAACAGTTAATTAGTTTATTATCCCGACTCTCAATGCACTATTTACTTTCACGCTTCTACTTATATTTTTAATTATTGCACGCCCTTTGAACACAGCAGCTCGTAACACTAGGATAACGTTTTTATAAGATCTTTTATAATAAAGATTTATAATTATGTTTAAAATTGTAAGGTGATTAGTAGCTTTTTATTTTTAATAGTTCATACACATCAGAACAAACCATTTCAGACATCATTAAGGAACACAGTTACTTGTGACCTCATCTTCATAAAGAAGTGTCTGTGTGCGGTTGAAAATGGAGGATGCATTAGCACTTGACATAAAAACTGCGAATACTAGTACCACAGCCAGCGCGTTGTACGAGGGCTCTACAGATATTAACTATTGTCACATCAAAGTAAGGTGCGATAGTGTTGATTGGAAACAAAACACAATCAAAACATAATGCACCAAATGAAATCATTATAAATTACAAGTTACAATTAATCAAAAATATCTTAAACATTTTTATGTGAGTTACATCTTCTTTTACTATAAAAGCGAAAAGTCACTGACTGATTGACTGACTGACTCATTTATCACGTCCTTTTCGAACGTTGGTGCTCACTAAGATCGGATTTTACGAAACTAAGGGAGTAAAACGGGATCCACGCGTACAAAGTTGCGGGCGGGCGCTATTTTCGGTATAAAGACATCGAAAAAGAGATAAACGGTCATTTGATACCAACAATTTACAACTGACAGACTCTTAAAGAAATGCGATACCCGCCATACTTAATTGGTTTGTAGAAAATTAACAATGTGCCTACTTAAACTTCCTTGTCAAACCTGCGCGGCGGGTGTGAAGGCGCGATAAGCTCCTTACGTGCCGCGCGAGCTTGCGGCTGATCGAGTTAGTGACACGGCCCTGCTGCTAATCGCCGGCGTCGCCGAGGCCGCGTGCGTGCGCGGCAAACGCGCGCCATGAGCGCCCGCGTGCGCTCGGCCGCTCGCGCGGGTCGGTTGCGTAGAGCTTGTTAAGTTTATGCGAACTTCAATAGTGCCATTTGTTATTCTCTAGCTAGATATTAACCGACGTGTTTGTTTGTTTCAGAAGAGTCGGGCGAGCTTATCAAGTCGCCGTCGCCGCCGCCGAGCCACGGTACGTACCGCACAAAGTCGCGCATCCTGCTGCTAACTACCGCCTAATTAAGCCGCAGACGTCGTGTCTGCAGATTGGCAGCGATCGATTCAAAACCGTTAATTAGTATAGAAAATGAGAAACAGCAAGCGTACATGAAGTCTAATTGATTATTATTAGTAGTACACGTGACGCGGCGTTACCGTCCCGGCCAATTAGTAGTCGTTAATTAATGAGGGCTGCAGTGTCGAGCTGATCTGGTCAGCGGAGCCAACGACCGACAATGCAGAACATCATTACATTCATTATTTTATATTAAACTTTATTGCACAGAAAAAACGGGTAGGCAGGCTTAATGCCATGAAGCGTTCTGTTCGAACCACACTTTGGCCCGAGCAGTAAGTAGATATTAATTAATATTGTGTAATTATCATTTATTGCATCAGTGAATGAACACGAGTGTAATATTAATCACCTGTCACATCACCAGCAGCCAACTACCGACGGCTTCTCATCTTATTTGTTTATTGCGTCAGAGGTGTGTGTAAAGAGCTTTGTAATTTCCAAATAGTTGTTCTGCCAATATGCTAAATTCATAACCCACGCATTAATTATAATAACTTATTGCAATTTATAATAATATATTTATTAATTAAGTATTGGAGCACCAAATAGTTGCACAACAATTAACCAATTATTTAGTAATAAATATAGATAAATGAAAAATTATGATCATTAAAGACATAACTTATTATTGAATTAGAAGAACAAAACATTTAAAATTATAAACTTATAAAATAAAAAACGCGCCGCGAAATTAGAGGTGTTGGCGCTTCTCGGGTCCTCGGGCTTCTTCGACATCAATCGGCCATCATCGGCTCCGCGCGAGGCGCCGGCACACTCCGTACGTGCCCGACGCCCACTCAGCCTCACGACCGTCACCGGTGTCAGACGCGGCCCTCCCACGTAGGCGCGAACTAGCGATATATTTAATCATTACACCTATGAAATACAGTCCGCCTTTAATTTATATCTTAAGTCTAGTAAGACACCTAACAGAGGTATTTATTTTTAACTTAATATGCACTTATTTTATGGATTTGACGTCACCGGTAATGTGTATAATTCAGGCATAGTATAATAATGAGTATTTCATAGTTCAGGTATTCATACCTAGGTCAGGGTGGAAACGATAAGTGATCTCACTCGATTATTTCTAAACTATACACGATATTGAGAAACTGGTTACTGATCCTGAAAGTGCTTCAAGAGTTCAAACGATACCAATATGTATTGGGTTTCAGAATAACATAAAACTATCCGAAAATTCAATGTTTCCAGCTTCCATACTAAATGTATGCCAACCACACAATATTAGAAGTGTATTTAAAAAAAAACCGGCCAAGTGCGAGTCGGGCTCGCACACCGAGGGTTCCGCCGTACAAACGTAGCGGTTTACAATTTATGACGTATTAAATCAAATTACTTACTTGATTCCGTTGCGAGTAGTGGCGAATTTCAAAATATGCGGTATGATTTTTTTTTTTTTTTTCCTATATTTGCATTATAGGTAGGTACCTACCTCAGCGTTTTGAATTTTTGCGTTGATTTAGAATTTCTCACAGTTTAGAGGCAATTAGATTTAAGAAGTGTTTGATATGAATTTCTACGCGTTCATGTGAAAAAGGGTAGGTAGTAAGTTTATAATTATTAAAAAAATATTTTATGTCATGTAAGCAAAAATAATATTTTAAATTTTATATAACTTCAAATTTATCATTTTCGCAATTTTTCCTTTATCTGTACTATATAACGTTGCTTCGTGCCGAATTTCAAGATTCTGAGTTCACAGGAAGTACCTTGTAGGTTTTGATTCCCTAGCGTGTGACGGAAATTCGTCTAAGGTGTCGGTATAAACTGCTGTATCTTTTGATCGCGTTAACTTAGAAGTTTGATTTTTTTACTTCTTAAAGGGACAATAGATCTAGGTATTTGGTATAAATTTCAATTTGATACCTTTATTCGTTCGTGAGAAATAAGGTAGTAAGTTTCATTTTATTAAAATATTTTTATTATATTATATAACTAAAAAAATGTAATTTTCGCAATTTTTCCTATATCGTCACCGTCGTGGCAGAATTAAATAACTGACACTTTTGGCAAAAACCACTTTTTCCAGTTTTTGTATAGTAGAAAGTGTTACCTATATTTTGATCTTACTCTCGTGGCAATATCTATGATATTTCCAAAGATATCTTCAGTTTAGTGAAACTATTGACCATAAATTACAACTCTGTTTGTTGTAGAATTTACGTGGCAAAACTGAATAAGTGACTTTATTTAATTCTGCCTCAACTCACTGCGAAACATTGCTTAAAAATACTTGTACTAAGAAAGTCAATAAGTGACTTTATTTAATTCTGCCACAACTCGATCCGAAACATTGCTTCAAAATACTCGTACAATTGTGTTTTTGATTTATTTCATTTTTGTAACATTACTTTAAATGTTACTTTTAATTTCAATGTTCATTACTCAGATGTTGAATTTGGATAGTTACCTTCATCATCATCATCATTTCAGCCATATAGGACGTCCACTGCCGAACATAGGTCTCCCCCAATGATTTCCAATATGACCGGCTGGTAGCGGTCTGCATCCAGTGCTTTCTTGCTACCTTTATGAAGTCCACGTTGTCCTTTCCGGTACGTGTCCTCCACTCCAGAACCTTGCTGCCCAATCGTCTGTCAGTTCTTCGTACTATGTGCCTTGTTTCTTATACAGAAAAACCGAGCATAGCCCTCTTCAAAGCACGCTGTGCAACTTTGAGCTTATTTATAAGGCCTATAGTAAGAGGCCGCGTTTC
Organism: Ostrinia nubilalis; assembly: GCF_963855985.1. NCBI lineage: Eukaryota > Metazoa > Arthropoda > Insecta > Lepidoptera > Crambidae > Ostrinia > Ostrinia nubilalis. The sequence continues at coordinate 18,286,802 of NC_087093.1, forward strand.
CGAGCCGTATATCATCAGTGGTAACACAAACAGATACATACAGATTGTAGATGTCTTTAGGCACTGAGATATTTTGGATGAAAGGATGTTGTGTAGTTTCCCGAACGCTGCCCAGCCGAGTTGGATTCGACCTCTTTCTCTACCTAGCTGAAACGTTTGTCCGAGGTAGACATACTTGTCAACAATCTCGAGATTCGAGCTCTTAACCGAAACTGGGTAGGGCGCAACATAGACATTCGACAAAAGCTTCGTTTTTCCATGTTGTTCACCCGAAGGCCTACCTTTTGGGAGATTTAGGTCTTCGAGCATTGTGCCGAGGTCTTCCAGTGATTTTGCCATGACCACACAATATCGTCGGCAAACCGAAGGTGAGTGATGTACTCGTCGTTGATGTTTATACCGAATCCAATGCAGCGGTAAATAGTTTCGGAGATCCGGAGATATAACACCTACCTCATGCCTCTCTGCAGAGGAATCGCCACTCCTGTTTGTACTCGGACCAACATGGCGTTTCTGTACAAGCACTTCAGCACCTCGATATGTACCGATACTTTTCAGAAACCGGCTTGTTCGGGAGGCTGAAACTTGCTGAAAGTCATCGAACCTACGCGCGTGATCATTCGTGATAACTTTCGAAAACAGCTTGTAGACATGACTCAGGAGCGAGATTGGTCAGTAATTCTTCAGCAAGGTTTTATCCCCTTTCTTGAAGAAGAGTACCACCACGCTTCTGTTCCATGCCTCTGGCGTTGTTCCCTGGAGTAAGACGAAGTTAAATAGTCTCTGAAGGACTTGACTTTAATATCGATGTTCCACCCGCGTTCAGAAGTTCCGAGGTTATTCCGTCATTATTCGGTGCCTTGTTGTTCTTTAGGTGTTTGAGAGCCATCCTAATCTCGTATAGGCTGATTATGCTGATATCCACAATTTTGTTGACCTTCCGCAGTCTACAGCTTCGTCAGCTAACTTCGCCCAGTAGAGTAGTCTCTTGCGAACACTCGAGCCTTGGTTCCGCTCTATCGCCTCTTTAATACTATTTGTATTAAAGTTGCGAACATCATGTCGCAAGGACTTCCATCTGTCTATTGAGCTGCCGATGTGCCTTAGCGTCAACGGAGATCTGCAGAGACATTGAACGTTGTTCTGCCATGACGTTGAGGGTAAGGGATCCCTATGGATCCCTAGGGAGAGATCCCTATTACAGTTTTATTGTTTTTGGATTATTTTAATTTTGATATTCATTTCGATGCTGGTTCTTTCAATTGTATTTCAATGTTATAGGAATCTGATGTTGATGGTTACCATACCAATTTGTTAAACATTTATAAGTATTAAATAAGTAGGTATATTCTAGTATTATTTAACAATTTTACAGATTTTGACTAAAATTGCATTGACAAAACAAATAAAATAAAATGAATAAATCAACATTTAGGTCAATAAAAGTGTGGCAAAATTAAACAAGTGTACTTATTCAATGGAAATATTCGTTTTTGTAATACTTCGGTTGTGGCAAAACTAAATAAGTGACAAACAAAAACTAAATAACTGCAACTTAGTTGTAAAATACGGTTGTGGCAGAACTAAATAATTACATTTTAATTTTTTTATTTAAAATAATACAAAGTAATATCATCGAAGAATATTGAATTAATAAAGGTAAATTTGCTGTATAAAATATCAAAAGACCGACAGTAAAATATTTTTACCCTTAAAAGTTATCGCCATTTTTAACGAAAAAAAACACAAAAACGTGAATATCTCGCAACTTTGGTTTTGTCAGTTATTTAATTCTGCCACGACGGTGACGATATTTGCATTATATGACAATGCTTTATGCCAAATTTCAAGATTCTGAGTTTACGGGAAGTATCCTGTAGGTTTTGATTCCTTTGCGAGTGTCGAAAATTTGTTGAAAATATCGACATAATCGGCTGTATCTTTTGATTGGCTTGGCTTAGAAGTTTGATATTTTCACAGCTTAAAGGGACAATAGACCTGAGTATTTCATGTGAATTTCAGCTTGATACGTTCACGCGTTCTTGAGATAAAGGGTCTTGACAGACGGACGGACGGACAACAAAGTGATCCTATAAGGGTTCCGTTTTTTCCTTTTGAGGTACGGAACCCTAAAAATAATAATAAACTTAAAATAATCTCGTAAATTGGGGTGTCTAGGCAATGTATTATTGTCCGTTTTATACTTTACCTAGATAATGTACATACACAATTCCTAGGGATTGAATACCTCTAGAATACTCGCAGGCCCACCAGCAATGTGTAAATTAAATACATAGATTTTGGCCTGTTAATGTTAGTAAATAGATACTTACCCAGTAGGATATAAAAGGACCGAGAAGTGAGAATCCACAACGAGGAAGCTCTTGGCCTGCATCTCACCTGATGGAAAGTGATGATTAAATTTGGCCAAAGGTGGAAGCGAGCTTCACCCGGAATCCTCAACCAGAAAGGAACTGGCTATCTTACCTCTAACTGCCGAAACATAACAATGAGGTCAACGTTGTTGTTAAGGTGACAGACTTAGTTACGATGGTGGTAGAGCCAAGCAGACTTAGAAAGCCTTTCTACCAACCAAACCGAGCCGTCAATTTTGCCCTCTCGTCACGTTTTGTGGCAAAGTCCATTTGATTTTTAGTTATTTTGGTTTGGTTATTTTACAATATATTTAATTATCTTTATTTTTTTAACGTATCAAATCAAATATATTTATTTTGCGAACATGGGTATTACACGTAGGTGTTACAAGTATTTTAGTATCTCCATCTTCCAATAAACAATATTTTAATGACTTGCATATGAAGGGATTTATAGTGCAGCATATCTACGCGTATTTATTTAGTCAAAAGAATGATGATATTACTTTATCTAAATACTCAATGTCAAATAACAACAACATTCTATTGATAGTAGAAGTTCGAGTACCTACCCTGTAATATTTACACAACCTCCCTCTCCGTCTAGGGGCTGTTTGTTTGGGCTTGCAAGAAAGGTGGCGCAGGAGAAAGTTTCAAAGCGCCCTGCCCCTGCGCAGGCACGCGCTCGCGCGGCGCACGCGCAGCTTCCCACCCCTTTGACTCAGCCCCAACTCTTTTCTTCGCACATTACTGTTCGAACTTAATCTTCCCACAACCTGTCGGCCTCCGACTTGCGCGGGGTGCCGTGACAATGCGCGCCGTGATCTGCCACGTCTCGAAGGGTATCGCTGGCACGAGCCACGTGCATAATTTACAGCGGCGACAAATTGCATTCACATTATCTTTTTTTGATTGATTGTTGTTCTAATCATTTTGTTTGCGCTCTGCTCTATAAGGAAAAGTGTTTCTATTCTTGTTGCGTTGAGAAAATAAATGACACTAACATTCTATTCTAAGAGTGCTATTTATCTTAGTCCCCCAATTGTAGACACTGGAGAGCCTTTGCAGCAAAATTACTTTCCTTCCCATTGAATTTAAATTATCAAAAACCTTGAATTTTCTGACTGATTTTAAAGTAGGTACTTCATAAATTACTACACAAAAGCATGGTTGTGCGAGGTGCGAAGAAGTGTGTAAAAGCTTTCAGTCGCTATTACGTATCGTACATGCCTTCTATTTTAATGGCAAAAATAATGTTAGACTAATTCTTAAGATAAAAAGATCATAGAAAACTGTATATTAAATTTTAAAAAACAATGAATGGTGTCATCTTCTATACGTGCGTCATCACTAACTGCTTCAACCCTTTGTTAATCGATTTAAAAGGAAAAGGTCAACAATTCTCATAAAAAAATTCAAAACTGATAAAACTCAGTACTCATAAAAATAACTCATATACTTAAAACTCATTTTATTTTTGCAAGTAGGCTTTAAAAAAGCATTTTACCTACACGTTATTCGGTTGTTAAAATACTCGTTGATGATCATAAAATCTACTAGTACATTATCAGCGAGTAGGTATGTGTTGTGTCTATGGAAGATGACTACCAAGTTGTCACGTTGTGGGGTGCGGGTCTTTTCGGAGTCATTTACATGTAATATCCGGCGCGCCATACATCACGCGGCGCGTGAGCGCTCCTGCGGCGGATATGTGTGGCACCCAACTTATACAAGTACTTATTTAGAATTTTCAGGATAATACCTTTTAAAAATAAATAGTCATCTAATAACACTATCGCATACTACCTACTCATCTAGGTATATACACCTAGATCAGTATATGAGGCAGCAGAACTTTTAGTTAAGGCAGAATATTGAACTTGACTCCCATTTTCACATTATGTTATTGATGGGATATCATTAAGTTTTTACAAAAGAGACATGCCTAGGTTAGGCCACTGCCCCTTAAGTTTGGCTATTCTGCGGGCTATGTCTATATTTTAATAGAATACTTAGAGTAAAATATACAGGGTGTCCCGTAATGTAACGTCAAGCCGGAACTGGGTGTTGAGGCAAGTTGTGCTGGTTATCAGAAAAATATAAAAAAAAAATCTATGTGGCATATTTTCAAAATAGTGGGCATTTAAAAAAAAACAAAAATTTCTACTCCAGGTGACGGTCTTTTTACTCGTGTTGCCACAAATCTTCACTTTTTCCAAATTTTTTTTTTTGTTATGTAACCCTGAATAATGCTTCTCTAAATTGTTATCAAAATTACAAAACCAGCTGCTCCAGCTTGGATAAAAAAAATACATTATTCCCAAAAAAATTTTCTAAATAAAAATTTTGTCTAGTTTAAACTGACTGTACTGAAAAAAAAAAGTACTACGCAAGTGTGGCATGTGACGTCATAATTTGGCGCATTTAGTAAGGATTCCAAAATGGTATAATAAAAAATAAAAAACAAAATGGTATAACACTTGGTAAATTCTTGCTGTAATTGTCGACAATTTTTGGTTTTTTGGAAATAATCCCGTTTTTAACTTTATCTGCCTTGGTTAAAAATTATTATTCTAATGTGCCCAAAATTCAAGTTTCTGTGACTGACTACCGTACAGTCAGTCACAGAAACTTTTGTCACCATGACAGTAATTAGTAGTTGACATACTGTGACAAAAGTCACCCGTGCGTGCGCGCCGTTACTACCTGCTCTGCCTGCACTTGTACTTGGTAACAGGGATAATAAGGATCTGAAGTTTCGGTTATGAATACGGTTACGGATATTACAATAATATTATACCGGTTTCGGTTACGGTCACGGATATGAAATCATTTCAGATTATCCGAAAATTCGGATAATTTCGGTTACGGAATTATTAGAATTTCAAAAATGTAGGCATAATTCAAATAGCAAGATGCTGCGTGACCCACATAGCTACTTTATGTACCAACTAAGAGGACACCTATGTATGATAAAGGTTAAACAGGCTGGCATATTAGATGGTGCCAGGGAATGCCAGACAAGTTGGTAACAAATATTAAGATTTAAGGTACAATTCCAAGACGGGCCGCAGACCGCAAACTGCAAAACTCTATGAAATCGGCAGCGCGGCATTGCTGCTGCGGCGTGTATACTGCAGATTTCATAGAGTTTTGCAGTTTGGAATAATTGTACCCTTAGACTCCGCCTTTATCCGAAATTATCCGTAACTTTTGAATCAGTTTCGGTTACGGTTATGGATATTTTTTTATTTCGGATATCCGATAGTTTCGGTTACGGTTACGGATATCCATAACATCCCTGCTTGGTAAGATGGCCCTCTCCGCCCCGCTCATACCTTTTAAAATGGCTTCTCCACCTCATTTAAGCCAGAAACTTGAATTTTGGGCACATTAGAATAATAATTTTTAACCAAGGTAGATAAAGTTAAAAACGGGATTATTTCCAAAAAACCAAAAATTTTCGACAATTACAGCAAGAATTTACCAAGTGTTATACCATTTTGGAATCCTTACTAAATGCGCCAAATTATGACGTCACTTGCCACACTCGCGTAGTACAATTTTTTTTCAGTACAGTCAGTTTAAACTAGGCAACATTTTTATTTTGAAAATTTTTTTGGGAATAATGTATTTTTTTCATCCAAGTTGGAGCAGCTGGTTTTGTAATTTTGATAACAATTTAGAGAAGCATTATTCAGGGTTACATAACAAAAAAAAAATTTGGAAAAAGTAAAGATTTGTGGCAACACGAGTAAAAAGACCGTCACCTGGAGTAAAAATTTTTGTTTTTTTTTAAATGCCCATTATTTTGAAAATATGCCACATAGATTTTTTTTTATATTTTTCTGATAACCAGCATAACTTGCCTCAACACCCAGTTCCGGCTTGACGTTACATTACGGGACACCCTGTATATAGCACACAATAAAAGATGAATACATGAATGAAAAAATAAATAATAACACAATTAAATTAAAATTAAAATAGCTTTGAGTGACCTGTGCCAAAAAGGTCCCTGGGTCGGTATTAGTAGTGACGTTAAAGGTGCCACGACACTGGTTTTCAGCAACGATCTTAGAGGGGCACTGGGGTCGCCGTAAGCGTCAAAACTAAAACACACAAATTACTATAAAATTACGAAGAAATAAAGTCTTAAACAATTACATTAAACTTGTGTTCAGAATATGAAAACTGCGCTACTATCAAATACTGGATTATTAGTTCCGATTTCTGCCATGTTCGATAAGCTATTAGCTCCGAATCTTTGCTACTTGACAGTTCAGAATCGCTATTAGGTATTATTAATCACTTCATTCAGTCATTAATTAAATAAATTACCGTTTTTAGGGCGGTATAATTTATAAGTTGCGTTTTTTTATCTACCACATACTGGGTAATGGCTCTAAATTTCAGTCTTAGATCCAAATATTGATGATGGCTTTAAAATTAAGACTTAGTATATTCGTATTTTGGTACACTGGGTGTTTGGTTCCTAGTTGACTCGACAATCACTCTATTTCTAATCGAACGCAAATCTTGCACTTTCTTGTACTTGATTGAAAGCCCACGCCAAATCGGTAGCAGAGCTGATAAGCATTCTGAAGTATTTGTTCGGTAACATAAGCATTGTGAAGTGGTTATTGGTGTCCGCAGATGGTTCGGCGAGCGGCGAGGGCGAGATGAGCGGCGACGAGCGGCTGCCGTCCCCGCCGCGCGCGCCGTCCGCGCCGCTGCCGCACGCCGCGCACCCGCACCACGCGCCGCACGCGCACGCCGCCGCCTCCGCCGCCTCCGCCGCCACCGCCGCCGTGCTCGTCAGTACACCCGCTGTCACTACTAACAAACAGGCTTCTTGCTACGAAACAACAATTATTATTCCCTTATCCGACAGACACAAAACGTTCATAAAAATTTATTTCTGTTTAAAATACTTACATTTTTATTCCTATCAGTCTGATTCAATGATTTTCAATCCAAACTTCATTAATTTTCGAGGAATGAACTTTAGTAAATAATGTTGAAATGTTTGCCCACAGAATGCAGCGGGCGCCGGCAACGCGCTGGCCCAGCTGCAGCACCTGCTGCTCACGCAGCACGGCGCGCACTCGCTGCTGCTGCACACGCAGGTGCGTACGATACCACTGTGGTACAATTCAGGATGTTTCGGTAAAAAAAATACACAATATCTATGAAAATTTAATTGCCGTCAAGATTTATCCGTGCTTTTTTTAATATTAATACAAACAAATTTTTTCTTAAAATCCATAGATAAAGAACTGATCGCAAATCCAGCTCATAAAATATGTATTTGAAGTGTTTAAAGCTGAATCGTTTGCCGACTCAGGTGCAGCAGGCGGTGGCGCAGGCGGCGGCGCAGCAGCTGCAGCAGCTGCAGGCGCGCGCCGGCGCACAGCAGCCTCCCAGCCTAGGTAACCGCGCACCGCTCACCCGGAAGCCCCCTCAAGTGATGCGGGAGGGTCTCGTAACGAATGGAGCCATCAAATTGAATGTTTCCGCAGACGGCAGATCTCCGTCGCCGCGGCGGACGCCGCCGGGCGCGGGCGCGTTCCTGACGCCGCACACGCCGGGCTCGGGGCGCGCGCGCTCGCCGCAGCACGCGCTGGCGCTGGCGCACACGCCGCTGCACGCGCACGCGCACAAGCCGCGCGCGCTCGAGCCCGCCGCCGACGACACCGCCGACCTGGAGGAGCTCGAGCACTTCGCCAAGACCTTCAAGCAGCGCCGCATCAAGCTCGGTGGGTGCCGCTCCCTGCTCGCCTGTGTGCACACTTTTCAAACCTTCACTGTGTCGACCGCGAGTCCCTATACGATTTGATCGAATGTAATGTCCGACGGAGTATCACCGTGATGAATAGATAATTTTCAGGAGATTCCCGCCTCAGGCTGTCCGACTTTTTCAAGTTGTTTATTTATTTAAAATTTAGTTTGAGAAGCGACTATAATCGCAACGAAAATTTTAATTTATATTCAGGAGATTAGTTAACTAGAACGCGAAAGCAAAATTTCACGTTTCGATTACATTACATTCTTGATTGTCTAGTATACTAAAAAAAACCCTTAAAATATTGTGACAAGAATGGTTCTCCCGCAGGTTTCACCCAGGGTGACGTCGGCCTCGCGATGGGCAAGCTGTACGGCAACGACTTCTCGCAGACGACGATATCTCGGTTCGAGGCGCTGAACCTGTCGTTCAAGAACATGTGCAAGCTGAAGCCGCTGCTGCAGAAGTGGCTGGAGGACGCGGACTCGTCGCTGGCGGGCGGCGGCGGCGGCGCGGGCGCGGGGCTGGGCGCGGGGCTGGCGGAGGCCGTGGGCCGGCGCCGCAAGAAGCGCACGTCCATCGAGTCCGGCGTGCGCGTGGCGCTCGAGAAGGCCTTCGTGCACAACCCCAAGCCCACCAGCGAGGAGATCGCCGCGCTCGCCGACGCGCTCTGCATGGAGAAGGAGGTCGTGCGCGTCTGGTTCTGCAACCGCCGGCAGAAGGTGAGGCGCCTGCGGCACCGGCTCGCTCCGACGAGGAGAATTAAGGCATAAGATATCGATACGATAAGATATCTCTAACGAAATAAATGTCCAGTTTTCTCTCCCGCCGAAGGTACGACCGTCGGTGAGCCTATCGATCGAGGGTCCCCGGAAACGACCGACATTTTGTGGCCCGAATCGAGCGTGCGCGGGAACGTGGCGTCAGTTTCGTTTTCAGTTAACGTCCAACCGGGGTGCATCTGCGCCTCGACTTTGAAATCTGAAATTCGCCTCGATCGCCATTCACCACATCGACGACGCCACGTTGCCGGACAACTCGGCCAAAAAGTGTCGGGCGTTTACCGGGACCGAAAAAAGTTTCTCGCGACGGGTCGCTCAACCGTGTCCGTTGTCCGCAGGAGAAGCGCATCAACCCGCCGGCGGGCGAGGCGGGCGCGAGCCCGGGCGGCGCGGGCGGCGGCGTGCTGCTGCCGCTGCACCACGCGCCGCACGCGCTGCACGCGCTGCAGCCGCTGCAGCCGCTGGCGCTGCTGGCGCGCGCGCCGCCCCGCGACTGACGCGCCCCGGCCGCGCGAGCGACACACATATCGTCTTGTAAATAGTACGCATCGCAATAATCGGCGTCCCCGGGCGCCGCGTGTACAGACCGGACCGTTAGTGTATATAGGTGTATGTGCGAGGGCGCCGCTCGGCCGGCGCCCGTGTCTGTAAATTAGTGAGTAAGTTTATATTATTATGTGAATTTTTATTTATATACGTTGGAGGGCGGGCGCGCCCCGGACGCCCGGGACGCGGCCGCCCGCGTGCGCGCGCTCGCGCCGGCCCCGCGCCCGGCCCGCTCGGCCCGCTCGGCCCGCTCGGCTCGCTCGGCCCGCTCGGCCCGCCCCGGCCGGGCCCGCGCGGGGCGCCCGCGACCGCGCGCCGCCAGTGATGTACAGAGCTCATATCAGTTAGCGCATGAAGCGTATGTGAGGTGGATGTGTAGAAAACTATCTATATGTTAAAAAGTAAAACATAATAGAGAATATACTTCTGTGTTTTATTTATATTCCATAAAGTTTCCTTAAATTATAACCCTTCCACCCATTTCCTTTTCCATTATAACTATTGTAAAATGGAAGTAAAATAAGTAATGTTGTTTCACATTTGGACTACAATCTGTTTACCTATTACTTAGTCAGACCTCTCCTGCCACCACTAATGCCTGATTTTTGCAGTCAAAAGTCGTTTTGACCGATTATGAGTTTCGACTGTAAAAATTATGTGTGAGTATTTCTCAAAAAAAGTGTACGTAACGAAACGGTAGTAACGAAATAGTAAGGCCATAAGGCTTGTTATACATTGGCGAAATATTGTGAATGCTCTTTATTTATTCAATTCGAAATATTTGTAAGTATGCACCCAAATACGGGGTAATATTATGGGGTTAGAAATAAAATAAGGGAGTAATCATTCATACTATTTTAATAAAATTATTTTTGTTCCATCATGTTTATCCATTTTGAGTCGTTCTCTGTAAGCTTTTTGCCTTTCGGCATTGGTTTTTGGCGGCATTCCTAAAAAAACAAAAGAAGTAATCACGTAAAAACGTAATCTAAATGATTTGATAATTTTTTGCTGGTGGCACTTCTGTAAAGCAGATAGTATCCAATCCTTTTGTTATTAACGCTCTATATTTTTTGAAATTAATTAAGTAGTGAATATTACTATGCTTAGTCAGGTAATAACAGTATACACTCAGCATTATGTTGTACTTTTTCGTAACGTAACGAAATTCGCAAAAAACGTAACGAAATATTAGACAAAATGAGATCAGAAACAAGTATTTTTTTGATAAAATTTGTTACAGCAAATATAAAAGCTTACTAAATGTTCGTACCACACGTATTACAAAAAATGGTTAAATGAAGACTTACCGTTCTATATAAAATCGCTGATTTTACTGCCTGTTACGAAAAAGTAATCCCACAAAACACACACGTTTTCACTAATTTTCGCGATAGATGTTATGGCGGAGACGTCAGGCCAACAGCCATTCAGAGTGCAGCTATTGTTGTCCGTGTAAAATAAATACGGAATTGTTCAGAAACCATGGGAAAGTAGAAATAAATCGTAACTAAAGAGTAAATAACGAAATAGTAAATGAGAGCGACTCATTTTGTTTTTTTGCTTTAAATTGCCAATTCATTATGACACCCCATAGAAAATCAATTTGATACAGAAACTGCGATTACTGTAGAACGATAATACAAAGAAATTTACAATAATTTAGTTACGTATCGCATTTTATGAAACAAAAATACATGAAAAAGCTAGGGTGGCAAACAGGTTTTTGTATGAAAGGTAAAAAAGGACTAAGTATTTTTAAAATATCTAAATATTTGGTAATAAGTAGGATTATAGCTATATTTCTTCGTTATCTTAAAGATTAATATTCATCCTTCAAAATTGTGTGTGTGTTTTTTTTGTGTGATGATTTATAAATATAAAACTTTTGAACTGTTTCAAAGCACACTTTTTTTTTTCAAAATGTACATTTTTTTTTTAGAAATACTCGTGTAATGTTTACAATGTGCATCGGTTTTTAAAGTTAATAAAAATATTCATAAATAAACATTAAATCCTAAACATTATGTAAAATGAGTATTGAAATCGGACTGGAAACTAAAAATATACTACCAAAAGTGTTTATACTAGCTGTGCTAACTAATGTATTTTCAAAACATCCACCTTCTCCTATTGTATTTGGCTCCTTCCCGGAGCAGAATAACTACTTATTCGAAACATAGGAGCATCGAAGAAAACTGTTAAATTAAAGAAACATGTATTTTCCCATACAAAATATCCATGAATTATTTTGTATGGAAAAATATGTATTTCTTTAATTAATTGTTCGCATTCTTTGTTAAATACGTTCGCTAGTATATTTAGAGGATGAAATTGAAATCGTCGGTATCCTTTTAAAATAAAACTCTATCTCATATCTTTAATCTCTCCAATGACTTAAAATGGTAATAATTAAAATCGTACCACATCAACCTGAACACCGTGGCATATTATTTCGATGGAATGTGTGTATAGTCTGACTGTATGTGGTGTTGACTGAATAATCGTTTTATACTTTTTATTAGAGCACACTAATACAAATAAATAGTAAAAATAAAGACTAAAACATTCATTGAATTTGTCTCATATTTGGGGAATGTACACTATGTATCGAGAGAAAAGTCTTATTTTAAAAGGATACCGACGATTTAAATTTCGCCCTGTATAGACTAGTATTATAGAGAGGAAATATTTGTATTTTTGTACGTTTACATTATGCCTGATCTGATGATCAATGGCACTCATAAGCGGTTAAGACATTCTGAGACAGACCGAAATTAATACGGGTGAAACCGCGGGAAATACACATACATATAGGGGGTGAAGTAAAAAAAAGTATGAAATTATTGACGATTTTTCTTTAATTTTCATTAGTATCTACAATACTTTAATACAATAGCTATGTTCATTTAAATACATAATCTGACGATTTGTAAGCACTATTAAATAAATAAATTGACTTTGACTTCTGTAGGAAGACCAAACGCTATTTATTATAAGTCACTTGCTGGGGATGAGGCAAAAAGTATAATCACCGTTCAATATCACAATTTATTTCTTGTAGCAATGATTGAAGCCATAACATATTGTGAAGTTAAGGCGAATAGAGTTACAAGCTGGACTCTACATGGGACCTGATACTTGACCTTTGTGTCTCGTCTCGGCAACATTTTACATGAAAATGTACATATTTACAACACTAGCCAACCTGGCAACAACTACAACTACCTATGTGAATGGTGAAAGAAATATTTTCAAATCAGTCCAGTAGTTTCCGGAGCCTGTTCAATACAAACAATCAAATCTTTCCTCTTAATAATATTAATGTTACTGTACGAGTAGATAATTCATTAATTATAATCAGGTATTAATCAAATTAGGTCCATGTCTCTATAAAAGATAAATAAAACTAAGTAATATTAACATATGAGCCAGTACAGTCAGCATCAAATAGGGCTATTCGTAACACCCAAATCGTTAAAAAGTTTCTCAACCCGTCTTCTATGGTTGTGTTGTCAATTTTTGGCCGCTTTGGGTGTCACGAACTATTTGACGCCAACGTTACGTGATGTGATGGGAAAAACTCAAAAACTTAGAACCTATCCTGCGATCCTATGCAAATGTTAAAAGACCTCCCTGTCTGTGATCATGTACCGGTAGCCCGTATTACGAAACGCGCTCAAAATTCGATTTAATCTCAAACGAAGTAACTTATGTCCTACGTCTATGATTGGTGGCATTCCAATAGAAGTAAATCAATCACAGTGTGGATTCATGAGTGTCGTTTCGCAGTCTTTTGCCCGTTCTGCCGTAGGCCCGTAGCGCCCGTAGTATCTCGGTTTATTCCACTATATCTCTATGACTATGTTCGTTCACTTGGGCGAAGAGAGTGGAATTTTTAGTGTTCTCCTAGGTATCACCTCTGAACCATTTCATCCAGGTTCATTTTGCAGGTGAATTGATGTGACGTGACATAAGCGGACGCCTTTGTTCACGTTGCCGTGTTGGAATTGAGTCATACAGGTGAAAGGCGACTTTTTTTTATAAATTTTGTGAATCTATAAATATTAAGCTGCCTGTTAATTTCATAGTTTATGCTTGCTTTATAAATAAAGTGAACAAAGGCCTCCGCATGATGGTGAAGACACAAAAACCCAGGGCACAGAATATCCCGGGTTCCAGGGTGAACATAGTGGAATAAGCCCGTGTTTATTGCTTAGTAGGTACTGCCATCTATCGTTCTATCAAAGTATAAATACAACCATAGATGAATAATATTATGGAAGGATAGGTTGCTAAACGTTCATACATTGGTACAAGCCTCGCGTAACAGAATCGCTAGATGGCGTTACTAGGCTCGGAAAAAATAAAATTGTCCAAATCGACAGATTAACATTTATTTTAGTGTTCTGACTTATCTTATACAGGGTGTTGATTAATAGTCCAGTCATTTAAGCTTAAATTATGTAAGAATCTCGGAATTCGAGATACCCAGCTGTAAGTCTGTAAATACTTGTATATTGACACCCTAAAAGTTGTCTCAAAACCTACATATGGTAGGGTGTAAGCAACTATTAAATTTTAAGGTCAAAGGTCACAAAAATCGTTTTTTTTGCGCTTTTTTTGGAAATATCTCATTTTCTATGGGTTTTTTGCTATTTGTATTTATTATCAATATTGTAGAATACAAAATTCTCTACAAATTTTGTTCAAAAAAATTTTTTATACGGTGAACCGTTTTCGAGATAGAGGGCGGCCGCTAGTCGTCGTCGTTTCAGCCGAAAGACGTCCACTGCTGGACAAAGGCCTCCCCCAAGGATTTCCACAAAGACCGGTCCTGCGCTGCTTGCATCCAGGTACTTCCCGCGACCTTCACGAGATCGTCGGTCCACCTAGTGGGAGGCCTGCCCACGCTACGTCTTCCAGCTCGTGGTCGCCACTCAAGAACTTTCCTGCCCCAGCGGCCATCAGCTCTTCGAGCTATGTGCCCCACCCACTGCCACTTGATTTTAGCGATTCTGCGGGCTATGTCAGTCACTCTGCCGCTAGTACTTATAATAAATCTGTAGAGAGGTCAATTCTATACATGAAATATATTTTCAAAATAACTATCAGGGGGTGATTAGTGATCGATACTGATGCCAAAAATGCAATCAGTAAAATTTTTGTCTGTCTGTCTGTCCGTCTGTATGTTCCTTATAGAAACAAAAACTGCTCGACGGATTTTAACGAAACTTGGTACAATTATTCTTCATACACCTGGGCAGGTTATAGTATACTTAGGAATTCCCACGGGAACAGGAATTAGCGGGAAAATCCTTTTGTATGAAAAATCTAAACGCTAAGCGGAAGTTAGACGCTTGAAATTTGGCATGTAGGTACCTTAGTAAACTTAAAGCTTATTTACAACAAGGAATTCCCGAAATTCCCACGGGAATTAAATGCATAGCAAATTTGTTTAGAGACCATTTTACTGTAAAGTCTCCGCTGGGACCACAACAGTCTGGATCTCGGTTTATTCAGCATGGTCGGGAGCCAAGTACACAAATCACGGCAAAGGGTGTCAGAGAAGTTATTAAATCAATGTCACGTGGAAAATCTCCTGGCCATGATGACCTTAGTGTTGAACATCTAAAATGCGCTGGACCTCATCTAGCTAGAGTACTGGCAATGCTGTTTAGTTTGTGCATAGGCCACTCGTATTTGCCCCCAGACATGATGAAGACCGTGGTGGTTCCAGTGGTGAAGTGTAAAACTGGTGACATAAGTGACAAAGGCAACTATCGACCTATCTCACTGGCAACCATTATATCTAAGGTGCTTGATGGTCTGCTTGGCACTCAACTTGATAAGTATATTAAACTGCATGACAATCAATTCGGTTTTAGGCCAGGATTGTCTACTGAAGCTGCCATTTTGAGTGTGAAGCAGACTGTGAAGTACTACACAGTTCGCAGTACGCCTGTATATGCCTGCTTCCTTGACCTGTCCAAAGCGTTTGACCTGGTTTCCTATGACATCCTATGGCAAAAACTTGACAAGCTGTCTATGTCACGTGACTTAGTGCATATTTTGAAATATTGGTACTTGAACCAGGTCAACGTGGTTCGGTGGGCCGGGGAATACTCGGATCCGTACAGGTTGGAGTGCGGGGTGAGGCAAGGAGGGTTGACCTCGCCGAAGCTCTTCAATCTTTACGTGAACGCCCTGATAGAGGAGCTCAGTAGTACGCATGTTGGCTGCCATATAGACGGTGTCTGTCTTAATAATATAAGTTATGCGGACGACATGGTGCTGCTGAGTGCTTCTGTCTGTGGATTGTCGAAACTCATTGCAATATGTGAAAGATACGCTGAAAGCCATGGTTTGATATACAACGCGAAGAAAAGTGAGTGTATGGTCTTTCATAGTAGAGGAAAATGTCCAGATAATATTCCATCTATAAAACTCAATGGTGCGCCTTTAAAAAAGGTAGAACAATTTAAATACCTTGGACATCTAGTGACCTCTGATTTGAAGGATGATGCGGATATTGAAAGGGAGCGCAGGGCACTGTCTGTGAGAGCAAATATGATTGCCCGTAGGTTTGCTCGCTGCTCAGTGGATGTTAAAATCACTCTCTTTAGAGCTTTCTGTACGTCCCTATACACGAGTAGTTTATGGATAAATTACACTAAGAAGCAGTACAGTGCCTTGCGTGTCCAGTTCAATAATGCCTTCAGGGTGCTGTTGGGGCTGTCTCGGTTCTGTAGCGCGTCCGGGATGTTTGCCGAATTCGGCGTAGATTGTTTTTACACAACGATGCGAAAAAGGTGCGCATCCCTGGTGCGCCGGACCTGGGGGAGCTCAAACAGTATCCTGAGGCTATTCTCTGAGCGTTTTGACTGTCAGTACATGAATCATTGTTGCATGATTCATGTGCTGCCTAATTTAAAATAACCATGACATTATTGAAATTATTATTGATATTAATGTAATTATGTAAATTGTAATGTTGGATATATTTTATTGATTTATTTAATTTTAAATTTGAATGTAAACTAACCTTAACTAATATGATCCCAATGTGATTGAAATAAATAATTATTTAATTTAATTTAATTTAATTAGCGGGAAAATCCTTTTGTATGAAAAATCTAAACCGCTTAAGTTGACCTGAAGTGATGCAGTGACCGCGCGCTCTCCGCCCTCTATCTCGAAAACGGTTCACAGTATAAAAAAAAAAAATTAAACAAAATTTGTAGAGAATTTAGTATTCTACAATATTGATAATAAATACAACTAGCAAAAACCCATAGGAAATGAGATATTTCTAAAAAAAGCGCAAAAAACCGATTTTTGTGACCGTTGACCTTGAAATTTTATAGTTGCTTACACCCTACCATATGTAGGTTTTGAGACAACTTTTAGGGTGTCAATATACACGTATTTACAGACTTACAGCTGGGTATCTCGAATTCCGAGGTGAACTTACTATAACGACTGGACTATAAGTAGCTTATACTGATCACGAATCAGTAAAAAAATTGACTTAAAAAAATTAAAACGAACTTTAACTTTAGTTAGTCAAAGAAAAATACCCATTTACTTAATTCTAGTCGTCACATCAAATGTGTTTTTAACTAGTCGGTAGATGGCACTTGTTACAGCACACTTCACCCAGTAAAGTAGCGCCATCTAAGTAACATTATAAGTCAGAGTAAAACACATGTGGAGTAAAAGGTACCGGCGCCGACGATAATAAGTTTTACGGAAGGCTTTTAAAAACCCAACACACTGAACTGTCCCACACCCGTGACATTGACAGGGTGGAGCCACCGTCAATACCAGTACCTCTAGTAGGAAAAACTTTCGAGTTCGTTTCGTTGCGTATTCAAAGTGACATCGAAAAATTTTGTATGAAAAATTAAACAGCGCCCCCTAGGGCGGCTATAATATAGGGGGCGCTGTTTAATTTTTCATACAAAATTTTTCGATGACACTTTGAATACGCAACGAAACGAACTCGAAAGTTTTTCGTACTAGAGGTACTGATCGCTGGTTTCGATTTTTGCCATGTTGGAAACCATACTCACATACATATAGTTGAACGATAGTGGCGCCACCCTGTCACTGAGTTTGGTGGGAGGACGATATCGCGGTCGAGCAGAAATACCTACTCGAAAACCACTCCGCGCTTCTCTGCAGTGTGCAACTTTGGCGTTAGAGGGAGCCACTAGTTTTAATGCCATCTAGCGGACAGCCTCTAAACTTATAATAGTTACGATATTTTTCATCAACTTATATACTTTCTAAGAACGATGAGCAGTGCTTAGTTTACAACCTAGATGGGGTAAAAATAACAATATTACAATGACAGGTAACTGTATGGAGGCGTGTCTGATAACCTGAACTGAAAAATTGTGATGAAATATCTATATTTAATGAACATACCTAGTTTGAATTGTTATTTTTATTTAAACTTCAGCCCGACATTGACTCTACATTAACATAAGGTTGGCTGGTAGATAATACAATAAGACAATCAATTCCGACAACTTCACAATAATGTTGTACTTGGTGAGCTTTTACATGTTTACTACACTATTTTATTTATGTGTTACTCGACTTTAAAGTTAGATATCTACTTATATTAGATGAACTAACGCCAAATGAATTTGAATGACGTCACCCATTTCCTTTCAGTCAATCTTTGTTACAAGTAGGAGTGTTATGCTTGTAAAACGTTGCCGCGTTGCCGGTAAATCTGTAAAATAATTTAAAATTGTTAGGAGTTTTAGAAAATCTTTGAATACCTACTTAACATCTCTTCATGTAACATCTTTTCGCACAACACAATTCCAAAAGACAACTGTACCTACCTACTACGAGTAGGTACTTACGCCCGTATTCACAAACGATGCTTATGTGAATGCAAATCGAACGCACAGTGTTGTATAGAGCTCTGTGATTGGTTCATGTGTCACCCTGTGCGTCCACTCCACGCGCACTGTAGAACCTCATAGTAATGTGTTAATACGGGCGTTTGGTAACGAGGGGTCAATTAATAACATTATTTTGATGAGGAAGTACTGAATTGAAAAATAAATGTAAACTCATAGTCCATGTATTGTGTTAACTAGAGTTCAGGCTAAAAATGTAGAGAATTTTGCGGTTCAGGTTCCTTATTTGCATACTGATTGCGTCATGTACACACAATATGACACATGAGGTACTAAGATACAAAGAAGATGTGCGCCGACACTTGCGGCGTGCAGTCGACGATGCAAACACAAGGCATCTGCTGTAATTGGGCTGATAAAGTGTGTCGGAGCGGAGGTGGAGGGCAGAGCGCGATACTGCACGTGTTTACTAAACAAGCGCGGCTATGCGCGCTAATTTAACTGTCTCTTAATTACTATACAAACATAATACCTGTTTCTCTTGTCTAAAAAAGCGGTGATAAAATCGGCGTTAATGTTTCGTGTGTGTAAATGATTAGTGTGGTTACCCCACTGTCATTGAACTAGTGTAACTAGTAAACTGTTAAAAAAAATGAAAAAGCTTATGCGGAATGAACTCGTAGTTTTCATCATTCTGTTGGATTCATGCAAGTCACTGACTTCTGTTTATTTCATGAAACTTAAGAAACAAATACTAGATATTCCTAAGTATTGTTAGGTGTCGCGTAAACACACATACTTCATTGCGCGAGGCCGCGATCTGACCCCTCGTGTGAACCCAAGTTCCTTGAATGACAACAGAACACGGTTCATTTACAATACATCACATAACTAGCAATCAATTACCTAACTAAACTATTAAAAAATATAGTTTGCGTAGAGCAAAGTTTTATTTTTAATTAAAAAGATATATTTTTGTAACATAATTGGATAATAGAAGTTTTACAATATTAATAGCCTTGTAAAATATTACTGAACCAACATTACAGTGACTAGGACGCCTCACAACGTTGAAGATCACTTGGCACCTGCCGCCTGCCCGCAACAAGACATTTAATTTTCCAGATGCGATAACGAGAAGCGCAAACAAATGACACACGCAGCAATCCGCGACGAACCAACAACAAGGATACAGGTTACTTGTCATCTGAGCCTAAAGTGAAATTAAGTCAGTATCGAATGCAAAATAATCCTAAGCATAATGGGGTAAGGGAGTGGGGAGTGCTCTACACTCTCTCTCGCTCTTTGACGATAAGCGGAAACAATATTAACATGTTGAATCACCTGTAAAACTTAGACCAAATCATGTTGCTCTGTAATATGTTTTCACACATGTTTATGTAAATACATAAATAAATATCTTTATCTTTTATCATTTTCTTTGTCTCCCGTATTTCAATGTCATCATTATTAATATTAAGGAAAAAATAATATTGTGCTGTCCGATAAATTCTGAGTGTTCTACTGGCGTGTTTATGAGTTCTGATTACGATCTACAGGAAAACTTGTGTTTTCCTGTAGATTGTATCATTTTCCATAATGTTTTCTTCGTAGGTGATATAGCTGCCCGGCAGAGCCAGCGAGCCTTGTGAAAGAGTAATCTCAGGTGCGAGCGGAGGATCGGCCGGCCGCGGCCCGCGTGCGCTATCAGCGCCGCTTATCAGTGCGCGATTAGATCCCGCCGCGCGCGCACCGCCATCGCGCCACGCCCGGCCATGAGGAGCAAGGACCGCCTCGGCGAGCTGCAGCAAGTGAGTGCCTCCTCGAGCCTCCGACGTCCTTCAGCTCTATCATCGCGTTTGTGTGGCTACATTTCAATGAAAATGGGATTACTCGAATTCTTCTGAAAATACGTGAAATTTAGCAAATTGTGTGTGTGTGTGTGCTATAAGGATCAGTGGTTTTTTTTAACTGTGAAAGGCGTTTGTTTAGTTATGTAACTGCATTTGTAGTGCAAAAATAATGTTGATATTATATTTAGTATACCTAAATCCATCCATACTTACGGTTACTCGAGTGCACAACGTGTGAGCGTGTTTAACCAAGTGTTTCGCAGTTTGCTCACCTTTGTCAGTGCAGGTGTGACCAGCAGTGCGATCAGCCACAGTAGATATTCTACTGTGGATCAGCTGACTGTCATAATAGAAGCCCAGTTGTTAAGTGTAATTAAATTTTGTTAGTTAAAGTTCAAAGCCAACGGCTGGTATGTAAATTACAGGAACCACATTCGTTTCAGATTTCAGATATGTAATCACACCGACCAATGTTCGAGGGCTGAAATGCTAGTCGTTTCAACTGAACTAAATAGTTATTGCTCTGAAGCCATTCTAATATTGACATAGTGAGTCCACACTTGCATTCGAAGGTACGTGATACGTTGGTGAAGTGGTTTGTGTTTTGTGTGCCGCAGCTGGCGAATGGCGGCGTGTACTGCGCCACGGTGGAGCCGGCGCCGCCCGCCGCCGCCGCCGCCGCCGCTGCCGCCGATGTTGACGACATGTTCCTGGAGGTACGTCGGTAGTCCACTTTTGACACCAAGTGGACTCCCTAAGTAATATTTAAGTTATCTATAGTTGAGTTATCCTGTGCAACTCATACTCCATACATCACACATCTCAAAAATGTCACTCATTACAAATGGATAATATAATAATATTTAGATTGTTTTATCTGGTGTAGGTATATTGCATCCACAATAGCCACAATATAACGTCTAGAATGATCCCGAAATTATAATGTCTACTCGAAGATAATTATTAGGCCAACGCCGACTACGAGTTTGGCCGTCTAGTCGACTAGCTGCCTGTACATCACAAGATTAAGGATGTTTCCTGGGCAAAAATGCAAGAGATTTAATTAGTCCGTCAGGTAACTTAATAAAAAATACTCGACACGTATTCAAACTAGTGAAAATTTAAAGAGATAAACCGCGCCAAAAGTCAAAAGAATAGGCCCGTGACGTCAATGAGTGCTTAAATGTGCAGCACTTTGTGACGTCGCGCGGAACTTCAACGCACCATAACTTTAAATTGTTTTGCTTTTTATCAAAAGTAAACGAGTTCCAAGACTTACGACAAAATATGAAATGTGATATTCCAATTTTCAAAAGTAGGTAAATGATGCAAGCTTGATATTTTGTTTATCTCAATTTTAGATATTATATCGTGTTTTTTATTACAAAATATATGTAGAACTAAGTAGAATGAATACTAACGCTTTTGTAGTTAATAGTTTTAATAATAATTAATGAATGTGCGCGCGCACTCACCGCGCGCGCTCGTTGCGCTGATTAGGACCATTAAAACTTATAACTAATGTCCGACATTCTAACACTGACCATACCCTTCATTGCGTTCATAGGACCAACTAAGTAGGACTAACCTTTTGTGTTTCCATAAATGAACATTTCCTTAAAAACCACTTTTTATAAAAAAAATATGACTGTAAAATATTGATAAAAGTTCACTATTATACTAAGAGTCAAGTTTTCCGCAGGTATGATGATTTTAACTATTTAAAAATCACCGTTTTCAACAAGTACGGCGTTTTTGGAAATATATTGGAATTTATTTCTGAAAGTTTCTACTTTTTTAAAACGTTGTAGGAAATTAAATTAGGATATAACACTGATAGGTAGGCGTTTTGAATAGGTTATACGTAGGCGCGCGGACACGATGACGCCATGCGGTTTTACTGCGCGTAGCCGCATATTATTCTATGATAATGTCATACTTCTATTGAGATTTATTACTTCATTATTTTACTAAAAGGCGAATGCGTTTAGTCAGTATCAATACAGTCATTCGTTCTACCGAATATTGCGTATGAGTAAAGGTAATGGCAATGCACCGTCTCGCTTGCAGGTGGAGCGCATGCGCGCGTGGGTGCACGAGCTCAACAGCAACACGCAGCTCGTGCGCCGCCTGCACGCCGACCCCACCTACCACACCAACCGCCGTGAGTACGCTGCTTCACTGCTGGCTGCTTTACAGGCGGCACTTCACAACATTTTCTTGTCTCGACTCGTCCAACCAATAAGGAGGACAAAGCTATCGTCAATCGTGATTGACTTCAAGTTGTTTTATTTGTCTGAATTATATTAGTACGGTGCAATGGTTACCGCAAGGTGGACCCACGACCTCATAAAAGTAGCAGGAAGGCGCTGAATGCAGGCCGCCACCAACCGGCCATTGTGGAAATTATTGGGGGAGGCCTATGTTCAGCAGTGGACGTCCTACGCCTGAAATGATAATGATGATATTTGTAGGAACATACTGAAATGCATTGGGAGAATTATTTTGCATTGTAAAAGATTTAAACACTACCTATATTGCCTTTACGTTTCCAGACTTACAAGACCAAATGGATTCCGTGATCACGCAGTCCAACGGCGTGGGTTTGAAAGTGTGCGGCGCGCTGCGGCAGTTCGAGGCGCGCGTGGCCGGCGCGGCGCACAGCAACGACGCGCGCGCGCGCATCGCGCGTCTGCAGTACGCCTGCACGCGCCGCCTCTACGCCGACGCGCTGCACGCGCACCACGCGGCGCTGCGCGCGCTGCGCGACTCCCAGCTGCTGCTGCTGCACGAGCAGATCAAACTCAGTGAAGTACTACTCCATGCTACCCCGCGCCGGCCTGCGGGCTCTCCGCATGCTCCCGCATATCAACCATTATTCAGTACTTCCTCCTTTATAGTAAAGACTGGTGTTTACATTCCACGTTAATGTTTGCTCCGCTTCTGCTCTTCTTCTTCTGGCGATATGATTCTGTGATACCGACTTTGATTCATAATCGTGAAAATAAAGTGGGAGTGGGAGGACAAACTATTGGATTTTGACCTGAATACGAGTAGATCTAAGGAGTAGTAGAGTTCGGATAAGATCCGAATCGAGTTTATTTAGGTCACCGGATGAGATTACTGGCATCATACAGTCGTCAGTTCACTCGCGGTCACAGCACAAGGCCACGGCGCGTTGGTAGAGTCATCGCCCTAGCGTTCCTAGATCGCTCGGACGTGTTAATGGGCTGACGCGGAGAGGGTTCAGCGCAAGCTTCCCGCGGAGTACAGCGGCGGAGTCAACGTCCGAGCCGCGCGAGGTGAACGCCCACGCGCGTGCTAGTGCCGCGATGCCGCCGCCTCGATGCCGCCTCGAAGCCGCCGCGGTGCCGCTGCTCATCCGTGACGGTCGAGGCTTGGCCTGCTGATTTCTCTTGATTAACCTCAACTATAAAAATATAATTTCTGCAAAACCTTACTTACTTAACAAAATATGTAATATTTATAGACCTGATAATAACCTGTTAGTTAACCTACTGCATGAAATTCGATTTTTTTATAGCATAGATAAAAATGTGTCGTTATCGTCAATCAAAGAGAGGGTTTATCAAAAGCCGTACCCTCTTGTATTATTTGACTTTGCTACATACAAGCAAGTAATGTTGTTACAGACGATTACCTACACCTACTTGCCTAAACAGTTCGTTTTTACTTACGTGTTTGTATACTTATTTCAGCTAACATGACGATATCGGACGAAGAGTGCGAGAGCCTTCTGGACTCCAATAACATTTCGCTGTTCGTCGACAACGTGAGTCCCTCCCTCCATTGCGCTGGTTCACTCGAACCAAGATTACCGAATACAATGTGATCATTTAGCTCGAGTCCCGTCCCAAACTGGCCATTTCCGCACCTTTCTAGGTCAATGTTCATATCGAATGCATTTATCTTTTTCGCTGGTAATCATTTTTATTAACACGCATTAGCGGTTAACTCGTTAAGTGGACCGTTCCAAACAACGCTATCGCGTTCACGTCGGGTGGGACCCGAGAGAATGCGTTGGGTTTGATACTAATGAGTTCCTATGACCTGTCACTTTTTTCATAAAACCGCGGCTGCAGCCCGTGCAGCCTGTAGTCCTGCATTAAGCGTGTGTAGTTATTGCAATTTACCTTACCATAGTAAATTCACGAAGGCGAGTGAGCTTTACGAGGAGATAGCCGATAGTGGGGATTGTCGTTTCGTTTTGAAGTCTGTTTTAGAAATAAGATACTAACATAGCCTAAGTTTTTTACTAACATTATGGATCCCTGTTATCCGAAATAAATACTTTTTATTTTATTTATTTATTATTTATTTACACGTGTGGTGGCTCGCTATTGTTCGTTTTTTAAAACTCAAAAGTTTTGATAGACTTACACTATCGTTCGTTATGTGCATGTCCACGTACACACATAAGTGAAAGCTCAGTCGCCTTCATGAGTCGCGAGAACTATACGAGGTGGTAACGTTGTGTTGCAGGTGAAGGCGGAGACGGCGGAGGCGCGGCGCGCGCTGCGCGACGTGGAGGCGCGCCACGAGGAGCTGGCGCGCGTGGAGGCCGCGCTGGCCGGCCTGCGCGACCTGTTCCTGCAGCTGGCGCACCTCGTGGCCGCGCAGCAGGACCAGATCGACAGCGTGGAGTACTACGCGCTGCAGGCCACCGGACACGTGGAGCTGGGCGGCCGCGAGCTGCTCAAGGGCACCGTCAGCCACGCCCGGGCCAAGAAGGTACGCGGGGTCTGATATATCGTCATTGTCGAACGATCTACTAAAACTATTAGAGAAACTCATTTTGTTCTCAACGTGTTTTCAGAAAAAGCTCGGCTTGGTGATCTGCATGGTGACGGGGATAGCGATAGTGCTCCTGGTGCTGATCGCCACGTGACCGCCGCAGGACCGCGCCGCGATCGCCCGCGCGACAAACGAACTAGTCAATACTGTACTATGTTACATACGAGTCACAGTCATCGTCACATTTAATTTAAGCTATATTAATTAATATGAACTGAACAATTTGAAATAACATGCAAGTACGACCTAATTATGGCCGACTTATAAATATTGCTGACGTACTCAGTATCCAATGCCGTAACTAGGGCGGTGCCAGCGGAGACCCTGGAGGGGCGCAGAAATGACCAGACCAGTATCTAGTTTTGTTTCATGCACGCTCCGCACCCCCCCCCCCCCCCCGTAGAAGGTTACTTTTTATTCAAAAAGGTTACATTTTTTTATATTTCTCGCACCAGGCGCATAAAAGGCTAGTTACGGCACTGTCAGTATCCAGAAATAGACCGCTTCAACGACAGTGATTAGCATAGGTAGGTTATGTGTATCATAGCAGGATGGAGCCAGGATAAGTAAGTAAATGACATTATTAATCTGTGTTTTCGAATCCCATTAGAATTGTTATCATTAGATAACTCGCTAAACATCAGTGTGCATGAGTTTACGTTAAGTGTACTCGCTCGCTAGCTATCGCTAGCGAAAAAATCGTCAAAAAAATCCAGATTTCAGTTCTTGAAAGTAGCCGGTAAGGGCGCTGTACAATCTTCTATAGGAATGAATTTTTTTTACGCAGTTACGCACACCCAATGTAAACTCATGGTGAGCACACTGATGCGATGACAGTGACATACCCACCTGCCTTCTTCTACATTAGTCATTAGTGTGACCCTGTATAAAGTGCAGCCAAGATTTTTAGTACAACCTGTGCAACCCTGGAAGAGAGTGAAACTACATCATAAATTATCGACGAAAACATAAGTTACTTAGATTTTTTTGTTACAATTTTTTTTTTAAATATACTCAACATCAAATAAATCGCACCTTCCGCGACGCGAACTTTAAAGATTTTCTTCTGACACAATCATGGTACCCCAACAATATTGGTATTATTTGAAAGCCCAATAAATATCCTTAAAGAAAAATACATTCAATTTCTTAATAAATGATTAACATATACCATAAATGTGACTTGAAAAAAGACCTCACTTTGGGCTCACCTCTGGGATTAATTAGACCAATTTTTATGGTAATAAAACCAAATAATGATCTCACGTGTCCTCTTTAACCGATGGATAGCGATTAATCCCAACTTAACAGTTTTATAGCCATAAAAGTTGGCTCAAGCGTAACTACCTATTTTTTGAAGAAGTGACTCTGGATCCTTCTTAAGACACATTTTTGGGGTAAAAACCTTTCCTATAATGAAATCAAGTTTAGAACTAGGCTTTTAAGTAGTGCCAATATTGGTGGGAAGTGGGGATGCATACGTTTAAAAGTGCTTGTCGCGGGAGGTGCGATTTATTTGACGACGAGTGTATTATTACATCAGTTATTTTATTATTAGTTTCTATGGACTCCATGTACATAGTAGTCAACTTTAAAAATGTGTACCCAGCATGTTAAGACCAGTGATATGCAGATGTCTGAAATATAAATCGCAAAGATCAGAAATAATAACCCGGCATTGTTGGCAGCGCCCTCCTGCAAATGACATTAAAATTAATTTCAGTGTTTTCCAACGTGGCAAAAATCGGAATCGGCAATTTGGTATTGACGGTGGCGCCCCCTGTCAATGACACGGGTGGGACGGTTCAGTTGGTTCAGTATAGTTCATTTTTTGTCATATATTTTATCATCAACACAAAGTATTTGACATAATTTTGGTTTTTATTTTATTTTATAAGTAGGTACTTTTTAGAACCTACTTTTTTAGGAATCTATTATTTTGTAGGTATATGGAGTCCATAGAAATTGGAACAATTTTTGTAATAAAGATTTGTGTTTTTTGCATTTTTTTTTGTCGATAAGTTATGATGTAGTTTCACCCCCTTTCGGGTTGCATTTTATGCAAAGCCACACCGTATGAAATTCTAGCCACTCGGGCTTTACCAAAATTAACATGTCCTTAATGTAAGATGTTCATGGATAAAACTTAAAAAATGCACAATTATTGTAAATATTTTCAATTAATTTATAATATAAAGTTATCAATAAACTTTGTAAGAAAAATTGTTTCATTCATCACTTCCCTGATAAAACTATGCAAGTATTGGTATAAAGAACATTACATACAAATAACTCTTCATAAATAATAATAATATAATAATAATTGGCAGCTTTGTGGCGAGCTGTTGGTGAGTAGCGACACCACGGGGCCAGTTGTTAATCCGAGTGCTCCCGAGAGTCGGTCAAGACCCTCGTCTTCGGCTTGCCGAAGTGGAAACCGAGAGGGTCTGCAGGACTTTCAACTCTGGCTTGCCTTAACCGGCCGGCCAGAGTGGAGTCGCTAGAGCTATATGCTCCAGGGGTGGAAGTGTTAAAGGGCATAACGCCGCGAGTAACCTCGGAGAAAGCGCAGCACACCTCTCTACACCCCTGAGCTGTCAGACGCCAATGTTGCCCCTCAGTCCGGTCTATACGACCCATGACGCCAGGGGGGGCCCATTTAGTCGCTGGCTAGTCACCGCCTGCCATTTTTTCAGTCAGAGACTATGAACCAGGCAGGTGTCCCGTAGTCTCCATCCATAGCCCAGTAACCAGTCCCTCCATCCTTCATCCATAACCCTAGTCCATTCTTCAATAACTGCAATAGCCCCTGTGCACAGGCTGGGGATGGTCACTGGCTACATCCTATGATATAGTCAGAGACTAGATCCAGCATGTGCACCACTTTCACTTTTGTCGATTATTTTGCGCTTAAAACGGCCTCTACGTGTTGGATCTGTATCCCCACGCAAGCCTTATAAAGGACCGGGCCACTTTTGACCCGTGAGCTCCAAAGCGTACAAACATAATAATAATAATAATAAATCTTTATTTCATTACCAGCGGTTTGCTTATAATAATAGTGATCGATGCCTCCTTTTAAGCTTAAAGAAGCCTGTGCCAGGAGACATCGCTCTTCCTTGGAATATTATGTGTGCGTAAATACAATTAAATAGGTACTTATACAAAAATAAAAGTAAGCACTAATACTACATAACATCAACTAGGTATACTAAGTATCATAATATCTGTAGTAACAAAGTAAGGGGGATGGCGCGCGCGGAGTGAGTGAGTGTATGTGTGAGTGAGTGTGTGTGTGTGTGTGTGTGTGTGTGTGTGTGTGTGTGTGTGTGTGTGTGTGTGTGTGTGTGTGTGTGTGTGTGTGTGTGTGTGTGTGAATGTGTACATGTGTGTTTTATTTTTATTTATTTTTTAATAGTTTAGCTTAAGATTGACTCAATGTCGTCATAAGATTTTGGCTTCAGCCATTTCATTAAAAGTTTCTTGCACTCGAAGTAATTTTTGTCATAAATATTAATCTCCTTATTAAGTAAATTATAGAGATGCACAGAACGCCTATCATATTGCTTTTTTGCAAAGAAGGTTTTAAATCTAGGAGCATGTGCAACAATATCTTTCCTCCTCCTATTGGTGAAGTCAGGGTTATAAGGCATGGATTTGTGCTTTCTCAAAACTGTGTGAAGCACATACAACTTCCTAACTGAAAGAAGGCCACTAATTTGATAAAGAATTTGTGTTGGAAATCTAATCTTTTTAAAATACATTACCTTAATTAGGCTACGTTGGGCCCGTTCTACATCAATGAAGCGGGTTTTAGCTGCACCACCCCATATTGGTACACAATATGTTAAGACAGACTGAACCAGCGAAATATAGATCTCTGTGAAAAGATCTCTGTTTGAGCTCAGTAGATCAACAGCCGTTCCAGGCACCACATATCTCAAGGTCTTAAATATCCATGTCAGTTTCCTGACTCTTGAGATGACATGTTCTAGATGCGGATACCAAGACAGACGCTGATCCACATAAACACCTAAGTATTTCGTCTGCTCGACCCTTTGAATTTTCGGGCAGCTGCAGTTCAGCCTATCAGCATCAACAGCATTGCAGTTGTGAATTTTTATGCTTAGATTGTCAGAAGGCTGTTTATTGCTGTAGATGCTATAACAGATATAGTTGGTTTTTGCGGTGTTTAATGTCAATAGATTATTACGTAACCACCTACTTATTAGTTCAAGTCCACTCTCAGCATTAGACTTAACAGCGTCCCAGGAATCAGCACTAAAAACCACGGCAGTGTCATCAGCGTATGAGAAGATATTGGCATGTTTTATGTTCATAGTGCAGAGATCGTTAATATAAACGAGAAAGAGTGTTGGCCCAAGTACACTCCCTTGTGGTACGCCGTACGACACAACAACATCTCCGCTAGTATAAGTGTCCAGTTTCACTCTCTGACGCCTATCAGACAGATAGTCCTTAAACAGATCAAGTGATGTTCCCTTTAGGCCAACAGCTTCCAACTTACGTACAAGTATGGGAACTGAGACAGTGTCAAACGCTTTTTGTAAATCAAGGAATACAGTTATGCATTTCTTGTTATTATCTAGTTGCTCTACCACTAACGAACTCATTGCAGAAACTGCATCTTCAGTGGGTTTTCCCGGTCTAAAGCCGTACTGACAAGAGGATAGGATGTTGTATTTGTTAAGGTAGTTAAGCAGTCTAGAGTTAAGTAATTTTTCTATAATCTTTGAAATAGCTGGCAAAACGGATATAGGTCTATAGTTACACTGTCTCTATTCCCAGCCTTGTAAACTGGAGTTATAATTGACTTTTTAAGTGAAGACGGGAAAATTCCCTTGTTAAAACAGAGGTTTGCAAAGTGGGTTATAATCGGTACAACATGAGACCTTATGTGTTTGAGAAAGTTAGTAGGAATATTGTCCCAGCCAGGTGCACTGCTTGACTTAAGCGACATCAGAATACTACCAACCTCGTCCTGGTCTGTGTCCAATAGGACAAAAGAGTTAGGCTGACTTGGTAAGTCGCGTAAGTAAGTGTTCCGTTCATCATCAGACGTCTGCACGCGTTTAGCCAACTGCTCACCAATATTCGCAAAAAAGTCGTTAACAAAATCTGCAGATGCAGTTGGAGATGATTTGACATTAATTAGTTCCGAGTTATTACTGTTACATTTGCTAGTGTGAGTGATATTTTTTATGTTCTTCCAAAGTAACTTGTTATTGTTTATAGATTTACTAAGTAATTCTCGTTCATATTGTCTTTTAAGTTTTTTGATAAGGTTGTTACAATAATTTCTGTATCTAATGTATGTTATTTTATAAATGTCGTTGTGTGGTTCGTCTTTTGTTTTTTTTTTGCAGTTTATAAATAATTAAACTAAAACTAAATAAAAAAGAAATATAAGATAGAAACATATGTATTGGTTTTCATTGTTTCTAACACACCAACCAAACACCAATAATAAATTTAAGATTATTGTTCATTCCTTGTAAAAATAAAATATTGTCGGGTATTCGCATATTTGCTTCGCCAACTTTATTTTCCTACCTTCGTTCAATGGTCGGCGCAAGCCCCACTAGTACGGCGACGCTCAATGCGCACACCCGTGTGTCGCGCACGCACGGCGAGTCTGCGAGTGACGTTCATTCCTTCGAAAGATCCTGTCTTACGATTATTCGCGCATGTGGCCAGGCTCCGCGTAGCTTCATCTTCGTCAGCATCAGCGAGGACACTCATGCGGTGCCGAGCCCCAGCGCCTCGAACGGTGCCGTGCGTCTGGAGGTCGGCTTCGAGGGTCGACTTTAAGGTTGGTGAAGTTCAGATTACTGTATTGCGAGGAGTGATCACCTTTAAGTTTCAGCAATTTTCAATTGCAATAAATTATGATAAAGTATTTTGTTTTTTGTTAAACGTAATTTTAAGGGCCTTTTCTATGCGACTCAATTTTTTTCTCTATTTATTTCATTACTAGCTTACCGCCCGCGGTTTCGCCCGCATGGAAATTTGTCTGTCACAGAAAAACTTTATCGCGCGTGTCCCTGTTTCAAAAACCCAGATAAAAACTCTCCCATGTCCCTTCCCGGGACTAAAACCATCTCTATGCCAAATTTCATCAAAATCGGTTCAGCGGTTTAGGCGTGAAAGCAATACAATACAGACAGACAGACAGAGTTATTTTCGCATTTATTGGTACATTTAATATTTATTTTTTTACACGTTTATTGGTTTGGTGCGATTTGCAATAGATATTAAATCCAGTGTCAAGTATACAACTATAAATAATGTTGCTAGGTAACACCAATTTGAGTGATTATTGTTTCGTTCGATATGAGATACTTGCTGTTTGTCCCATACTTTATTTTTTTGAATTAGTATTTTTAATTTTATAAGCAAGAGAATCGATGGCAAGTAGATTAAAGCTACTCGTAGTATTGTAAAATATTATATTTATTTACCTTATAAAACTTTCTTAGCATGATTATAATTTAATGAATATAATAATTTACCCGGTAAATTGACAAAAAAATATAGAATGGATTTTCTCTACATTCAAAGTCAAGGTCCATCCATAGACAAAAGATAACCGCCCGGTGCGCTGCAGCGCGGGGGAAGGTGCGGGGGGAGGTGCGGGGGAAGGTGCGGGGGGAGGTGCGGGGGGCTGCAGCACCGTACTACACTGCTATATTTTTTAAAGACGCTCGCGCGTGCTGCGCACGCGCTCGCGCGGTTAGGTTCTGAAACGAACCTAACCGGTTTTCAGAATGTCTTCAGCAACCTAACTGTAATTTTTCAGGAATTTCCGGTTTCCGGTTTTTGTAACCTAACCGGTTTTTGTTAGGTTTCATTAAGTTAGGTTCTGAAACGAACCTAACCGGTTTTCAGAATGTCTTCAGCAACCTAACTGTAATTTTTCAGGAATTTCCGGTTTCCGGTTTTTGTAACCTAACCGGTTTTTGTTAGGTTTCATTAAGTTAGGTTCTGAAACGAACCTAACCGGTTTTCAGAATGTCTTCAGCAACCTAACTGTAATTTTTCAGGAATTTCCGGTTTCCGGTTTTTGTAACCTAACCGGTTTTTGTTAGGTTTCATTAAGTTAGGTTCTGAAACGAACCTAACCGGTTTTCAGAATGTCTTCAGCAACCTAACTGTAATTTTTCAGGAATTTCCGGTTTCCGGTTTTTGTAACCTAACCGGTTTTTGTTAGGTTTCATTAAGTTAGGTTCTGAAACGAACCTAACCGGTTTTCAGAATGTCTTCAGCAACCTAACTGTAATTTTTCAGGAATTTCCGGTTTCCGGTTTTTGTAACCTAACCGGTTTTTGTTAGGTTTCATTAAGTTAGGTTCTGAAACGAACCTAACCGGTTTTCAGAATGTCTTCAGCAACCTAACTGTAATTTTTCAGGAATTTCCGGTTTCCGGTTTTTGTAACCTAACCGGTTTTTGTTAGGTTTCATTAAGTTAGGTTCTGAAACGAACCTAACCGGTTTTCAGAATGTCTTCAGCAACCTAACTGTAATTTTTCAGGAATTTCCGGTTTCCGGTTTTTGTAACCTAACCGGTTTTTGTTAGGTTTCATTAAGTTAGGTTCTGAAACGAACCTAACCGGTTTTCAGAATGTCTTCAGCAACCTAACTGTAATTTTTCAGGAATTTCCGGTTTCCGGTTTTTGTAACCTAACCGGTTTTTGTTAGGTTTCATTAAGTTAGGTTCTGAAACGAACCTAACCGGTTTTCAGAATGTCTTCAGCAACCTAACTGTAATTTTTCAGGAATTTCCGGTTTCCGGTTTTTGTAACCTAACCGGTTTTTGTTAGGTTTCATTAAGTTAGGTTCTGAAACGAACCTAACCGGTTTTCAGAATGTCTTCAGCAACCTAACTGTAATTTTTCAGGAATTTCCGGTTTCCGGTTTTTGTAACCTAACCGGTTTTTGTTAGGTTTCATTAAGTTAGGTTCTGAAACGAACCTAACCGGTTTTCAGAATGTCTTCAGCAACCTAACTGTAATTTTTCAGGAATTTCCGGTTTCCGGTTTTTGTAACCTAACCGGTTTTTGTTAGGTTTCATTAAGTTAGGTTCTGAAACGAACCTAACCGGTTTTCAGAATGTCTTCAGCAACCTAACTGTAATTTTTCAGGAATTTCCGGTTTCCGGTTTTTGTAACCTAACCGGTTTTTGTTAGGTTTCATTAAGTTAGGTTCTGAAACGAACCTAACCGGTTTTCAGAATGTCTTCAGCAACCTAACTGTAATTTTTCAGGAATTTCCGGTTTCCGGTTTTTGTAACCTAACCGGTTTTTGTTAGGTTTCATTAAGTTAGGTTCTGAAACGAACCTAACCGGTTTTCAGAATGTCTTCAGCAACCTAACTGTAATTTTTCAGGAATTTCCGGTTTCCGGTTTTTGTAACCTAACCGGTTTTTGTTAGGTTTCATTAAGTTAGGTTCTGAAACGAACCTAACCGGTTTTCAGAATGTCTTCAGCAACCTAACTGTAATTTTTCAGGAATTTCCGGTTTCCGGTTTTTGTAACCTAACCGGTTTTTGTTAGGTTTCATTAAGTTAGGTTCTGAAACGAACCTAACCGGTTTTCAGAATGTCTTCAGCAACCTAACTGTAATTTTTCAGGAATTTCCGGTTTCCGGTTTTTGTAACCTAACCGGTTTTTGTTAGGTTTCATTAAGTTAGGTTCTGAAACGAACCTAACCGGTTTTCAGAATGTCTTCAGCAACCTAACTGTAATTTTTCAGGAATTTCCGGTTTCCGGTTTTTGTAACCTAACCGGTTTTTGTTAGGTTTCATTAAGTTAGGTTCTGAAACGAACCTAACCGGTTTTCAGAATGTCTTCAGCAACCTAACTGTAATTTTTCAGGAATTTCCGGTTTCCGGTTTTTGTAACCTAACCGGTTTTTGTTAGGTTTCATTAAGTTAGGTTCTGAAACGAACCTAACCGGTTTTCAGAATGTCTTCAGCAACCTAACTGTAATTTTTCAGGAATTTCCGGTTTCCGGTTTTTGTAACCTAACCGGTTTTTGTTAGGTTTCATTAAGTTAGGTTCTGAAACGAACCTAACCGGTTTTCAGAATGTCTTCAGCAACCTAACTGTAATTTTTCAGGAATTTCCGGTTTCCGGTTTTTGTAACCTAACCGGTTTTTGTTAGGTTTCATTAAGTTAGGTTCTGAAACGAACCTAACCGGTTTTCAGAATGTCTTCAGCAACCTAACTGTAATTTTTCAGGAATTTCCGGTTTCCGGTTTTTGTAACCTAACCGGTTTTTGTTAGGTTTCATTAAGTTAGGTTCTGAAACGAACCTAACCGGTTTTCAGAATGTCTTCAGCAACCTAACTGTAATTTTTCAGGAATTTCCGGTTTCCGGTTTTTGTAACCTAACCGGTTTTTGTTAGGTTTCATTAAGTTAGGTTCTGAAACGAACCTAACCGGTTTTCAGAATGTCTTCAGCAACCTAACTGTAATTTTTCAGGAATTTCCGGTTTCCGGTTTTTGTAACCTAACCGGTTTTTGTTAGGTTTCATTAAGTTAGGTTCTGAAACGAACCTAACCGGTTTTCAGAATGTCTTCAGCAACCTAACTGTAATTTTTCAGGAATTTCCGGTTTCCGGTTTTTGTAACCTAACCGGTTTTTGTTAGGTTTCATTAAGTTAGGTTCTGAAACGAACCTAACCGGTTTTCAGAATGTCTTCAGCAACCTAACTGTAATTTTTCAGGAATTTCCGGTTTCCGGTTTTTGTAACCTAACCGGTTTTTGTTAGGTTTCATTAAGTTAGGTTCTGAAACGAACCTAACCGGTTTTCAGAATGTCTTCAGCAACCTAACTGTAATTTTTCAGGAATTTCCGGTTTCCGGTTTTTGTAACCTAACCGGTTTTTGTTAGGTTTCATTAAGTTAGGTTCTGAAACGAACCTAACCGGTTTTCAGAATGTCTTCAGCAACCTAACTGTAATTTTTCAGGAATTTCCGGTTTCCGGTTTTTGTAACCTAACCGGTTTTTGTTAGGTTTCATTAAGTTAGGTTCTGAAACGAACCTAACCGGTTTTCAGAATGTCTTCAGCAACCTAACTGTAATTTTTCAGGAATTTCCGGTTTCCGGTTTTTGTAACCTAACCGGTTTTTGTTAGGTTTCATTAAGTTAGGTTCTGAAACGAACCTAACCGGTTTTCAGAATGTCTTCAGCAACCTAACTGTAATTTTTCAGGAATTTCCGGTTTCCGGTTTTTGTAACCTAACCGGTTTTTGTTAGGTTTCATTAAGTTAGGTTCTGAAACGAACCTAACCGGTTTTCAGAATGTCTTCAGCAACCTAACTGTAATTTTTCAGGAATTTCCGGTTTCCGGTTTTTGTAACCTAACCGGTTTTTGTTAGGTTTCATTAAGTTAGGTTCTGAAACGAACCTAACCGGTTTTCAGAATGTCTTCAGCAACCTAACTGTAATTTTTCAGGAATTTCCGGTTTCCGGTTTTTGTAACCTAACCGGTTTTTGTTAGGTTTCATTAAGTTAGGTTCTGAAACGAACCTAACCGGTTTTCAGAATGTCTTCAGCAACCTAACTGTAATTTTTCAGGAATTTCCGGTTTCCGGTTTTTGTAACCTAACCGGTTTTTGTTAGGTTTCATTAAGTTAGGTTCTGAAACGAACCTAACCGGTTTTCAGAATGTCTTCAGCAACCTAACTGTAATTTTTCAGGAATTTCCGGTTTCCGGTTTTTGTAACCTAACCGGTTTTTGTTAGGTTTCATTAAGTTAGGTTCTGAAACGAACCTAACCGGTTTTCAGAATGTCTTCAGCAACCTAACTGTAATTTTTCAGGAATTTCCGGTTTCCGGTTTTTGTAACCTAACCGGTTTTTGTTAGGTTTCATTAAGTTAGGTTCTGAAACGAACCTAACCGGTTTTCAGAATGTCTTCAGCAACCTAACTGTAATTTTTCAGGAATTTCCGGTTTCCGGTTTTTGTAACCTAACCGGTTTTTGTTAGGTTTCATTAAGTTAGGTTCTGAAACGAACCTAACCGGTTTTCAGAATGTCTTCAGCAACCTAACTGTAATTTTTCAGGAATTTCCGGTTTCCGGTTTTTGTAACCTAACCGGTTTTTGTTAGGTTTCATTAAGTTAGGTTCTGAAACGAACCTAACCGGTTTTCAGAATGTCTTCAGCAACCTAACTGTAATTTTTCAGGAATTTCCGGTTTCCGGTTTTTGTAACCTAACCGGTTTTTGTTAGGTTTCATTAAGTTAGGTTCTGAAACGAACCTAACCGGTTTTCAGAATGTCTTCAGCAACCTAACTGTAATTTTTCAGGAATTTCCGGTTTCCGGTTTTTGTAACCTAACCGGTTTTTGTTAGGTTTCATTAAGTTAGGTTCTGAAACGAACCTAACCGGTTTTCAGAATGTCTTCAGCAACCTAACTGTAATTTTTCAGGAATTTCCGGTTTCCGGTTTTTGTAACCTAACCGGTTTTTGTTAGGTTTCATTAAGTTAGGTTCTGAAACGAACCTAACCGGTTTTCAGAATGTCTTCAGCAACCTAACTGTAATTTTTCAGGAATTTCCGGTTTCCGGTTTTTGTAACCTAACCGGTTTTTGTTAGGTTTCATTAAGTTAGGTTCTGAAACGAACCTAACCGGTTTTCAGAATGTCTTCAGCAACCTAACTGTAATTTTTCAGGAATTTCCGGTTTCCGGTTTTTGTAACCTAACCGGTTTTTGTTAGGTTTCATTAAGTTAGGTTCTGAAACGAACCTAACCGGTTTTCAGAATGTCTTCAGCAACCTAACTGTAATTTTTCAGGAATTTCCGGTTTCCGGTTTTTGTAACCTAACCGGTTTTTGTTAGGTTTCATTAAGTTAGGTTCTGAAACGAACCTAACCGGTTTTCAGAATGTCTTCAGCAACCTAACTGTAATTTTTCAGGAATTTCCGGTTTCCGGTTTTTGTAACCTAACCGGTTTTTGTTAGGTTTCATTAAGTTAGGTTCTGAAACGAACCTAACCGGTTTTCAGAATGTCTTCAGCAACCTAACTGTAATTTTTCAGGAATTTCCGGTTTCCGGTTTTTGTAACCTAACCGGTTTTTGTTAGGTTTCATTAAGTTAGGTTCTGAAACGAACCTAACCGGTTTTCAGAATGTCTTCAGCAACCTAACTGTAATTTTTCAGGAATTTCCGGTTTCCGGTTTTTGTAACCTAACCGGTTTTTGTTAGGTTTCATTAAGTTAGGTTCTGAAACGAACCTAACCGGTTTTCAGAATGTCTTCAGCAACCTAACTGTAATTTTTCAGGAATTTCCGGTTTCCGGTTTTTGTAACCTAACCGGTTTTTGTTAGGTTTCATTAAGTTAGGTTCTGAAACGAACCTAACCGGTTTTCAGAATGTCTTCAGCAACCTAACTGTAATTTTTCAGGAATTTCCGGTTTCCGGTTTTTGTAACCTAACCGGTTTTTGTTAGGTTTCATTAAGTTAGGTTCTGAAACGAACCTAACCGGTTTTCAGAATGTCTTCAGCAACCTAACTGTAATTTTTCAGGAATTTCCGGTTTCCGGTTTTTGTAACCTAACCGGTTTTTGTTAGGTTTCATTAAGTTAGGTTCTGAAACGAACCTAACCGGTTTTCAGAATGTCTTCAGCAACCTAACTGTAATTTTTCAGGAATTTCCGGTTTCCGGTTTTTGTAACCTAACCGGTTTTTGTTAGGTTTCATTAAGTTAGGTTCTGAAACGAACCTAACCGGTTTTCAGAATGTCTTCAGCAACCTAACTGTAATTTTTCAGGAATTTCCGGTTTCCGGTTTTTGTAACCTAACCGGTTTTTGTTAGGTTTCATTAAGTTAGGTTCTGAAACGAACCTAACCGGT
This sequence comes from Ostrinia nubilalis, assembly GCF_963855985.1. Lineage (NCBI taxonomy): Eukaryota > Metazoa > Arthropoda > Insecta > Lepidoptera > Crambidae > Ostrinia > Ostrinia nubilalis. Next base: position 18,324,721 of record NC_087093.1, read on the forward strand.
TTTCAGAATGTCTTCAGCAACCTAACTGTAATTTTTCAGGAATTTCCGGTTTCCGGTTTTTGTAACCTAACCGGTTTTTGTTAGGTTTCATTAAGTTAGGTTCTGAAACGAACCTAACCGGTTTTCAGAATGTCTTCAGCAACCTAACTGTAATTTTTCAGGAATTTCCGGTTTCCGGTTTTTGTAACCTAACCGGTTTTTGTTAGGTTTCATTAAGTTAGGTTCTGAAACGAACCTAACCGGTTTTCAGAATGTCTTCAGCAACCTAACTGTAATTTTTCAGGAATTTCCGGTTTCCGGTTTTTGTAACCTAACCGGTTTTTGTTAGGTTTCATTAAGTTAGGTTCTGAAACGAACCTAACCGGTTTTCAGAATGTCTTCAGCAACCTAACTGTAATTTTTCAGGAATTTCCGGTTTCCGGTTTTTGTAACCTAACCGGTTTTTGTTAGGTTTCATTAAGTTAGGTTCTGAAACGAACCTAACCGGTTTTCAGAATGTCTTCAGCAACCTAACTGTAATTTTTCAGGAATTTCCGGTTTCCGG